>NC_081568.1:30785428-30927736 GCF_022355385.1 Mustela nigripes
TCAACAGCAAGTCAGAGACAGACAGACATAGGGGCTGAGCACAGCAGGCAGTTCCTCATGATTCTGAGCAATGCTTCTGCAGTATGGGATCCCAGAGGGATGGCTGATGGGTATGAGAACCATCCTGTCCTACCCCAGACAGACACATTCATACTAGATATTTCCTAGCAGATAGGGAATACTCTCACCCCATCTGCCCGGCAATGATGGGACACAGGAAGCCCCAGACTGCTCAGATCTGTGGCCAATCATGAACAACCTCAGAGAACTATCTAAGCCACCACTTCTGAGAAACCCAAACAAGCCCCGCCCTCCTGCCACTGACATGTCAAGTCCTGCCAACAAAGACCTCACTTCTTACCTTGTCACTGGGGAGCCAGCCAGGTCAACGGGATGCCACTTCTGGAAGCAGTCATCTTCTCCTGTCTCTGGGCTTGTGAGTTATCCCAAGGCACTTCAGTCTACAGGAGAGAATCAAGAAATTCTTTATCGTTGCCTTTTTCTGTATCATTTGTTCATGGGAATTTCTCTTCTTTGCTTTGCAGTTGGCCTTGGGCAGGTGAAGTTGGAGCAACCTGAAATATCAATTTCCAGAGCAAGATATAAGAGTGCCCAAATACTATGCAAGGTGTCCTCTAAGGACTTTACCAATGAAGTCATACACTGGTACCGGCAGAAACCACATCAGGAGATAGAACATCTAACATATGTCTTGACAAGCTATACTCAAGTTTCTTTAGGTGGGAAGAAAAACAAACTTGAAGCAACTAAAAATGCTATTACTTCTACTTCAACCTTGAAGGTAAATTTCTTAGAGCAAGAAGATGAGGCCATGTACTACTGTGCCTGCTGGGATTGGATCCACAGCATCAGAGTTGCTAAGAAAAGCTACGCAAGAACCATCTTCAGGTCTGACCTACCCACATCCTTCTCAATATGGCAACCACAGAGGTTGCACAGCTGGGTGCCCAGCCTGAGCCTCTCTTTCTGCTATATTTCCTGAACTCTGCAGGAAGACATTTTAGATTCTACTCATACAATGAGCTCCACATGATATCAGCAGCACTGGTACAAATATAAACATTTTGATGCTATTTCCCATGAAATTCTGTTGTCTGGGAAAAATCCATTTATCTGTTAATTCACCATAGAGAAAGAGATTTTGAGTATTTGAATGGTTCAGAATGAATCCAGAAAAAAGTATACATTTTACATAAATATTTCCTATTATTACTACTTTCTGATTTTATTCATTTATTACAGTTATTCAGAGGTTCAATGATCTTTTGAATGTAAATATTGCCTTCTATTTGTATCTGAGGCCATCCTGAAGGTATCTGACCATTAATTCCTGAACTAAACAATCAGGTAATCTGAGGCCATCCTGAAGGTATCTGACCATTAATTCCTGAACTAAACAATCAGGTATTTGTTGGTATAGGAGAGACCATGGTTTAAACCCTGTATTCTAGAGGTAGAAGCAGAACCTCACTCCACATTCAGGGATCAATTCTAGGAGAAAACCAGCACATTGGGTGTCCCCAGCATGGTGGATATGCCTCTGACTTCATTCTCCAGGGCTCTACAAAGAAAACTAAGGATCTAAGGACCAAATGGTTAAAAAGAAAGATAATACACCCTGCATACATCTCTAAAGAAAGGCACTGTCCCTCACAAATCAATAAAACAAAAAATCATTATTGAGAATTGAATTCTGTGATTAGTAACTGTATGGTTGTGAGTTTGTAAGAAATAGGGAAACATGCAGTGTAAAAATTCCACTCCCTTTCTTGCTTCAGCAGCACATACACTAAAATTGGAATGCTACCGAGAAGATTAGCATGGCCCCTGTGCAAGGATGGCATGCGAATTCATGAAGTGTTCCATATTTTTCTAAAAAATTTATAATAATTCCACTCCTGCATCTTTAGGATCCACTTTCAAGGATGAGGAAAAACCTTTACTTCTCAAACCTTGTACCTTTGGTAACACGGTAACACGGATATCTGATCACATAATTACCATGCCTGCATTTAATACTTGGTCCCCGAGATCATGACAACATAGTCATTCTTTTTCTCTTTCTAAGAATCAGGCAGTGCTACCAAGTACAGATGTGCTATAGAAGCAGAATGAAGAGATATCACCTCACACCAGTCAGAATGGCTAAAATCAACAGGTCAGGAAATGACAGATGCTGGCAAGGATGCGGAGAAAGGGGGACCCTCCTACACTGTTGGTGGGAATGCAAGCTGGTGCAACCACTCTGGAAAACAGCATGGAGGTTCCTCAAAATGTTGAAAATAGAACTGCCCTATGACCCAGCAATTGCACTACTGAGTATTTACCCTAAAGATACAAAGTAGTGATCCAAAGGGGCATGTGCACCCGAATGTTTATAGCAGCAATGTCCACAATAGCCAAACTATGGAAAGAACCTAGATGTCCATCAACAGATGAATGGATAAAGAAGATGTGGTATATATATATACAATGGAATATTCTGCAGCCATCAAAAGAAATGAAATCTTGCCATTTGGGACAACGTGGATGGAACTAGAGTGTATCATGCTTAGCGAAATAAGTCAAGCGGAGAAAGACAACTATCCTATGATCTCCCTGATATGAGGAAGTGGAGATGCAACATGGGGGGTTAAGGGTGTAGGAGAAGAATAAATGAAACAAGATGGGATTGGGAGGGAGACAAACCATAAATGACTCTTACTCTCACAAAACAAACTGAGGGTTTCAGGGGGGAGTGGGTTATGGAGAGGGTGGTTGGGTTATGGACATTGGGGAGGATATATGATATGGTGACCCCCTGTACCCCTGGGGAAAATAATACATTATATGTTAATAAAAATAATTAATAAAAAATAAATGGGACACTGGAACTGAACATTTTGCAGAAAATGGGGTGTCTGGAAGATATTTCTTGAGAGAAAGATTCTGCAAGAAAGAGTTCATCAAGGAGCTGGTGGACCATCCTGAGTCAGGTGTGAAAAGTCAGCCAGAAGATACTAGCATCCTTAAAACTACTATGTATATTGGTGGAGGGAACTTGATCTTCTTTATGCATGAAATACAAAATGTGGAAACTGAAACAAGAAATTTACACAAAAAACTGGTGCAAAATGAATGAAAACAACAGGGCCTCACAATAAACAAATTAATCCTAAGAATACTCAGAGTAATAGGATTCTCACCAGAGCAATTTTCACTGAGGATTAAACCTGTAATAAGAAATTACTAAGTACACAGAAAAAAAATGCCATGAGAATGAATTTGTAGACTTAATAGACAAAACAATTGCAGTGCAAAACTACATATTCTGGAAAATTTAAGAGAGACTCCTAAATGAATGTGTTTAATATCCTTAAGAAGATAAAAGTAAGAAAATAATACAGTAGGCTAGGATTAATTAAAAATAGATTAAGGTCTTGAATGTAAGATTTGATACCATAAAGCTCTTAGAAGAAAACATAGATAGTAAACTCCTTGACCCAGGTCTTAGCAATGATTTTCTGAAATGACACCAGAAACAAAAGGGAAAAAAAGCAAAACTAAACAAGTGGTACTAAATTAAATTTGAAATATTCTGGACAGCAAAGGAAATCATCAACAAAATGAAAAGGAACCCACCGAATGGGACAAATATTTTCAATCCATATACCTGATAAGCAGCTAATATGCAAAATATATGAAGAAATCATACAACTTAATAGCAAAAAAATTTTTTGATTAAAGAAGGGGCGGAAGATCTGAATAGACATTTCTCCAAAAAAGGCATACAGACGGCCAGTAGGTACATGAAAGATGCTCAACATCACTAATTATCAGAGAAATGCAGATCACAACCACAATGAGCTATCATCATGTCACACCTGTTAGAATGGCCAGTATCAAAAAACCAAGAAATAACAAATGCTAGTGAACCCATGTGCACTACTGGTGGGAATATAAATTGGTGCAGTTGCTATGGAAAACATTTGGAGGTTCCTAAAAAAATAAAAAATAGAACTACTGTATGATCCTCCAATTCCACTCCTGGGTATTTAACTGAAGAAAATGAAAACACTAGCTCAAAAAGATATATACACCCCTATCCTATAATTACTGCAACATTTTTTACAATAGCCAAGACATGGAAGACACCTAAGGGTCCATCAATGGATAAATGGATAAAGAAACTGTGGTGTATATACATAATGAAATATTCAGCCACAAAAATGAATGACATATATGGACCTTGAGGTCATCGTGGTAAATGAAATAAATCATACAGAGAAAGAGAAATACTATATGATCTCTCTTATATGTGGAATCTCAAAGGCCAGAAAACAAATAAAACACAAAACTCATATAGATACAGAGAATATATTGATGGTTGTGAGAGGTGAGGATGGAGTGGGAGAAATGCGTGAACCATTTTTGTTTTATTTTTTATTATTTTGTTATTTATTTTTTGTTTTATTTTATATTTCTCATTTAGTTTTTGTTTTTTTTTAAATAAATGAAATAGATAATAATAAACAAATGATGAAGAAAGATTCTTACGATTTATTGTAAGTGATAGAAGCCAGACATGGATCAACATATATAATTTACTACCATTGGGTAAAGAACAAAAATGGGAAAGGAAGGATATCTCTATCTCTCTAAGTCTCTCTCTCTAAATATATGTGTTTTTTTTCTTATTTGCTTGCATATAAAAAAGATGTAGAAATAAGCATCAATGATAATAATACCAAATAGTTTTGAATGCTTTCTCCAAATTCAAGTCCTTCATTAGTCTTTTATATGTGTTATCTTACTGTGAGTCCATGGGTCCCAGGCATCTTCTGTCTAGTTTTTGTTTTTAATTGAAGCAAACACATAAAAATCACGTTTTAGGTAATTGGCCCTGCTACTGTGGCCATATCCATTTAGAATAAAAATTAGCATCTTGGCAAATGTCCACTATATATAGAACAGACATAAGGAAGTCCAGGAGTTTATGCTATCATTAGAAACTCATTCTGCTTTAGAAACACTATGTATTAGATAATGGAGTAATGCTCAATTGATCCAATCAGATTCTGTAGCAGATAGTATTCCCTTGGAAATAGACTCTGAGAATCTGAGTTTGTATGCAGCATATTTATTAGTGTGGGTTCTTGGGGGAAAAAATATATGAGGAATGTGGAAAGCAAAATTAGGAATAAGGGGAAATTTAATTGTGATGCTCTTGCAACAGAGGGTTCGGCAAATCACATGGGGAGCTCTGAAACTGGATGGCACTTCTGAGTTGTCTTCATTGAGGCAAGAGGGCTGGCCCATCAAATGCCGACCACACTGACCAGTTAGCAGATAATGAGCCTCCCTCAGGCTGGGAGCACAACCTTGGGTGTGGCTGGTTCTTTGTCGCAGGGTGATTTCCGTTGAGAACTGAAATGGTGTGTGAAATATCAGCAGGTGGCACTCCTAGGAGGTGGAGGGATGGGTACTTGATCCTGAAGGGAGATCTGGGTGGTACACCATGACATCCCGTTTAGTCTTAGGGAATTGTGAATGCAGGAGGCACTGAGAAAGGATACAAGTGGTAGAAGCAGAGGGGATAAAGGAAGTGATAAACTGAGTCACAATAGTGTTAGTGTCATTACAATATTAACAATAAGGGGGGTGCCTGGGTGGCTCAGTGGGTTAAGCCACTGCCTTCGGCTCGGGTCATGATCTCAGGTTCCTGGGATCGAGCCCCATGTCAGACTCTCTGACCAGCGGGGAATCTGCATCCCCCTGTCTCTCTGCCTCCCTCTCTGCCTGCTTGTGGTCTCTCTCTCTCTCTGTCAAATAAATAAATAAAACCTTTAAAAAAAAACAATAAGGTAATTAGGTTGCTACAATAGTTTCTGGACATCTTGAGAGACTTTTGTATCTTTAACAATGATAAATGATAGATCTTCATAAACAGCCACCAAAATTGTGGTGACAGCTGGATTATCCCTGTTTCCTGTAATCTGAAAAAGTGAACCCAAAAGACATAGGTCTTATTCAAGGGTATTTATAAGAATACGTGAAGAAAACATTCTCTGGAAAATATAAAAAAATTTAGAGAGATTAGGAATTTTGCTTACTTGCTTAAAAAAATTACTGTTGACCCTTGAATAATGTGGGGGTGAGGAGCACTGACCCCTGTAGAGTTGAAAATCTGTGTAGAACTTGCTATTTCCCCCAAATTAGCCTCCCCCAATAGCCTCCTCTTGCCTAGAAGCCTTACTGATAATATAGTTGATTAACACATTTTGAATGGTATATGTGTTATATAGTAATTCTTATAAAAAAGTAAGCTAGAGAAAAGAAAATGTTATTAAAAAAATCCTAAGGAAGAGAAACTACATTTACAATATTGTAGTGTAAAAAATCCACATCGAAGTAGATTTCGAACCATGCGGTTCAAACTCACATTGTTCAGGGGTCAATCATTACAATTAAAAAATTTTTATTCATAGTTCTGTTTAAATGCAGAGGTAGAAGATATAAAATTGCATGCTCAGTGACATATAAAGTCTGATTTGTCCATTTTCATTATTCACTCAGTTTTTATATTCTGTTTACCTGGATAATCTAGAATGTTTTCACAAATTAACTCAAGGCTAATTTTCAAATTAAATACCCTCAAAAAGCAGTTTTGTTTCTAATAATATATCATAAGTTGTTCTTACCTTAAGTTACTCGTTTACTGATTTCACAGGCAATCCCCGAAAATGTGATGGGGCAGGAACATAGACATTGTCCATCCAGCAGAATCACCGTACCTCCATTTTTGCACGGGTCACATTTTGCCACATTGAATTCCTTGATATAATCATCAATGGCACGTTCCAAATTTTGTTTCTTTAGATGTGCATCTTTTATGTGTACTGGAACCAGATTATGTATAGGAGATAGCTACAAGATAGCAAACCATTTAATTTTAGGGTTTTTTCTACTGATGGGGCTTGTGCAATCCCACTCACTGAATTAGTTTTTTTTTTTTTTTTAATCAATTCGTTAATTCAACAGAGGCTTATTTAATGATTGGTATTGGCAGATATCATGTTAGTCATAGTAGTGACCAAAGCTAGGCATAATCTCTGTGATCATGGAGATCGCATCATGGAGGTAAGAAGACTGACAGTAAAATAATCATACAGACTGCAGCACCTGGTTGGCTCAGGTGGTTGAGCCTCTGACTCTTGGTTTTGGCTCCGGGAGGGCTCTGTGCTCAGTGGGAAGTCAGTTTGAGATTCTCTCTCTCCTTCTGCCCCTCCCCCATCCCTCTTTCTCGAAAATAAATAAATGAATCTTAAAAAAAAAAAAAAAAAGACTATAGTAGTGACCAAAACTAGGCATGATTTCTATGATCATGGGGATCACACTGTGGAAATGAGAAGACGGATATTAAACTGATCATACCGATAAACTTAAAATGGAAGCTATGGTAGGTGCTATATGGGATGGGTACATGTGTTTTAAAAATGCACAACCATAGATTTAAATGTTTCACAAGATCATGTATTGATGCTATTTGTGAATTGTTTTTGCTGTCTTTTCTGCTCCTCTTCTCTTCTACTAGGTAGTCAAGGGCTCGCTATCTCTTGCTGACATGGAGGGTTTCAGTGTAAGACCAAGAACAGAAAGCTCCTAAAGACAAATTCTTTACTGCCCCAACCCCGCCCCCAACCCAAAAGCCTGAACTCACTGAGAAATTTTTGCAGGGAGACTATTTCAATGTCAAATTTAATTAGACTTAAAGAAAATGAAGTAAAATTATTTATTCTGCACACTTAAATTCCTGGAGTTAGATACACAATTGTTACCACTGATGCAGGGAAGCTTGGAAAGGCTTCTCCAAGAAAATGACCCTTAAGCTGAGATTTGAGAGTTTGAGGGTTCTGGGCCAGAAAGAAGAATATTCCAGTCATACAGAAGTTCTATGGGGGAGACCATAACATATATTGGAAGTGTGTATCATATGTCTACGTAGGCAAATTCAATTGCATGACTCTAAAGAGCTATTTGAGTAAGTAAATCATTGGGAATTGAGGCCCTTGCATGGTCTAACACTTTGAAACAGAAGGCCACAAACAATTTTTTTTAAATTTATTTGACAGAGAGATCACAAGTAGGCAGAGATGCAGGCAGAGAGAGTGGGGGGTGGTGGGAAGCAGGCTCCCACTGAGGAGAGAGCCTGATGTGGAGCTCGATCCCAGGACCCTGAGATCATGACCTGAGCTGAACGAAGGCAGAGGCTCTAACCCACTGAGCCACCTGGGTGCTCCAGAAGGCCACAAAACTTAAAAGAAATTGGAATCCAAAGACTCAAGAAAGAAGAGATTAAAAAAAAAATACCAGAAATTCCTGTATAGGAGTAATGATGGATTAAACGTCAACTGATTTTTTTTTTTCCTCTGAGGACAATGACAAAAGATGAATAAATAAACCAAAAGTATAAATCTGCTTGATCGCCCTGGAGAACTAATGAGACTACTTATTGGAATAAGATCTGGGAGGAGGTGGAAATGCAGTGAGGTGAGCCTAGTGTTTTGGGGCCACAGTCCCCTTGACACATTTCCTAATTTGGGAATAGGCAGTAGGGGGGCTGAGGTAAAGTAGCACAAATTACTGGGCTGAGGAAAGAAGGTTGGTATTCAGGAACAGCAAAGGAAAACAAGACATGCTTTGTTGAGACCCAAAGGACTACAGCCCTAGAAGTAAGAAGGAATTGGAAGTGGGGTAGCTCTGGAAAATACTTTAGTCTAGTTTGCATTAGAATAAACTTGAGGGCACCTGGGTTGCTTATTTGGTTAAGCATCTGACTCTCGAACTCGGCTCAGGTCTTGATCTCAGGGTTGTGAGTTCAAGCCCCTCATTGGGCTCCATGCTGAGTGTGGAGTCTACTTCAAAAATAAAAATAAAAAAAAAAAAAAACACACAACACAATAATCTTGAAACACTGTAACCCCAGAAACAAATAAAATCATCTCAGGCCTCAAGCTATTCATAGAACAACTTTTAAAGTATAGTATCCAACCCCTAATAAAAATAACTAGGTACACAAGGGAACAAGGCAACATGAAATAGAACCAGTAGGAATACCAGAAGCTAGAAGCAGAGCTGAGAGGTTGCCATGGTTAAGTGACCAGACTTTTACATGAGCAGGGGGAATAAAAGAAGAGATCAACAATTTTAGCAGGAAACTGGAAATTATTTTTTAAAATAGAGGATTTGAAAAAAAACAAAACTATTATAAGTTGATATTATAATATTCCAGTTAGTGGACTGGTTACATAGCAACGGTGATACAAACGAAGCAAAGTTAAGGAACTTATATTTAAGGAATATAGCTCAGAAGAAAATATTGACAGCAAAGCATAAGGAGATAAAAGACAAGGAAATACAGAAAGAGGAAACATAAAAGACAAGAGTGAGAAAGTGAAAGACCCACATAGTTTGAGTCCCAGAAGGAGAAACTATTTAAGAAGCAATATTTGGGGCGCCTGAGTGGCTCAGTGGGTTAAGTCGCTGCCTTCGGCTCAGGTCATGATCTCAGGGTCCTGGGACTGAGTCCCGCATCGGGCTCTCTGCTCAGCAGGGAGCCTCTGCCTACTTGTGATCTCTCTCTGTCAAATAAATAAATAAAATCTTAAAAAAAAAAAAAGCAGTATTTGAAGAGCTAATGGCTGAGAATGAAACAAGCCTGTGAAAGACAACAAGGTACCCCAGGAATGAGAAGCAAGGTGACAATTTTTCTTTTCACACCTAGGCATATCAGAGTAAAATTGCTAAAACAAAACAAAACAAAACCCACACCAAAACCCAAAACCCAAAAAACAAAAAATAGAGTACATCTTAAAATCATCTTTTTTTCTTAAGATTTTATTTTTAAATCATCTCTCCACCCAACATGGGGTTCAAACCCACAACTCTGAGATCAAATGTGCATGCTCTACTGACTGAGCCAGCCAGGGGTCCCAAATCTTTGAATCATCTCAGTAAAAAAGCCATAGTACTTTGAAAGTAGACTGATATCTGATTGAAACAGATAAGATCAATAACACAAATTTTTTCTAGGACAATGAGATATTCATAATAGATTTTTTAAAAGATGACCTTGAAACTTGTATCACTCACACACACACACATACATACACACAAAAAACTAGATTGACTGTAGAAACAAAAGTAAAAACAAAGCAATAAGGCTTCTGGAAGATAGTATATAGAAGAGTATCTTCAAGACCTTGAAGTAAAGAAAGATTTAAATAGGACACAACAACATTAACTATAGTGGAAAGAAATACACAAAATCTACACTATAATTCCTGACATGATGTACTGAGAAGGACACAGAATCACTTCTGTGGTATTCTCACCAAAATGCATAACCTTAATCTTCTCTAAGCCTAAATTGAGAGAACTTTGACATAACAGGTGACCAAAACTCATCAAAACATGTCAAGTCAAAAAAATGTCAAGGTCATGAAAGATAAGAAAAGTCTGAGAAAATGTCCCAGGATGGAGGGAACTAAGGGGACATGACAACTGATTACAATGTAGGATTTTGATTGGATCTTATCAAAAGAAAAAGGGTATTAGGGGAAAAAACTGGTGAAATTTAAATAAGGTTAGACAGTGTTACTTTTCTGATTTGATCAATTGTATGATGGTTATGTAAATTGTTAATGTTCAGGGCTTCTGGTTTATAGGGTGTATGTGAACTCTGTGCTATTTTTGTAGTTTTACTGTTTGTAGTATTTATGCAATTTTACAGTAAATCTAAAATTATTTCAAAATAAAAAGTACACAAGAGAATGTCTGCTATAAAAATGTATCATAAAGTGTCAAAATCCTCAAGTGAAAGAAAACATTTATTATACTTTAAAGTGGGAATAGGTTTGTATCCAAAATATACCAAGAACCTCCACAGTCCACATAAATGTTCACCAGCACACTCTGTTTTATGAGTTAGTATATGGGACTTAGACTTCAACAATGTTCTATTTATTTGGAAGAAAGTAGCCTCTTACCAACGTGGCCACATTGGCATGAACAACTTAAGCATGTGGCAGAGTTATTTTGGTTTTTAGGAAAAGAAATTTATCTTGTTCTACCCTTCAAAGGAAAGTCAAGGCCAGATAATCTAAGATACAGGAATAGAGGGTCATGGAGAAACTACATGTGGATGAAATGCATGAGCAGTGTTCCAAGAGATAAAGACGAAGGTCATGCAGTGATCACTGTCTGAGAGGAGTCTCAAACCCTGCAGGCAAAAGTCCCACAAGAAGACAAGGAACAATTAAAATGTACTTTGGGGGCCTCCTGGGTGGCTCAGTGGGTTAAGCCTCTGCCTTCAGCTCAGGTCATGATCTTAGGGTCCTGGGATTGAGCCCCACATCAGGCTCTGCTCAGTGGGGAGCCTGCCTCCCCCTCTCTCTCTCTGCCTGCCTCTCTGCCTACTTGTGATCTCTGTCAAATAAATAAACAAAATCTTAACAACAACAACAAAAAAATGGACTTTGGGAAGTGTTCCTAAAGAGCCACATATTTTTCTGATGAACTTTAGCTCTCTACTAATTAAGAAAACAGTTCTAATTTTTCTCCTATCCTAGTTAACTCTGTCTACCATTTGTAGATACTTTCAGTGGAGGTAATCTGTCACAAAACTTGCCAACATACAAATTAATGGAAATATAATTTAATGTGAAGTACATTGAATTTTCTCACAGGCTTCCAAACTAATTAAACTTTGTGCCAAATGTAGTTTGTTGATAGAGGAGTGTTATTTTCATCCCTATACAAGAGAGTTCGGAATGATTTTCGCTACATCTTTGTAACTGTAATGGTGACAGCTCAGAGCACTTGTACTACAGCTCTTTAAAGACATCAGTGGATCACTGCTAAGAGTTGCACAATATAACAAAAGTGGCAGGTAAATAGTTCATTATGCTTCAAGTTGCCCCAGAAAGAGCTTAATGTAGCTTGACATGTGAGTGCATTTGAAGGGTAAATTTGGTTGAGGGAAATGAGAAAGGGAGAATGGAGGATGGAAGAGGCAAGATGAGGGCAAAAGCAACACAAAATTCATGCCAGGAGGACCCACCCATTGGCATGAGCTGGGTCATAAATTTGGGTAATTTTCTAGGGCATTGAGTAAGACAACTGAATGTAATAGTCACATGTATATAAGAAGTATTTACACGATTCCCAAGAGAAACAAAATGATCCTTAACACTGAGACTAAAGAATAGTGTCTCCCATGAGTTCTCATAAAGGAGACGGTAGTATTATGTAACATCCCTTTAGTAAATAAAGTAGTGGGTTATGTAACTTTGGTTTTTATAATGCCAAGACAGGGTTTTACAGGAAGCCAACCTGCTATTCACCAGCTGTACTGATCTCTGCTGCTTTGCTCTAGAGGAAATAATACACTTTAGATCTCTCTGGCCATCATTAATTAATGTAATTTCTTCAGATGACATTTTTATAACTAGTCTGTAGCAGTGAGCTTAAGAAGAAACCCAGTTCAGAGGCACCTGGTTGGCTCAGTGGGTTAAAGCCTCTGCCTTCAGATCAGGTCATGATCCCAGGGTTCTGGGGTCAAGCCCCACATTGGGCTCTCTGCTCAGCAGGGAGCCTGCTTCCCTCTCTCTCTCTGCCTGCTGCTCTGCCTACTTGTGATCCCTGTCTCTCAAATAAATAAAATCTTTAAAAAAAAGGAGAAGGAGAAGAGGAAGAAGAAACCAAGTTCAGCTATTCATTGAGCTAAAAGAAATATTGTGTTAACATTCAGGGAAGCTGGAAACTGAATTTATATACTTCCAAGAAAGTTGAAGTTCTGACAAAAGTTAATACTGAAGACAAGGCCCTATCGCTACATGAAGAAGGGCGGAGGAAAAGTTCTTGGGCTGGGTTAACACATTCCTCAAAGAAGCGGTTTAGCGTCTGCTGAAGCATATGAGTGAAGCAAAAATCAAAGTGACAGGTACTACTTAGTAGAGCATGGCCTTAATTACTTTATTTTTTTATTTTAGTTTTTTCATAGTTACTTTAGCATGGAAAAATATATTATGGTATATTATGTTATGTTGTATATAACTGTTTTACTTAGAAAACCTTCATAAAATTCTTTAGAGTAATATAACTTCCTACTGTTTTCTTCAAGATAAGCTATTTGTAACATAAATACCTAGATAATTGATTTAATTGGCTCAGAGGATCAAACACAAACCAGGTAAGAGTTTAGGGTAGGTGGGGAGAGGTTTCACCAATTCTTTAAATAATTAAATAGAAGGGTCAACTATATTAAAATTAAGATCATCCCTATGTCATCCATAGACAAGAGAATGCTTCAGTGTAACAAAGAATTAATTAGTGATTACAGATTGTTTAATTACCCCTTGAAATAGCTTCTAACCCAGAAAAACATTTCTTCTAGATTTATAAAATCAAAATAACTTGCAATCTGTTTTAAGGTCAAACCAGATTATATATCATATCTCTTTAGGAATTTAAAAGCCATACAATGTCAATTAAACACATAGCATTTTACTATTTTCTGCACTTCATCTATAAGAAGATACATGTTTAAAAGTAGTTTCTCGGTGACTTACTATAGCTATCATTTTCTTATGTAGAACATTCATATAAAAAATTCAGGCTTCTAGTATATGAAGAAAGAAACTTAAACAAGTAGTTTAGATGGAATGCTCACTAATCTAAAAATCTGGAGATCAATATTTGCCTTCAGAATAAGATAGACTATATTTTGCATCCAGCCAGTGGGACTGTCCAAACAGAGTTGATGAAGGTCTTTGAATAGTTGTAGCAAATCTAGTAGTGAATCTTCAGCAGATGTTTTATTTACTTGAGATTTTTAAAAAATTGGCTCTAGACTATGACAGATGATGATTAAGGCCTTCTCAGAGAACTATCTTGCATCCCTACAAGGACAGCTGAACTTCCTTTGTAGGGTTGAGAAGACAAGGCAGTTTAAGTGTGTATGTGGATATAAACATCTTTCTAAATGAATTCTTTTTTTTCCATTTATTTTCTGACATAGATTTATTTTTCCTGAGTTCAAAATAACGAATTTAAATGCGACTTAAACATAATAAAATAAAAGGGTCCCTTCTGACTTTAACTTTATATATAGACATGCTATTTTGGCCAACTTTTTCTCCCTGTTTGTCCTCCTTTTGGGGCAAAGTATTTGAAGTTTCATTGATATGTTAGCACATCTATGAATGGCTAGATTTCTACGCCTTAAGCAAAAAGTAGATTATAATTTTCCAGTTCTGAGTTCTCCCTCTACATAAATGTAATAATTTTGGTAGCTTCATTCACTCTTTAAAGACAGTAAAATGGGATGAAGGAACAAAAATTTCCAGTAACTATTCCTATCAAAATGCCAACATGACTGTAACTGAAGTTAATCAAACTAAAGTCGAGGATCATCAAAGATAAATCTGACCTTAGAGAAAACGATGAAACCTACAGGGAAAATTGAAAGCTACAAGAGGAAGCAAGGAAACCAATAAGGGATAAAAGAAAACACATACCTTTTTTAGTAAGTTTGGAGAGAGAGTGAGGGGGCTAAATGAGACTAGCATTTATATTTTTACAATTACAATGCAATTTGGTTCCCCAAGAAATAAGGACTAGTGGGTTTATAATCAGAAGGCTATAATCAAGATACAAAAAAGAAAGAAATTCTGGATCCTAAGAACTTCTCATCATTGGTCTTATTTTCTGAGACCTTATGAACTTCCCTTTCGTGAAGGCCCTTCATGATTCTCTTGTGTTGGAAGTGCTGCAATGAAGTCCCCTAAAAGCAAGGGATAACCAGGGGCAGATGGATGGGAACTAATAATTCTTGAACACCTATTTTGTGCCAGTCTGTGCTAGGGGATCTATGCAAGCAATGCCACTAAATCCTCAAAACAAACATAAAGCCCTGGAGGGTTTAGTGTTGCAGAGGTCAGAGAAGTTTACATATTTAGAAGGTAGAGACCCAAACTCAGCCTGGGTTGGTGTGATGCCTGGAGTCACACACCTCTCCTCTCTGTCCTGCTTTTTTCTGGGGAAGAGATAGGAGTGTGTTGGAATGCGCACATCTCTTTCAGATGAAGTTAACTGTTCATCTGAACCCACAGTTACGTTTAATAAGAATATGTAAAAGTCTTCTATTTGACAATAAACATGCCTTACTTTTTGGTTTACGAGCACTGGAGCATCACTTAAGGAAGTGGCCCAATTTACAAAGTCAGTTACATCAACCGTCTTGGCTCCTTTGAGAAGCTTCTCTTTCAGTTCATATGCGTATTTTGGGGTTCCTCCTCTTATGAGTGAAATAACGTTATCGATGATGCCATCACGGCTCATGTTTACTGAGAAGAAAAAGAGGATATAAATGAAGCATTTATAGTCCTGCGACATTTGATTAACATTTACAGAACCCTTTCATAAAGTATTGTCTAGTATATTTATTGAATTTTATTTATGTAATTTTTTTTTACCCCAAATCTCTAGCAATTTTTATGAGGCTTCAATTGTCTTTAAAAAAATAAAAACAATATGACAGTTGAGATACATTGATGTTTCTGAGGTCATCACTTATGTACAAACACACATAGGAAGTACACATGACTTTGGGCTACACTATATATTTTTGGTTTCAGACTTACCTTCCTAATTAGATTTTATATAAGTTTGTTTTAAACTACTTTAAAATTATGAAAAATCAAAGAGTGTAAAAAAGAATCAGGTGGAAAGAAAAATTTCTTTCTACCTCACATTCCTAACTATCTCTCTCCTTCAGTCTCTCTCTCCAGACTAAACCACTTTTAACAAAATTTGTGAACCTTACAGGACTGTAAATTTTTCAAACTGGAAAGGAATTTAAAGATTTTTAGTTATACTTCCTCATTTTTATAAGTGAGAAAACAGATCAGACAGGTGGAGTGACTAGCTTAAGACTAGCTTAAGGGCCAAATATTGAAATTAGGACATTTGATGGCAAGTTCAGATTTCTTTGCATTTCATCAGTGGTTTCCAATAATGGCCACATGTTAGAGGCTGGTATGTTTTAAAGTATCAGGCTTTCTTCTCTCTGCCTCCCCACTGTCATCTGATTCTTTAAAAGTGAGCCTCAACCCTTTGTATGTCTGAAAATGCTCTCAAATTAGATTAAAGATTGAGAACTCCAGCACTACCACATGCTTGTAAATATGCTAAATATTAACAATTCAAGCAACATTTATACCAAAGATATTTATATTTTTATTATTCATTCATTCATTTATTTATTTTTTAAAGATTTTATTTATTTATTTGACAGAGAGAGATCACAAGTAGGCAGAGAGGCAGTCAGAGTGAGAGGGGGGAAGCAGGCTCGCCACTGAGCAGAGAGCCCGATGTGGGGCTCGATCCTAGAACCCTGGGATCATGACCTGAGCTGAAGGCAGAGGCTTTAATCCACTGAACCACCCAGGTGCCCCGATATTTATATTTTTAAAATGTTATGCACTGATTGAGTGTTAAGGATGGATTGAGATTGCCCCTCAGTTTTATTGAACTCTACTGACACTGTAAAAGTTTAAGGTATACAGCATAATGACTTGACACATATATATATATTATATATATATATTGCAAAATGATTATCACAATAAGATTAGTTAACATTCATCACCTCATGGAGTTTACAAAAAATTTATTTTTTTGTGGAATGAAAACTTTTAGTATCTACATGCTTAGCGACTTTCAAACATATCACATGATACTATTAACTCAAGTCATCATGTTGTACATTGTATCCCCAGGATTTATTTACCTCATAACTGGAAGTTTGTACCTTTTGACTTATTGGATGAAGGTGGATTGGTGGTTTTGAGTCAGGGGGAAGGCTGAGTTAGGGGAATGGTTTTGGTCTTCTCCTTCCTTAAAGGTCACACAAGGTCCTGCCACTAGCCCATTTGAAGCTTTGTTAAAATAAGGGGGAAGAAAGGAGATCTTTCCTAGAGATATTTTTCTATCATTGGCCCTCTACCATTGTCATGATAAATATGTATATCTACAATGACCACCGAGGAAAGGCCTTTCCCAGAGCTGCGTGTTGTGTGACCTGCACAATGCAATGAATACATGTCCTTGGGTTGCTTGTGTTTATAATGGTTTGGAAACTACTGTAAAGATAAAATAATTTTGAAGCACTTTAACTTTTTTTAAACAAAGAGTATAGACAATAAGGAGAGTTTACAGTGAGAGCACAGTGCTCACGGACAATCTCATTGACAAAAAAAAAATCCTCCTTTTTTTTTTTAAGTAGTGACTTAGGTCATACTTACCAGTATTACCTTTACCCGTCTTTGAACAACCATCTTTATTAAAATTTCCTTCGAGTTCAACTCCAGCTTTCAGAGAAAAACCCAGATCAAACCCGAGGCATCTCTTTACATCCCTTAGTTCAACACCTGTTTAATATAGTTAGTTGAAAATTATTAAATAATATCTATCAACATCACAAATAAATTCTGATTTTGCTATTTTGTATGAAAAAGGAAAGGGAGAAGTTAAATTAAACCTAGGGTTTCATGGTTAAATTCAGAAGTTGGGATCTGGAACATTCAGGAATTCATTTATTCAACAAATATTTTTTGTGTATCCACAACTAGTGAGAGCTTGAGAAATGTCAGGTGGCTTTCCTCTTGAGAAAGGGAGAGGGTCAATGAAAAAAAAAAAAAAAAAAAAAAAGAAAGGGAGAGGGTGGATAAAAATGGAAGACCACCCTAGAAATCCAGAATACTAAATTTCCAACTGTAACCTAAGAGGCATAAAGACTTCGATTCTGAATATGGGGATGAAAATACCTAAGTGATCCCAACAAGCTCAGATTCTCTCCCTCCGCTGTAGAGCATGAAAAATGTTCCGACAGGGTCTGGACAGCCCAAATATAGGGGTAGGACATGGCTTGGTTCTCAGGTATTTCTAATGCAGAAGTAAGAAAGATGGCTTTCCTCTCAAAGGTACCAGAACTGACCTAATGATCCTTGTCTATTAAGGCCAGATGCTAAGTAAATTTAAGTTGCTAGGTCTGAGTTATCCAAGATTAAAGATTTCAGCCCATGAAGCTTTTTCACCAAAGCAACTCTTATCTTGAAGTATTCCTTGTGTTTTGATCATCCTTGCCGAGCCTTTCCCTTCTGATTTTCAAGTTACTCAAGACATAATCCTCTTGTCCCCCTCATCCGTGTGATATCTATTAAAATAGCCTACCAGGCAAGACTCATGAAACTTCATTATTCTATCTCACAGGATATAGCCCTGTAGGGCAGTATAAGCCAAATAAACCCATACTCACTCTCCCTGTCTGTGTTTCTCTCTGCTCAAGACTGAGGCATCAAGAACAATTTGTTCTGGCCATATTGGTTCCATCTATAAAGCGCTTATCAACTGTGTGGGCAATGTCATACTTTAAGCTCATAGCCATATCCCATTCTTCATGTGACACAGAGGCTACAGGGAAGGAACCATGGAAAAGGTTTTGGGCAACACTTCCCTCCCTAAGAGACACACTGAAAAAAGCTGAGGGTGGAGAAAGGAGCTATGTTGGCACTTATCTCCTTTATAAGGAATATTATAACTAGACGTAATGACTCACAAAATAAATACTTAAAACTTATTAACACAGTCACTTTGCATCTACTTTATTCTTAAAAATCTTAAATGAAGCCATTAGGCCAGTATGTTAACTATGTAGTACATAGACCATTCCTGTATATGTGGCAGACACTGATGGTCAACCATAGCCTTCTTCCCACGTTTCAAGTGTGGTCAGGAATCCACCTAACATGGACCCAATTCAACTACCACCTTGTGATTAGACTTGTCGTAAGATGAAGTAAACTGATTTTCTACCCTTGCTTTAAGACCCTATATGTATATAATCTTAACATTACTTTCTTCCTCCTCCCTAAAAGAAATTTAGAACATCATTTTACTTCCAATATTGAAGAACCCTTTGGAAGATGATTTTCATGCATATAATTGAACTGGTTTATTGATTAAGAAATAGATTATATAAATTATGTCTCTTGAAAAAAATTATGTCTCTTGTACTTTTTTCACATTTTAAGTAGAATTTCACTAAAAGCAGTATCCCCAGCTGATATTAAATTACAGTATAATTTTGTTCATTTCTCAATAGTGCATGACCAAGTCATCTTGTTTAATATGACCAAGTCAATTTATTGTCTGATAGGGTTTTAGATGACCAAGGGAAGGGAGAGCATTCTCTCAAAGAAGCAGGTTATAGGAGTTTATTTTAAAGCCTTTAGCCATTGAGAGAGATTAGCAAAAGGAATAATGATTGGTTAAAACAGCATTAGAAGTTAGAACTCTATTTCCAAGTATACCTTTCTGTTTCATGGAAGCTTTATCCAAAACATATATTAGTTCATAGAATCCTCCTAAAGACCCAGAGCTACTGTAGTGGGTTCCATAGGTTTCCAAAAATGCAAAATATTCCCCCTTTGCGTAGGTACTTGGCAGAGCTTTTAAATCATCCAAGAAAGTTTGTGTCAGAACGACATCCCGACTTCTCATCACAAATCTCCCCAGTTGAATTTCTCCTTTCACAAGCAGAAACATTTTTTCCTTGGTTGTAGAACAGAAGGAAAAAAAATATATGAGTTTCATCACCACTCTTTCAAATTTAAAAGTCACAAAAATAAAAAAATCACAAAAACTCACAAAATTTAAAACTTTAGAACCAGGCAATAAACGTTTTAGCAGTGACCGTAGATGACCACTTTAACCCAGTAGGGTGGCAAACTCAAAATGCGATTAGTTTGCACTGTTGATGAAAATGGGCAGCAACTGGAACTCTTAATGTACAAACAGCCTGATTGGTGTGGAGAACTGCTTGGCAATTTCTTATAAAAGTAAACACACATCTACCCTGTCATCAGCAATTCCACTTCTACTTAGTTACCTAAGATCAGTGACAAAATAGTCCACAAAAAGATCTACATAAGACTTTAGGAGCAATATTAGTCAGAAGAGCTTAAAACTAGAAATCACTTAAATGTCCAGAAATAAAAGAATTGATCAATAATTTGTGGTATGTTCACAAAAAGGAATACTAGTTAGCAATACAAAGGAACAAACTACCAATACACGCAACAACATAAATACATCCCCAAAATATTATGCTGAATGAAAAGAGACACAAAAGAGTTTGTACTGTCTGATTTCATTTATATAAAGTTCTAGACCAGGTGAAATTCAGCTATGGTCAGAGAAATCTGAAGAATGGTTGCTTCTCAAGCAGTAGGGAATTGACTGAAGAGGGCATGAGGGAATTTTCTTGAGGTGAAAATGTTCTACATCTTCTTTGATGAAGTGATTACACAAGTGGATACAAAAGTCAAAGCTCATGGAACTACAGGCTTAAAATATTTGCTTCTTGCATTTTATCACTTGTAAGTTATACCTCATTAAGTTGATTATAAAATGTTGACAATGGAAGGAAAGGTAAACATCCTATATGCAGCCCAATTTTGCAGACAGGAAAATTCTGATCCAAAGGTATCAAGTTATTTGCCCCAAATCACAAAAATAGTCTGTGGCAGTGATTAGTACCACGAACCTAGGTCTCAGGTCTCCCTGCTCCTTCTACTACATCTTTACAATTTTTGATAACAAAGATAGGATAGACAACACTTTTAAGACATGCAAACTAACCAAGTGAATAGTTACGCATTCCTAGGGAAGATGGCTTCAATTTCCAGGAGAAAACTGAGGCAGTGACAAAGAACTACATGTTTCAACATCCCATACTGTCCCAGTCAAAACTAAACTACAATGGACACTTACGATTTTGTAGATGGTTCATTTAAGTTTCTCCTGCTATAGTCGCAGTTAACACATGTTTATTGCATAGAAGTTTAAAACATTTTGCTATTTTTTGAAGTATATCTTGGTGTATATGAACATCACACCAAACTTCCTGTGTTTTAGAAGCACAACTGTTCACACTGTATGACTTTAGGTGATGGTCAGTGACTTAGTCTTCAACAATAATCTTAAAGAAACTTACTCCATACATAATAAGTATATGAATTCACCTTCTGATGAACTGCAAAATAATTCTCATTGTAGTCTCAAAGGTGCACAAAACATATTTGGATACCTTTTCATTGTTGAATTAGGAGGTATAACTGTAAGACAGATGTTAATGTTCTTTGGCTCAACTTATTTCAGAGGTAGGCCTTAGATCATTTCCATCCAAACATAAAGTTGTTCCTTCCTTCTTAGATAATAAAAACAAAATCTCTTGGCCTCACTTGTCTAATCATTTGCTACAAATTTCTTTGTCTTCATTAGAAGTGAAATTCCTTTTAAAGAATTTTCCATATTGGCTATTTTCAATTCCTCTAAAATCTAATTCAGTCATGCAGTTCTGCTTACTACTTCAGCAAAACTTCTCTTGTCAAAGTCACCAATGACCTTCACAATGATAAAGCCAGCAGTGGTTACTTCTTAGTCCTTCTTCTTTGACATATTAACACATTTGAAACAGTTCATTACTCCTTTCTCTTTGATAGGGTTTATTTTCTTATCTTCTAGGGCAGTTCTTCTCACATTATGAAGTGTAGACAGATCACCCATAGAATCTACCCATAAAATGCAATTCTGATTCAGTAGGTCTGTGTTAGAGGCTGAGGTTCTAACTTCCCAATGATACTGATCCATGGACCACACTTTGAGTAGTGAGGTTCTAGGGCGTTATTGTCACTTCTTGCTGTCCTCTGCCGGTTCTTCCTCTTTTGCTAGACCTTTTCTCTTTCTGTTGAAATTCCTTGAGTTAAGTCTTGGATGTTACCTTTTCTATTTACATTAACTCTTAGTGATCCCACCAAACCCCAAGACTGTGAACATTCCCTACATTTGAACAACTCCCAAACTTACAGCTCAATCCCAAATCATTTTGCCAAATTCCAGACTTATAACACCAACTTCCTACTTCACATCTCCAAGTGAATGTCAAATAGGCATCTCAAACTTAATCTAAAATTGAACTATTGTTTTTCTTCTTTCAACCTGCTCTACCTAAAGTGTTCTCCATCTCAGTTGGTAGCAATTTCCAGCCTTCCAGTTGCGTAGGCCCCAAATCTTTGACTCATGCTTGACCCTTTACCTGTTCTATCCATCTGCACACAGCTGGTTTCCTGCAATAGCTTTCAACAAACCTTTTTAATTTTGCTCTTCACTCTTGTAATTTCTTCCTGTTTAAAATATACTAACATACGTCAGTCTTCTAGTCAAAAATTCTACCGATCTCCCATGTCATTCAGAGAAAAAGCTAAACTCAGAACAGGCTGTGAGGCCATTCATGATCTGGTTCAGTGTAAACTTTCTAACTCATTGTCTTCTGGTTCACTTTGGCCCAATGGGCAGATATGTTCCCACCTTAGAGACTTGTCTCTAACAGCTCCTTCTGCCAGGTACATCATCCCAACTATGACTATTTGGCTATTTCTCCTCCTTCAAATCTTTGCTCAGATTTCATTTCCTTAATGAAGTCTACCCTGAACTTTCTTTTTAGTATTGCCCTTGCCTAGCACTCTTGCTTTCCCTTGTGTTATTCCATAGCACTTATCACTTTCTAAATACTATATATCTTGCTTTTTTGCTATTAGGTTTATTTTGTCTATCTCTCCCTGCTGAACTTTCAGCTCCATGAGAACAGGAATCTTTTTTAGGTTGGTTCACAAATGTATTCTAAGCCCTTGAAACAGTGCCTGGCCACATAAGAAAGCCACATTAAATATTTGTTGTATGATTTAAAGGATTTTCCAGCTGCATAATATGGATGGGTATGCATATTAACATAGAGACTAGGTAGAGAGCCATTCAAAACAATTGTATGATTAGGCACAACTTAAGTACTAAAAGTGAATTATTATTATTTTTAAAAGAGGAGAGGGTATCTAAACATGTGACTATATTATCAGAAAAGGAAAAATGAATGTTTTATCGGCATCATACTGATTACAGAAAGTGTTTTCTGTATTTCAAAGGCGATGAAACAAAATTCTAAATCTGACTTAAATATTAAAGGACAAACACATTTTCAAAGCCTTAAATTAAATGTATAATTACAAAGTAAGCAGACCAATGTAATATGCAATGTGTACAATTTCATGGCCTCATTACTTTAGAGATGCTTCCCAGTAAGTAAATAGTTATCAGTGTAAGGCATTGTGATTAATTACCCAAATTCCTCAGTCTGATTCTTCATTGTCATTCTGAAGATGGTATAAATTCAACAGTCCATTACCACAGTCTCAGTCCAAAAGCATGCTCCGAATTTTTAATATGCTTGTTCTTCTGTTCATCACCACCAAACATCTTACCCCCTTACATTACAAGAGATCCCATGGGCCTCTTCTGCAGTTAGCATTCTTCTTCCTGAACTCCTAGCCACACATTTGGAGATTTGTTGAGTATTTTTTTTTCCTCTCTCTTCAGTGAACTCTATTTGCTCCAAACATTTAAACTTAAAACAGGGGGTTTGGTTAGTTTGATAAATATCCCATTATATTCTTTGTTTTAAGCTTTGGTCTTACCGTTTTAGAAGAACGTGAGAGTAAGCTCTGGTAACTCTCATTTTTGGAATATGTGAGTCCAAATTTGCCACCACCTTCTGTAGGATGGAAGAAATTTTTGTGAGGAGACTTTCCTTCTTCAGGCGTACTTTTATACTTTTCAATTGCTTCAGTAGGTGTGAATTTTAAAGTTACTTCTGCATTAATATTTGATGTCGTCTCTTGGACAACGGTTTTGAATACCTCTATCTGTTCTTCGTAACTTTCAGTTCTGAAATTTTTATCGGCTTTGGTCTGAAAGAGAATGATGAATTGCTGTTAAAAACAACATACAAAAAACCACCCCAAACAGACACAGATGAAAGAAAAAGCAATTATTTGAAGGGTATTTGAGCAAGGGAGTTAAGAGTGAAATACCCAAGTGATATCACTGAGCTCTGATAGGGACTCCATGACTCTGAGGACAGGACACAGGAATCTCATTGTGGGTCTGATTCCTAGTCTATGAAAAAGAAATACCACACACAGCCCAAAGACTGTTATGAGATAATGCAGTGAGATAATATATATGAAAGACTTAGAACAGAGCAAGCTTTCAAATGTTAATCTGTTAATAATTAAAGAGCAATTTGCCTAACAGATGTACAATATGTTACCATTTGTGT
The DNA here is from genome assembly GCF_022355385.1 of Mustela nigripes. NCBI lineage: Eukaryota > Metazoa > Chordata > Mammalia > Carnivora > Mustelidae > Mustela > Mustela nigripes. The sequence continues at coordinate 30,809,724 of NC_081568.1, forward strand.
AAAAAAAGAAAGGAAGAAAGAAATGATAAAGCTAACCCTGACTGAAGGCTAGCACAGCTTTGAATATTTTACACATGTTAATTAATTTAAGCAGAAAGGTTAAGACTTGAGCTCTGCACTCTCAACCTTTACACTCTCTTGTCCCTTAGTACATACATACACATATAAATAATTTAAAAAAACAAAAAAAATTAAAAAAAAAGAAAGAACAGGAAAGCAAGCATGTTAAGAAAGGTTTTTACGTGTACCCTGAATTACTGGAAAAATCGACAAAGCTAAGAGTTTGCCCTTGAGAAGGGTAACTGTGAAAGGGAAATCTGGAATGGGAGCAGGTTTATATTTCCTTGCATAATCTTTTGTGATATTCAGACTTTTTGACTGTTTTTTTTTAACACTTTCATTTTTGCATGGAAACAAACCAAAACAAAACAAAACATACAAACAAAAAAAATACCCAAACGAAACAACCTAGTTAAAAATGGAAACTTTCAGTTAAAGAATTCTTTGTCAACTTGATAATTGTCAGGTATCAGTGGGAGGTTTGTCAATTTCAGTGGTTAAACTCTTTCCAGAGGTCCTCTGCAATATGTTGTAACTTTTGCCAGAGAAGGAGCGACCTATCTCTTCAATCAGTGGCACAGATTGGATTCGTAGTGTACACTGGGGGACAGTTCTGCACAGGGAATGCTATGGTCTGAATGTTTATGTCCCTCCACAAAATCCATATGTTAAAATACTAATGCTCATGGTGATGGTTGGGCAGAGGGGGAACTTTGGGAGGAGGCTTCATGAATGAGGTTAGTGCTGTCATAAAAGTGACCCCACAGAGCTCTGTTAGCCCTTCCACTGTATGAGGATGCAAGTAGCCCAAAAGAGGGCCCTAACTCAACCAGACAAGCACTCTAATCTCTGACTTCAAGAACTTCTGATGTTCTCATCTTCAAAATTGTGAGAAATAAATTTCTGTGTGGTGTTTTTGTTGTTGTTGTTGTTGTTAGCTACCCTGTTTCTGGTATTTTGTTATACTGGCCTGCATGGACTCAGACAGGGAAGCTAAAGTTCCCCTCTAATGGGAAGGACTAAAATGTATATAATTTTCATTAAAGTCAGGCATGCTGGGAAAAGTGCTCAATGTAAAGGGTTGAGTAACCTAACCCACATCACTTCCCTGTTTAAAATCTTTCAGTCTTCCCACTGCCTTTAAGATCAAGTCTAAACTAGACTTATTCCAAGTTAACCTCTCCCTGACTGTATTCCAACCCTTTAGACACATTTTTTTAAATTTTCAGAGCCTGTGCTTCTTCCCACCATAAAAGAGCTCTTTTATGCTGCTTTTACTTTCCGGAATGTTCTCTGACATCTGCCTCTCCCTCCTCCCCCAACCCCCAAGAACCAAACACAACACATTCTCTCACATATACACACTATATGGCTTGATCTGGTTAATTCCTACTCCAATTTCAAGTCTTAGCTTAAATCACTTTTTCAGGGTTGAAGGGTTCTTTTGTAACCCCATAGACTATGAAATCCATTTTCTATAAGCTCTCATGCCTCTTAAAAAAAAAATGCAGGGTGCCTAGTGATGCAGTTAGTTAAGTGCCCAGCTCTTGGTTTTGGCTTAGGTCATGATTCAACAGTCCTGAGATTGAGCCCCATATTGAGCTCCCCACTCAGTGTGCAGTCAGCTTGAGATTCTCTCTCCCTTTGCCCCTATCCCCTGCATGCTCTCTCTTTCTCAAACAATAAATAAATTTTTAACAATAAAACAAAATGAAAAACCTTTTCTTTTATGATTGCTTATTTAATAGGCTTTCTGATGGTAAGCTCCAAAAAGTCAGGGAACATGTCTTTCTTATCCACACACCACTATAGCCTTATCACTTAGTAAAGTGTCTGGCCTATAGTAGATGCTAACAAAAATTTATAAACTTTAATATAGCTAACAATAATAACTAATATTTACTGAGAGCTTACTCTATGCCAGGGGCTGTTAAAAGTGGTTTACATAGAATAAGACATTTAATTTCTTACCTTTAATATAATTTCTGTAATTATCCCCATTTTACCAATAAGAAAACAGGTTAGGAAATTTGTCCAAGCTCATACAGCTAGCGTTGAAACCCAGAAAGTCTTACTCTAGGGCTTAGCTGTTCATTCTTACGCTACCCTGCCAAAGAGGGCTTGACAAATTCTGGCTAGTAAAATAACAGATTCATGGAAAAGACTGCCTTGAACTTGGCCTTGAAAAATGAATAGTATTTCTGTTGCTTTGAGATCTGAGGATAGTGGAAGTGTTGCTGGGTGAACTGGTGAGACTCTGGGCTCTAGGGCCTCGACCAGCCCATCCAGAATGAGTCCCTGATGGTTCTTGGTCATGACTCAGAAAAGAACTCGAGGACAGACACTCAGCACAGTGGATGAGCATCATAAGTGGGAAAGTTTATTAAAGTGAAAAGTACACTCTCAAGATAGGAGAGCAAGGTGAGCTTGAGTGAGAGGTTTGCACACTTGGGTTTCTATCTTTTATTGAGAGCTGTTAACTAGAGGGTAGAATGTTTATTGGGTTGGGAAGCAGGGATTTGTACTTTTTCTTCCTAATTTTGTCAGGGGTTTCCTGTCATGGCACCTGCCGTCTTGGGCCTGTCTGGTTTGCTCTGGCTTCTTGTGGAGTGCAGCAGGGTAGCCCCCTGAACTTCCTGAGTGGGCCATGACTTCTTCGTTGCTAACTTCCAGGTATCCTGTTAGAACCTAACTGCCCACTCTAATAGGAGCCACTGAAGACAATTCTACTCAATCTTCAAGGCTGGAAAGGGACAGAGCTGAACAAAATGTCACCAGAAAAGTACTCCTTGACTCTCCTGGAAGGCCAAGCTCTTCTTAGCTTCCTGTGTGCTAATTGGCTGCAGGATAAGGGTAGTTTAATTTGTAAGCACCTGCACTTATTCCCAACATGGCTAAGAAGAAAGAGGCCTTGGCAGAGATCAGTTTAGCAATGTGGAGAATTGTTGGCAGGTGTAAGAGAACATTGGTCAGGGTATCTGTCAGGAAGCTGTTGAACGGTCCTGTCTGACTCTGTTAGGATGACAGAAGTGAGTAGAGCCTGAAACAGAGAAGATGGTGTCAGTCCAAAAAGAGGGCTCAGTTCCATGACAGACAGTCAGAGATGGACCAATACCGGGAATCATCATGAAGAAAGAGCAAAAAATCTTTGAAGAGAGGCCAATGATGCAAGAATAGAAGCAAATTTCTTTATGAAAACCCAAATAAGCAGACATGGAGAAGATGAAATTTGAGAGACGGATAAAAGGGCTTGCATATTATAGGGGTCAGCTCAACCTGTCCTTTTTAAAGGTTTATGCAACTGATGCTTCTTGAAAAGAAAGAAACATTATTTCTGGAACTGGGAGTGGAAGAGATAGAATATAACCAATAAATATTTCAGAGTTCAAATTGAAAAGAAGAAGGTGGGAGAACAACTGGAAATAGAAGGTAAAAAGGGAAAACCGTTAGAGGTGTAACTAAGACTTTGTACAGATAGATAATAAAAACATGCATTATTTATTATGATTATTAAAGACATGTCTCACTAATTGAGAGAAGGAACCTGGAAAGAGTAGATTGACTGCCATCTCATTAGCCACCCTCAGCCATGGTACAGAGAGAAGCTACCCACACACTCCCAACATTTTAGCTACTAAATTTGGGGGTAATTTGAAATTTAGTAATAGGTAACAAATATGGTTCTTCTCCATTATCTTCAAGAGATCATTTTCTGTGTTTGTATCTGAAATGTTAATGTGCTCTAGGTTTCATTCCTGATGTTCTTTTCTCTCTCATTGTACACTTCCTTGATGATCTCAAGGATTCTCAAGATTTTAATGGTCATCCATATGCTGATGCTTCTTAAACTGCCTCCATTTAAGATCCTTCTTTCTCCCCACACATCTATATAACATACTTTTTGCATAACATACTTCATCTAGATGTCACATAGACCTTTGCATTCAAAATTACCAAAATTCAAATCACTGTCTTCTTCTTGGACTTGACTTTGACACTTCTTTTGGAAGATTCCTCCCTCCCTGACTTCCAAGATCTTTTTTTGATGATCTAGCTTCCAGTGGGAGTGTCTTTGACTTTCTGTCTCCATACTTTACATCCATGATGAGTATCCTTTACTATGGCTAGATGTTGTTCTAAGCACTTTGCACTTATTAACACATTTAACCTTTTCAAAATCTTACGAAATATGTATTATTGCCACCCACTGTATGATAAGAAACTGAGATTTTGGAAGATAAATAAGTTGCCTAATGTCCCATGGATAAGTGGACGAGTTTAGCAGAATTTAAACCCAGACAGTTTTCATTTAGAACCTGTCAATTGACCATAATGTACACTGTCACCAATTCATTAGTGACCTCTTTGTTCTTAAATATGCCCAAATAAAAAAAATGCTGGATTTCATTTCTTCCTTTCAGTCTCTACTTCTATAGTAGAGTTTAGTCTTTCTTCATTTCCTTCTTGGACCATGAAATAGCCTCCTTCTGTTGTTACCTCTCTGGTCTTGTCCTTTTGAAATCATATCCCCAAAACACAAAGATTTAAAATGAACTTTGACCATGTTGCTGTCCTCAGGGGCTCCCTTCTCATGCTCAGGATCATGTCCAAAGTACTTAATATGGCATAAGAGCATCTTCATTATTTGATTTCTACCTGTGACTCCAAACTTGAATTCATATTAGTTTATCATAGACCATAGTTCCTTTCAATATAGCAGTTTTTACAAGACTGGGCTTATTGTTCCTTGGAAACATCAATATACAATAAACAAACCAGCAGGTACATAATAAACCTGATCTATACTCTGCTGGGGCTTCTAAATGAACTCACATGGCAGTAGAAAGTACAGTTGGAATGTTAATTAAGCCTCTGTTTTCCATTTTGTTGTCAACTTTTATGGCAGTTACAATTACGTTTACTTGATTATGGGCTCTTGCCTTTGTTAGGAACATTAGCTTTTTAAAAAAGATTGTTGGGGAGCCTGGATGGCATAGTCGGTTGAGAAGCTGACTCCTGATTTCAGCTAGGGTCATGTTCTTGGGGTCATGAGACTGAACCCGGTATAGGGCTCCACAGTCAGCCAGGAGTCTGCTTGGGATTCTCTCTCTCCCTTTTTCTCTGTCCCTATCCCCCCAGACTCACTCCCCCCTCACTCTCTAAAATTAATAAATAAATAAATCTTTTAAAAAGTAAAGATCGCTAATATACTGCATGCACTTATTTATTAATTCAGTAATCATTTTTTTAAAAGATTTTATTCATTTATTTGGCAGACAGAGATCACAAGTAGGCAGAGAGGCAGGCAGAGAGAGAGGAAGGGAGGCAGGCTCCCTGCCGAGCAGAGAGCCCGATGCGGTGCTCGATCCCAGGACCCTGGGATCATGACCTGAGCCGGAGGCAGAGACGTTAACACATTGAGCCATCCAGGCACCCCTCAGTAATCATTTTTTTAAGCAAAGAATTTACCATGTTAGTTTCTTAGGATTCCACAGTAAATAAAAGAACTAGAAACTTGACTTAGAATATATATGATATAGCAAAATAAATGCTAGAACAGAAAGGAAAACAGAGGCTGTTACATTAATTTGCAGGTGGGGCATCTAACTAAAACAGAGAACTCGGAAGAGAAAGCTGATGGGGGAGTAGTAATCAAAAACCAGGTCAGGAATGACCTTTTTCTCCCTACCACAGAGATTGACTATTATCCTGCTGGCTACAGGGAAACGCTCACTAAATTTAAGTAGCAAAGTGATAAGATCAAGATAATCATTTATCTTCATACTGATGTGTGTGGAATGAATTGAAACTGAGCAAAACTAGAAGTCTGAAGCTGATAAGACGACTCTCATAGCTGTTTCGCTGAGAAATGAGAGATGCATAAAGCTCTGGCTATGGCAGTGGAAATGGAGAAGAGGAGACATATTTAGGATACATTACAAGATAATGGAACTTGGAGATTGATTAGGTATTGTAGGCTTCAAGGGAGATGTGTCTATAGAGGAAGTCATTAGGATGATTCCCATATTTTGAATTTAGTGATTAGGAAGATATCATTTCATTGTTTCATTGTAACCATTTAAGTGAAGAATTCAAGGGGAAGAGTCAGGGAACTGGGTGGAAGAATGGATATCAGCTTTGAGTATGTTAACTGTGTGATGCCTGATACAATTAGCTATATAGGTATCCAGCTCAGAGGGACACATGGGCTGGAAATAGAGTATTCATAAACCATCAGGTTAGAGGTGAAAACTGAAGCCACAGAAGGGAATGAACTCAACCCAAGGAGAATATGTAGACAGAGACTTGTGAAACAAGGCAAAGTAGGAACTCTGGTGAGACCTATAGGTCTTAGGACTGTCCTAAGTAAAGGGAACTCAAAAGAAACTTCAAGATGGACTTTGGCAAAAGGTAATAGAGATTTGGTCTTGTGGGCTGTACTGTGTTCCTCTCAAATTCATGTATGTAAGTCTGAAGCCCATGTACCTCAGAATGTGATTATATTTGGAGATACAATCATGAAAGAGTTAATTAAATTAAAATGAGGTCATTAAAATGAACTCTAACCCAACACGACTGGTGCCTTTCTAAAAAGAGGAGGTTATAACTCAGAGCAGAAGGAAGAGGCTGTGGAGATACAGGGAAAATGGCATTTATAAGCCAAGGAGAGAGGCCTCAGAAGAAACCTGATCTCAGATTTCTAGCGTCTCAAATAAATTTCTGTTGTTTGAACCATCCAGTGTGTGATACTTTGTTATGGCAGCCCTAGTGAACTAATATAGTTAGTGAATTGACACAGCAAATATAGATAAGAAGAGTATGTGGAGATGGATGTTTCCTTCTTGTGTTTGTGTTTCTTTTAGTGAGAATCTTGAAGTATTTATTTTTATATATTAAGAGCAGGGGGGGAGATGAGAGAGAGAAGCATTGATAGAAGGCTTAAATGGATAATAAGCAAGATACCTGGCATGGAATCCAGCATATAGAAAGACACAGTCTCTACTGAGACAGAGAAGAAAGATATTAAGTGTAGACTGAGTGAGAAGTAAGTTTGTACACAAGGATAACTTTGAAGGAAAAACTAGAAAATTCTTGACTAGGCTTGAGTATTCTCTGTCAAGTTGAAGCTAACTCCATCTATTGAGCTCAAGGTCAGAATGGTCAGATGAGGAACTTGAGGGGATTGCTGGAAATTTTAAACCACCACTGTGGGAACAGGGAGCGGGGTAGTGCAGCCTTGGGGGAAGAGTGTGGACCTGCTGAACTGTGTGGAGGCTTCGGTTGAAGCTAAAATGACACCAGTTCTTTTGTTGTTATGATTTTCTCCAAGCAGTACACGTTCACAAGAGGGCCAGAAAAGTAATAGGGTTCATCTAAAGTTGGAGTGTTTCTGGTTTATAGAAGGAATAGAAGGCAAGGACACTGATAATATTATCAAGAGTGGTCAAAATGGATCGGGATTGATTAGAGGAAGGAATTGAAGACTGGAGGAGCAAGATGGACTGGAGGAAAGCCAGGCCAAAGAATTGGGTCTTGATGGGACCCAAGAGTTTGTTTGTGGTCATAAATGAGGGTGAGAGCTGAGAGATGGGCCAGTTGCAGTGAGGCAAAGGGTTAAATGCTGGATTCCCCAATGCTCAGATGCCAGGGACAGCACAGTTCTGCTGAACACAGCTAAGGATGGGAGTGGCTCTGGTAAAACAGACAGGAAGTTGAGAGGCAACAAGAAGACATTGGCAGCCCACAGGATATAAAATCACCAGGTTTCAGGCAGGATTTGGGGTGGAAAGGACAACCAGAATCCAGGCGCATTTTACAATTCTTCATTGATCTCTTAAATCTTACATATTCATGGTGACCCAGGTTTATAGAGAATGGTAATCAAAACTTGAAATCCGATTTACAAATTGTTACTTTCCAGAACAAAAGAGGAGAGGACCAAAGAAAGCTAAGGAAAAAGTAACTGATTTGTACATATCACCATCCCTGTTTTCTTCCCCATAATTGCAGGCTTCAGTGGTTCAGGATTACTTCTGACTTACTAGATAGCCAATAAACCTTGACCTGTAATGTGAATGCTAATTACACACTAAATTGTAGTGAAGTCTTTTACTAATTATATTCTTTAAAAAAGGAATGATAGCAAATATTCATTGAGGGTTTGCTATGTGTCAAGAACTTCCCGGCTGTTTTAGACTCATTTATCTTTACGAGATAGGCACCAGTATTTCTATTTTACACATGAGGGAACGGAGGCACGATGATGATAAATAATTTACCCAAGATCTCACTGCTGCTTAGCAGCAGAGCCAGGATTCCATTTTATGTGCTGTGTTCTGGAGATCCAGAGAACCAGAGCCACATTTGAAGGAAGAGGCACTGAGAGAGTGTGAATGTGTCAGAGGCAGACGTCATTATTAAGAAATATTCCTCATACTCCGATAGTTCGGTAGAATTCTTTCAAAACATAAAAGACAGTAAATTACTGTCTATGAGTAACAAAGACAGGATTTTAAAAATTAATTCATCTAACAAAAATGTGTTGAGCATTGTGTGTACACATATATTGTGTAGAGTATTAGCATAACAGGCTATAAGGAAGTATAGAATACATTCAGTTATGATACTAAAATACACAAAAAAGGAAGTAAACTATCCCATTGGATATTAGAAGGTGTAGGAAGAAATTCTAATGAATAAAAATAGAGATTTCCATTGAATAAGCTCATGTTCTTTTATGTATGGTAGAAACAAATTTGGCTACTTGCCAAGACCATCACAGATGAGAGTGAGGGGACCACCAGCTGTTGTAGCACCAAGAAGGGGGACTTTAGCAAGCCTCCAGCGAACTCTACCAGCACTCCTCCTTAGCTGACACTGACTCACCATCCAGGCCCATAATCTTCTCTGCTTTTTTTTTTTTTTTTTTTTTTAATCAGCTTGATGCCAAGACTCGCTTAGAGATGTTATTCTGATCTGAACTGATAAAAAGTTGCTACAATCTTCATTTCCCCTACTTTGTGTGAACATCAATTAGTTTTCCTTGGCTAAGAGATGTTGCTCCCAACTTCTTTGGGACAGAAGCAATATTAGGGGTAAATAACACATCACCTTTATAAAATCCGAAATACTGAGTACAGAAACCCATCTATTTCCAGGGTCGTAAAGAAGAGAAAACAGGGAATTTTCTCTCCAAATAAGGCTTCAAGATCAGTCATAGGCAAGGTCCTGGCCCTATCCATCTCATGTCACTCATGGTCATTCCTACCCCTAGAGAGAAGCTAGGAGACTGATCACAGGGATGAAGAGAGGAAAACTGTATGACTCAGACCTGAGAACTAAAACACAAAGTAAGACACCAACAACCCTTCTTCCATAAGCAATGACAAAGGTCACCTTATCTTTGTGGTATTCTTTTTTAAGACATTAGACCTTTTGTAATAACCTTTAGAAAGATGATCATCTTCCCCTCAAAAAAGGTGCTTAAAGAAGGTAAACTTGGCATGAGGGGAGAAAGTCAATAATCCAAAATGTTCCCTTAAATTTGTGGGAAAATGATTCTATGCTGGACTTACACGTACAAAAAAATAAAAGGATAATGTAGTCACACATGTTAAGAAATGTCAGTCGAATAGTATAGAATTTATAATCTTTAGTATTCATAGAAGAGTAGGAATGCCAGAGGCTGCAATGTGTATGGACTGTTTTACAACATTATTAAAAATAAAAGAAATATTAACTCCATTTATTTAAAAGTATATGTGTTTTGGAAAATTTTGTGAGTGACAACAGTGATAAAAGACTTTGCAAAAACTGAATAAAGTAAATATTATAGATCGCCAATGGGACCATTGAAAAAAAGATTTTGTAGCTCCTGGTTCAGAGTAAGATAATTATTATTCTTTATTTTTATGTTGCTTAGACCCCAAAAAAATCTCTCTAATGGTGATAACTAGTAATCCTTTAAATGAAGGGGTCCAATATGTGGATGGTTCTAGAGAATTTAGGTGACTTTCAAGAAGGTGGTTACGTTTGGGGTGGCACTGGGTAGAGTAGACCTCATTTTAAGAAATAGTTTAACAAGAGTTAGAGGGATTTGAGGTGAGTGAAAACAACCACTTACATTTGTTAGGCAGGCTTTACCAAGGGGAATGCTGAGGAAAAAGCCAATGTCAAGATGAGTTTTTTTGGTAGACTAGCAAAAAAATGAGCTTAAATAGCATGAGCAGTGTACCCAGTACTTAAATCAGCATTAATTTAATTTATAGTTTTATCAGAATCTTAGATGATTCTTTTCATGGAGTCTGGGTATTTGCCAAAACTATCACTAGGTGCACCTTACTGAGGGTTGGTTGTAGACCACCGGAGTTTCCTAAAGAGATCAAAGCTATACATCTTCTTCTTTTCAGTCAATCACATATTCCCATCAGATTCTCATTCTACTGAAATTTTCACATTACTTAGTATTACGTTTATAGAAGTGGCTTTTCAGCTAAAAGCTGAGCAATGCTTTTGCTTCTGAGGAGACTTACTTCATAGGCCAGAGAAGCCACGTTCCAGGGTTTGCGGTAGTAGACCTGGGTGTTTCCATCCCGAATGCGGTCGCAGAGTCCATGGTAGTACTCATTGTCAAAAGGTGTGGTTAGGGGGTCCATCCCTAAGATGTTGATCCTGAAAATGAACAGAGTAATATCAGAGATCCCAGGAGCTAACACAAGGCAGTCCTCTGTAGCTGGGGGAAAGAGAGAGCTTTGGCTCATGTCCCCATCACCCCATATATGCAGGATATAATCAAGAACAGAAGCAAAGGTCTGCTCACTTCTGCTTTACATCTCTGGCAGCAAGCATACCTTAGGAAGGCCTTATAAACTTCCAAGCATCGAGGGCACTGTTGAGAGCACAATGAAAGAAATGCAATAACTGAGGAACCAGGGACCATCTGGCTCCTAGAGTCTAAATTCCACCTCTGTGACTCTGAGCTAACCTCCCTTAGTGAGCTAAGAGCCAACTCCGTAATACCACCTATTTAAATTATTTGAGAACAGAGCATCTCAGGGGAGTTGTATAACATATGCATGTAATTTTTAATCTATGAATCAACATTGGGGCTCTTTCTCTCCCCATTCTCTTTAAACATAAGCCTTTTCCTCCAACTGTCTCATTGCTTGTCAAGAACCTCATTCCCTCCAGGCTTGTATTATTTCTATGATACTTTCCAAGGGAAAATACAAAGATTTCAGCATCCTGACAAGGCATTTTCAAAAGTTCTATTTTTTCCTCTCAGCGAAATTTTTTATTTGGCAAGCTTTAATTCAGAAACAGAAATCTTATTTAGCTTTAAAAAAGTTAAGTTTGATTTGTAGACTTAAAAGCAATGTATGAACAAGGAGCAGTTCATTCTGTGGGAAGTACACTTGTGTTAATTGGTTAATTGGAGGAATGGTCATTTGCTGTCTAGTCCGAAATATATGGCTCCAGACCAGGGAGGCCAAAGAAGGGTTTGCTCTGTACATCTGTAACTGAGTTTGAGACAAAAGCAGAAATTCTTCCATGGCTCTAGACCACATCCCAAACTCCAATGAACTGGATTATAAATCTGGATGTTGGTTTCAAGAGTAACTTGTCAAAGGGTTTTGATGGTTTGCTCTAAAACCCATTGTTAATGGAAGAAAGATAATCGAGAATATGTTACCATCAGCGGGTTAGTTAAAAACTACATCTTCACGTAAATGACACAATCTTTTTTTTTTTTAAAGATTTTATTTATTTATTTGAGAGAGAGAGAGAGACCTTGAGTGGGGGGAATGGGGCAGAGGGACAAGCAGACTCCCTACTGAGCAGGGAGCCTGATACAGGTCTTGAACCCAGGAAACATGTTCATGACCTGAGCTGAAATCAGATGCTTAACTGACTGAACCACTCAGGTGCCTCCAAATGGCACATTCTTAATGAATTTTGAATCTGTAAAGAAAATGACGTTAAAACTCAACTTTAAAGGAAGGTACTTAAGGAACAAATTTAGTAATATCTTTCTCAGAGCTAAATGTACAGTTAAAATTAACCACTTCTGACTTTTTCCTCTACTAGAACCTTTCATGAAAAATGCTATGGCCCTAAAATTTAACATAGGGCCAAAAATCAGATTTAGTTGAATAAGAAAGAAAAAAGAGACATTAGTATCTGGTTTACTTTCTCAAACATCTAATGCCTCATGACAGGTTAACATTTCAGCTTCACTTCTTCACCCATCTCTGTATCCACAGCAAATGAGTCATACTTTTTTTCCCTTTGGTATGACTAAGGTTTGATACAAAGACAAGAACACTGGAAGCAAATGATCTGCGTTTGTTTCTTCAATAGGCCAGTACATTTCCTTTGTTCTATAGTGAACTTGTCCAAAAATCTCTATTAACAGAGACCCTGTACCTCTTCCCTTACAGGGAATAATGACATTAATCTTTGCTTATAATGATGATGAACTCTTGGGTGACTATGATACCCTCACAGAGTGTAGTGTTTGTAGTAAATAATGAGTAATATTGAGAGAGTTAATACACAGTCTTTTCTCATGAAAAATATATTCAAACTGGGGAGTCGGACATATAACCACCAATTTCAAAAAAGAGTCCATGGTCAAATACACTCGATGAGCCAATGAGCAGCACAGGCAATTGCCGTGCAGGTTCCCAAAGGGAAGAAACCTCATGGCAGCGTCATAAATAGAGGTTAGAAGAAGTAGGATTTGATTTGGGTGCTGCAGAATGGTGATGGAAGGGTAGGTGGAATGGTGTGAGCAAAATCCTGCAGGTGGAAATGTGTATGGCGTGATTTCAGGCAGTAGTCTTCAGATTTTCTGTTCGTCTACTCTATAAAAAATTACGACAAATTTTGCCTGCCTGCACAATGTTGGTGTGACATCTAAGATTTTTCATCTTAAGTTTAAGCTGTTGCAAAGGATATAATTTCTCAACATGCTATAAATATTTATCTTATAGTTATTTTTCCTCTTTTTAAAATAAATCCGATGAACTATAAATGTCATAGTGATGGTGGATGTCCAATCCCTGCAATGTTTATATTTCTTTAGCAACTAGACATTTTGTAGAATTCCTTTTGATTCTTTTTTTTTAAAAGACACTTTATTTTTTAGAGCAGTTTTAGGTTCACGGAAAAATGAGTGAAAGATTTAGAGATTTCCCATATGAACCCACCCCCTTTTGATTCTTCAATCTATTTTTCTAGTCCATTTCCACTACAGAAATTCAGCTTAATGTAATGTTATTTCAGCTTGGAAGTTTTAATGGATCACTTTTTTAATACTTTTTTGTATCAAAAAGGTATTCATTGAAATTTTATAAATAATAAGTATCCTTTGACTATTGGGTCTAAATAATTAAAAACTCTTCTGGATTGAGTAAAATTATTAGCAGTATCATATATATGTATATTAAAAAACTTAAATAGTTAACAAACATTATTTTTTTTGTAAAGTTGTCTCAATGAGTTGAATGGATGTCTTTTTTAATTAAGTGATTAGTTCCTGCCTTCATGGATGAATATTATTTATTGCTAGAAAAGACAAGATTCATAATCAATCGTATTCCTACTTTCCATTTTTGTAGATATTAATGTTGATAAACTTTACTCATGTACGTAAGTGGAAAAGAATAGAAGGCATTTTGTCATGGCAAGGTCACTTGATTCTTTGATCTCCTAAGTTTTGCACCAAAAAAAAGATCAGTAGTCTATCATTAAGAATTATTTTTATAACCCATTATCTGAAAATTGATACGATATCTTTCAAAAAGAAGTGGAGATGGGTTGACTTATAAGACACTGGCGTCCAACTCAGCACCAATATTTGGAAATGTTTCTTGGTTCTTCCACCACAGAGTAAAACTGAGATGGGTGAGGGGAGCACTCTTCTTTTGGAAGGTGATAGTTAAGCAATTGTAAAAGGGGAAGGGAGAGGAGAGAATGGGCTTCACAACTTGGATCCTACTGAGTTGCTAAACTTTCCGAGTTTATGAAAAATATTTATGTATGGAATTGAAGATTCACTCTTTGTTCAATAGATGAGTTAAGCCACTAATAGTTGAGAGAACTATTATTTAAAACTTACCTGTCTCCCCCTTAGAAAGTCTTTGCACCTCACAGTATGCATACCCTACTTTGAAGATTTTGTTTTACAGAACAGCAAATAGACTAGTTGGCTGGATCCATCTGGAAAGTTGCAATGAAACTGCTCCACAGGCTAAAGCACGACTAAGGAAGAAATGTTTCAAAACCTTTGACTTGGTTCCACTACTACAGAGACAGCCAGTCTAGTCTAGAATGAGCCAATTTTTTTATTCGGCCAAGAAACATGAAAACTTCTATGGTTGGAATGTCATCGCCTGGGAAATAAAAAAAGCATTTGTATTTTGCCAGCACCTAGAGATGCCTGTTTTCATACCAACATCTAGAACCATAAGCAGTTCTAATTTTCCAGGTGAACAGAAAAGAAAGCTCCCTCCACAGAAGGGGTGCTATGCTTTAGATCACATAAAAAAAGTAATTTGTTGCATACCATACATCATTTACAGCTGGCTTGGATTTCTATTTTTTCAATGAGCACAAGATGGGTTGGGGATTTCCCTAAACACTTCTGGAGAATCTCAAATGCCTACAAGGCAAAAGGCGGAAACATTTGTGTTACAAGGGAATTCTGCTGGCATTAAGAATTTAAGGGGGAGTCCTTCAAATGAAAAAAAAGGTATAAATTAATGACTGTGGGTACTTGTGACTTTCATGTGTGAAAGAGTCTGATTGTATATGACTTCTGGTGAGACTTGTTGAGATTTTCCAGATAGGATTGCGTAGAAGCAGTTTCTAAGCCTGTTGCTATGACTAGGGTGTTTACTCCTATTACTTCCAATAGAAGTAATAGGAGTAAACAGGAGTAAATAGGAGCGCCTTGGAAGAATAATAGCCATGCATGGTAAATAAATACAGAATGTTCATAGGATTGAAGAATATCACCGATATAATAAAGCATGTCATTTTGAGAATTCTTCTTAAATATTAATTACTGATTTCCTCTCTTCTATACTCTTAATTCAAAAATTCAGAAAATCAACTTAAGGAGTTTCATTTTCTAAGGTTCATTTTGCTTTGAAGTTAGGGTGTTGATTGATGAGCTTTGCAGTGATGGGGGAAATGACGTGGGTGGTGATGAGCATGGGGGGAGAGGCCAAGGTAAGGTGGCATGGTGAAAAAAATAGAGTTTTCTAAAAGTCAGAGAAACTTGGGTTTAGTTCCACTAGAAACTAAAGAGTTCTGCTAAAATTGAAAGAGACTAAACTGGTCTTGCTGGCTTCCCTCCCTTTTTTTCCCCCCCTATAAAATGAATATAATACTTTCTCTGACAACCTCAGGATTATTATGAAAAATCTATAGGAAAAAATGTAGGAAAGAAAGTTCAAAGCATTATGCCAATGAAAGCTGTTGGAGAATAATAGACTTTAGGAAGACTGGTTACAGGTAATTGTTCATGGTAATGAGGAATTTAATAAAAAATACTGGTGAAATTATTCTATGAGGACCTACTTCATTTTTCACCTCTTCAGCCAACCTTCCCCATGGCGGGGGGCCCCACCCTCTTCCTTGGTCCTGAAGACTCAACCCTGTGTCATTCACTGTCACCAGTCCTTACCGTGGCAAAAGATGATATAGTTACCCAGCTCCCTGGGATGCCTCATTATGAAACTTTCTAGCAAATGCTATATAATCCATTTCTCTGTTTTCTGAGAAAACAGAGAAAACTAATAGATTAGGAATGATTGTTTTTCAGCTGAGCGGGCTAAAATTTCCATATCCTTTCACAAGGTGTAAATTTGCATTGAGTGGAAATACATAATATGTGCAAAGCCCTGCTTCAAGCCCATCTGTTTAGATTAAGGAGAAAACTGCTTCTTGATCCCAAATACAACAAAAACAATGTCATAATGGACTTCGACCATAGACTCAACAGTCTCTCCCTAAGGAAAGCAGGAGAATGAGTCAGAACGCATTGGAACAGGCTGTGATCTGGTTATAAGGTGTCTGACAACCTCCATACCATTTACTGACAATTATTAAAAGAACCTCCTGTGTTTGGAGACAAAAACCGTACACTTTGTATACCTTCAGGCTACACTTTGTGACTCCTACCTTCAGGCTAGGGGCCAAAGACACTTAGTAGGCAATACTTGAATGTTGCTAGGACGAGATTTTATAACGTGAGTAAAGGGTGTGTGAAATGTTTTACCCATTTCCTAACTCTTGGTACCCTGGATTTTTCTCCTTATTGAGATTCAACAAGTGCAAGTTCTATCTAGCTTGGAGGGAGAAGACATCTCCATTTATGGCCAACCCTGATCCAGAGGCCTTACCTTAGGAACTGCCCCCTCCCCTGGATAGGGTTTCTCAGTCTGAGTTCCACTGATGCTGTGGGTCTGGCCACTGTGTACCTTTCAGGATTGGTCCAATCCAGGGCCTCTACCCACTGGATATCGGCAGTGCTCCCTCACCCCCTGAGTCCTCTGTCCTATCCCCCACAGTTATGACAACTGGAATAGTTTCCAGACATCATCAAATGTCCTCTGGGGAGCAAATCACCCCTGGTTGAGACCCAGTATCTTAGTCCCTCTATTAGCCTTGCTTTTACCATGCCCTCATCTTCTTTCCTCTCCTTATCCCCGTCCCAGGAAATAAGTCCTGAACCTGAATTTATTTCTAGGGACCCAGTTTCAATCTTACCTAATGCCATTGACAGTATTTTAGAAGCACCTATTTTCATTAATTCATGAGCTGATTGATTGATTCACCTATTTGTCTATTTCCCAGTGTTGATAGAGCATCTGTGATAAACCAGGCACTGAGATTTATGAGAGTGATAAGACACATCGCATGGCAGACAGTGAAACAGAGCCACATGCCATCTCCATCAATAGACCAGTGGATGTGGGAAAAGATGTATCTCTGTTGAGTACAATTTGGCAACAAATCTACCAAAGTACCATTATTGAAAATAGCTCAGAACTTTTGGAAACTGAAATGAAAACTATGCCATGGGCATCCCTGGAATGTTCTCTGACTATATGGAACAGCCCCTTGGACCTACATTATTTTCCTAATTCCTAGAACACAGATCTCTGGTTAGTGGTTATTATTCTGTAAAACTCTTGAGTTCTAAACTGTCCAAGACTTCTCATCTGAGTTTAGCTGGCCCTAGCGCCCTACATTTTGCATAGAAAATGGGCGAAACTTCACTTTGTAATGAGAACCAGAGTCTCAATACCATCACCAACCAACATCACAACTGCTTCTTCTGCGCTTTCCTCTTGGGTCAGCTCTACAATGCTGTACTCTTCTGAGAACTTATAACCAGATGTCTATCCAGAACAAGTTCCCATGGAAGACAGCATTACTGACAATTCAAACATCTGAACGGCCAAACCCACTTGAACATGGCTGTGGTCTTTCTGAAGTTCTAAACTGAGGTGTATCGCCTCCTGCTGGACTCGGAGAAAATCACCTATCTTCCTGAGGACGGGCACCTTGTCCAAATGATCTTGAGATACTGACTTTGCACTTACCTTCTTTTAAGCTCAAGCATGTTTCAAGGAGAATGCAGACTGGGGGGCTGCCCTGCCCCCGTGCAGACCCTCCACCACCCTAGCACAGCAGGAAAAGATGAAAGTCCCTTTCTCCCATCTTCATCTAGAAACATTTCAGCCAAATACAGACCCGTAGCCGGCCGTCCGCCCCAGCTCGGATTCTTCCACGACTCTGTCACGGCAGGGGGGACGGGGATCACCTTCACAATCATCCTCGTCTGAAAAGTCCCCACAGTCATTGTCACCATTACACAGAAGCCGTCTCTTGATACATCGGCCTGTGATCAAAATCAAGAAAGACACTGTGTGTTTCATGCCAGATTTCCTCTCTCTTCCTGATGTAAGCAAATGGACTTTAACATGGATGGAGGGGAGGCAACAGGCACATACTTGAATTCGTTGTACATTTACAGAAAGCCGTTTGACCAGCCCCTTTCGCACTTGGAAACATAAGCGTGTAAAAGCAGGCTTTGTTCTTTTCGTTCGCGAGTGCGCACAGAAGCCCATGGGGAGTAAGGGGGATGTGAGGATTACCTGTACCACATTTAAAGTCATTGCCACAGTCCTCCTCCACGTCTTCACAGGGCTCAGTGGGTTCACACAGTTGTCTGTCTCCCACTGCCTCTATGCACTTCTTCCCGTCGTATTGTCCAAAGATCTCAATGCTCCTTGAACGGAACTGTGCAAAACAAGCTGGAAATATTAGAATTTCTATGGCCAAAAAAGGGTAATGATCTAAAACTGCGTCCACAGTACTGTAGCCCTCTAGACCCAGTAAAGTTGATTGTTTCAAGATGGAAGCCCTAAAAGTAGTCACCAATATTAAAGTCATACCTCGCATGCTAGGGTTGGCTGTCTGTCCTTCAGCATCTGATTCTTCAAGGCACACATTTATTATTGTGTGCCATGGTGAGATTTCTAGGCAAACTGAGCCTCATCCACGTAGATATTTATCTTTCCTTCTTAGTTGGGAACTCAGTGGGGGTGAGGGTGGGAGCTCCCTGCCTCCTAGTCCTTTTCCTGGAGATGCTGGCAACAGAGTTTCCATTTGGGGTCAGTGGTGGGGAATGGCATTGGTGGGGAATGACACTTACCTTTAGTCTGAGGCAAGGGTCACATTCTGACCATTCGCTCCAGGAGCTCATTCTGCAGTCTATGGGAAGTGGCTTCTCATTGTCTTCTACTACCTGTGGGCCATAACTAAGAGAACAGAATCATCAACTTCATGGTGTGACTCGCGTCTGTGTCCAAGAAGTCTTCCCAAACCAGTCTGATTTATTTACTATTCTTCTGCTTTCCAAATCAAAGGACTTATACGTTTTTTTTCTAAGATTTTTTTAAAGTTTATTTGAGAGAGAGAGAGAGTGAGAGATAGAGCATGAGCAGAGGAAGAGGGAGAAGCAGGCTCCTGCTGAGCAGGGAGCCCCATGCGGCACTTGATCCCAGGATGCTGAGATCATGACCTGAGCCGAAGGCAGATGCTTAACCTGCTGAGCCACCCAGGAGCCCTGAAAATCAAAGAAATTATCCTTTTACTAGATCTCTCATTTGACATTGGATCATAAGCAGCTTTATGTTTTCAATTGGTCTTCTTATTGAATTCTTGTACTGCTTTGTGACTTAACTTTCGACCCAACTACAACATAGTAAAATGGTGATGAGGGAAACAGGCAAGTCATCGTGCTGCCTGTTTATGTGCATTAGTCTCAGATTTTCTGCTACCTTCTAGAGACCTTTTTTCACTTTGCTTCCCCCAGAGTCTGAAAAAGCTTCCAGTTGCCTGGTTTTCTTGTAAGCCAGCGGGTCCAAGCAAGCACCTGGGAGCCCAGCTTTCCTACCCCTGCTCTGTTCACATCCTAAACAAGCCTTACCGTTCACACTCTGCTTCAGGACTGACCCCTCACCATTCTGCATTTTAACACCTATACTTTGGCCCTTACAGCCTTTCCTCCCACCCCAGATCCAAAGCTCAGCCGTGCTTTTCTGAGCTTTGAACTTTCTTTCTTGGTTCACCATTTGGATTTCTTCTGGTTACAACACCTCCTTGGATGACGATCTTCTTTAATGAAAGAAAGGAAAACAAAACAAAACCAAAAGCAAAAACCACTGAACAAGCATCCTATGAATGCTCTGTCCTGACTTCCCAGAGCTGGCACCTGTCCTTTCTAGAGTGCAGCATCTTGCTCTAGAGGGCTGGCTCCGAAAGGCCATTGCCTCCATGAAGGCTCTAGATCCCAGCTCTCTGAGACCTCTCTCACTGATGAGGTCACTGTCAGTGAGACCACTGAACATGGTCTGCATTAAAACTCTTCCTCCCTCCCAGTTTCTTTCCATGTGTTGTATATTGTGTTCAAGTTTTTGATACTAAACAGAAAGAAGCAAATGAATGAACAAAAAAGACCTTCTTTGTGAACTCTACGTTTCTTTCCAGCTGCTCCCATTCCTGCCCTTTCACAATGTAAAAGAATTTATAAAAGAATTGTTATCAAAATATTTGTTTCTCTTTCATAAAAAAGGGGTAAAAAAAAAGTTTCATCTCCTCCTTCATCTTTAGGTACTTCTTAAATTCTCTCATTCTTTTAGCCAACTTCCTTGGGAGAGTAGTTTGAATCCTGTATTTTGTTCCTCACTCCCAATCAATGGCTCAGCCCTCCTGCCCCAGGGACATTGCTCTGGCCAAAGTCAATGATGACTCCCATGTGGCTCAATTGGTCTTTCAGTGCTTCTCTTATTGACTTCCTTACAGGGATCAATGCAATTGGCCATTCTTGCTGTTTAAAATACTCTCTTCCCTTGGACTGAATGACACTAAACTACCATTTCTTCTTTCTCTTCCTTCGGTTCTCCTACTCACCCATGTGCTCCTCCTCCTTAGACCATCTCTGGAATGCTGTTTTTCCAGGCCTTGTCCTTGAATCCACTTTTTTGTTTTTTCTCTCTACACTTTCTCAGGGTTTTGGTTTCCATGCATATGGAATGACGCTCAGAGATAGGTCTGCCGTCCAGACATCTCTCCTGAATTTTAAGCTCTTGGATAAAACTCCCAACTGTACATCTGCACTTGGATTTCATTATGGTCCATTAAACTCAAAATATTCTCAAAACAAATTCATCATTTTTTCTCTCCTCTCAAAGCTCTACCTCCTCCATACTTACTGTCTGGGTGAACAGCACTTTCATTTATGCAGTTGGCCTGACCAGAGGCTTGGGTGCTGCCTGTCTTATCCTACAACCCTCACACTCATCACCTATAGCTAATCAACCATTAAAATCTGTTGTTTAGTTTGTAAATGACTCTCAAATCCATCCATCCTTCAGCTCTGCCAGATGCTTCTCTGTTCTACACTAACATTACATCTCTCCTGGATGACAACAATGTCTTGCTAATCCAGTTCCCTTAAGTTGTACGTAGGATCTTCTAAAAATGCAGATTTGATTGTACCATACCCCTCCTGAAAACATTTCTGGAAGCTTCCTATCACTCTTATGATAAAATCCAAATTTTCTAACATGGTGTGGCAGGCAGAGTAATGACACCCCAACATGTCCCCAACCTAATCCCTAGAATCTGAGAATATTTTACCTTACAGGGCAGAAATGTGTCTGTAGATGTGACTTAGAAATATTATTCTGGGTGGACTCATTCCAAACGTGTAAGCCCCTAAACGCAGAAGAACAGTTCAGGGAGATATAAAGACAGAAGAAGAAGTAGGAGAAATTCAAAGCATAAGAAGGGACCCCACTGGCTTTTGCTGGCTGTGAAAGTGGAAAGAAGCCATGAACCAAAGAAGGCAGGCAGCCTCCAGAAGCTGGAAGAACCAAGAAAATGGATTCCCCCTTAGGGCTTCTGGAAAGATATGCAGCCCTGGTAGCTCTTTGATTTCCTCCTAATGATTCCCCAGGGTTCTGCTTATTTTGCCTCCAAGTAACCAGGTATGTGGTGCAATGAAGGGAAAACTCCCTTGGTTCTAGAAACTGCACCCTGTAGATCTGTGACATGATACCTTTCTCTTTCCCACCTGCCACTGAGAGCAGCTTCAATGAATAACTAAGTTCAGAGGGTACAGTATGGACTGAAGGATGACAATGGAAGGTGAAATCCACTGTACACACTCCAGAGTGACAAGTCTTTTGCTGGCAAAGCCTAGAACCCAGCCCACGATGAGGGCTGCCGAGAAAGGCTATACATCTGTTTCACACACTGGGGGGACCAGGATCCTGCTCCAAAAACATTGGCATCACCACAGACTGTTCTCTTATATCTTTTACATAAATAATAAAACCACATAAATTATGTACATGCTGATTCCCTTCTTTCTCAGTTTCTAACTTAAGGACTCCTTTTCTTTTTACAGGTTCAACTCATACTCTGGACTTAGTACAGAGCTCTGCCTTTGATCTTTTATTGCCCTTCTAGACCATGATTTGAGTTCATCCCTGGAATGACCCTATCCTCTGAAAGACCCCCTAGAAAGGTCCTCTGATCACATCCCTGTCCTGGGAGTGGGACTTACAACCCTCTAGCTATCCGGTGTCATGTATCTGTCATAATCAGAGACCACAACCATGTGGCTGAAACAACAGAAATTTATCTTCTCATAGTTCTGAAGGCTAGAAGTCTGAGATCAAGCTGTCCACTGCGTTGGTTTCTTGTGAGGCTTCTCTCCTGGGCTTATATATGGCTGGCTTCTCCCTGTGTGTTCAGATGATCTTTCCTCTCTACAGTTGTGTGCAAATTTTTTCTTCTTGTAAGTCGTATTGGATCAGAGCCCAGCAAAATGAACCCGTCTTAACTCAATTACCTCTTTAAAGACCATAACTCCAAACATAGTCATATTCTGAGGTATTAGGGGTTAGGACTTCAACATATGAATGGGGGTAGGGGGCACAATTCAGCCTACAACATTCAATAAATGTTTTTTTAACTAAGCAGTTTCTTCTATTTAATGTTTTTTTAATTTTTAAAAAGATTTTATTTATTTATTTGACAGAGAAAGACACAGCAAGAGAGGGAACACAGGGAGAGGGAGAAGCAGGCTTCCCACTGAGCAGGGAGTCTGATGTGGGGATAGATCCCAGGAACTGGGATCATGACCTGACGCGAAGGCAGCTGCTTAACGACTGAGCCACCCTGGTGCTCCCAGTTTCTTCTATTTGTCTTCTAGTTTTACTAGACAATTTTCAAATCTCATTTTCTCATTAACCTTTTATTCTAACCTCTGAGACATAAATTTTGTAGGTGTTATTAGTTCTCTTTTACAGATGAGAGACTAAAACTAAAATTATACCATTTATCCAAAGTTGGACAGTTAGTGGCAAAACTGGATTCAGAATCAACCTCTCTCCACTCCTAGTTCACTGCCATTTTGCCCTGTTCCCTATGCTATATCCCCCTCTCATCACCAAGTAGATCCTCTTTGAAATGACCTAAATGGTCATAACTTTGTCAATACTTTTTCCTCCTCCTTCCTCCCTCCCCCTCTCCCCACTCCTTCCTTCCTTCCTCCCTTCCTTAATAGAGCTATTCTTTAAAACATATCAATTGGGGGATGCCTGAGTGGCTCAGTCGATTTAGAGTTCGCCTTCGGCCTAGGTCATGATTTCGGGGTCCAGGGATCAAGCCCTGCATCCAGCTCTCTACTCAGTGGGAAGCCTGCTTCTCCCTCTCCGACTCCCCCTGCTTATGCTCTTTCTCCCCCTGCCTCACCATCAAATAAATAAATGAAATCTTTAAAGCACATCAGTTGGACAGCTTGGTTCTTGCCTGGATCTATTTTAAGCTTAAACCTAAATGGTGTCAAATTAGACAAAAATAAGCTGGAAAGTGTGTGAGCATCTGGCTGTTTTCCCTTCATTGCACCAGATACCTGGTGACTTGGAGGCAAAATAAGCAGGACCCTGGGGAATCATCAGCAGGAAGTAGTAGATTATGCAAAAGGAATGCTGTACTGAAATGAATGTACTACATAAATATTAAGAAAGAAGATGAGTGATCTTGGACAGCTCCTTCTGAGCCCACCGCTCCCTCCTGAGCTCCTCTGACTCACTAGGCAGATAATGTTTTGTGGCTCAAAGACTGTGTATGCACAATGCTTACCACCTGCCTTTTGCCCTGCTGAGTTATTAGGCGGACTGGAGAAGTATTTGCAAAGCACTTTCTGGATTCCTAGATGAAATGTGTTTATCAAGTAAAACGTATCTCTAAGTGTTTCAATCTCAGCTTGAAAGTCACTTCCCAGATCAAAGTGATGTACAACAGCACTGCAGGAGGTCTAAGTCTCGGCCAGGAATGCATTCAATGAAGGGCCATTGATGCACGCCTGCTCCCATGTCTTGGCCATGAAGAGATTCCAGCTTTATTAAAAGGAAACCTCCAGAACAGCTCACACTCCAGGACACATTGCAGCCGACCCAGGTGAAAAAAACACCTGCTGTAGGAAGGAATCTTTTTGTCAATAAATAAGGCAATATGGCTCCTTTGAGTGTCGAAATATAAGCTTCTTAGGATTGCATTCTTAACCCACAGATCTGCCAGTTTGCTTAGTTCATGTAATTCATCAAACGAAAAGGTAATAGGACAATAATGTCCAACACTCATTTTTTTTTTTTTAAGACCTTTCCTGATTTCCCAAGTCTTAACTTAAGAGCTTCTCTCAGGTGCTCCCAATGAGCCAATATTCAACGACCCTCAGAGAGGGCCTGCTCTGTGTCAGGAATGGTTCTAGTGTCTGGGGCTACATGTCTTTACCACCGAGTCTGCATTCTAGTGGCTGAGATACAGTAAATGAGAATCCAGCAGATATAGCACGCAGTATCAATGAAGACATGTGAGCGGACAAAGAAAGGAAAGCAGGGTAAGAGGAGGGCTCTCGGACTGGGGTTGAGGAGGGAGCTTTCTTGTATGAAGTAGTCAAAGAACCCTCTCAGAGGAGGTATGGTGATGTAAAAATGTGTTCACAATTTCTTTGGCCATTCTTCACAACAAAGATGGGTTCTAAGTGCCCTCCACCTGAAGCCAGTAGTGTCTTTCTTAACACCCTGTTGAGTAGAATATGGTGGAAGTGAGCCTGCATGTTTTAAAGGCTAAGGTTCGAGAAGGCCATGCAAGTTCTGCTGGCTTATCTCAAGACATGTGCTCTGTGATCCCCTTCCCACTATGGATAAAACTGAATACTGAGTCTACCACATGGAGGACAAAGAGAAAGACGTGGAGATAGATTCTCAAGGAGACTTAAGTGTTCCAGCCCCTAGTGGTTTGAGTCTTCCCAGCCCAAGTGAAAGACACAAGAGTGAAGAAGCCATCATAAGAATCCCCGGCCAAGCCACCATCTGACTACGTCCACGTGGGAGACCCATGGGAACCCCTTCACGGAGCCCAGTCCACCCTTGGACTCATGAGCCAGTAAAATAATCAGTATTATTTTAAGCTACTGTCGTGGGATGGTTTGTTACATAGCAGTATTGACCAAAACAGATGATACTTGGTTAGATACTTGGATGCATTCAGAGAGAAGCTATGTGAGTATCTGGAAAAGGAATGTTCCATGCTAGGGGAAAGTAAGTGCAAAGGCCCTGAGACAGTATATCGGAAGCACCAAGTACAGTGACAGAGAAGAGTGAGCAAAAAGGAGGGTGGCTGATGTGCCTGGAGAAACAGGTAGGGTGCCTCTCCTGCTTTGTAGGCTGTGGTGAGGAGTTTGGATCTGATTCTGAGCTTGATGGGAATTCTTAGAGGAGTATGAGAACAGGAGTAACATCCAGAGTTATGTTTTCAAAAGACTTAAAAATGTCTCTGGTTGTTAGATGGAAAATTAACTAGTGGGATGGGGGCGAGGCTGGATACAGGCCAGAAATGATAGTGATTTGGGCTAGAATAGTCACAGTGGAGACAGCAGGCAGTGGGCAGATTTGGGACACATTTTAAAGATAATACGAACAGACGTGCTGTTAGATTGCCTGTGGGAAGGATTCAAATAGGAGAGTCAAGTGTGATTCCCAGGTTACTACCCGAGTAAGCCAGTGAGTGGTGTAGTTTGGGTGAGGTTGGTAGAGAAATCAGTGAGTATGTTTTGGACATGTTAAGTTTGAGATGCCTCTTAGATTTTCAAGAGCTGCTGACTTAAGTAATTAGACATTATGTTCAAGGAAGCGAGTGCACCATAGATATAAATTTGAGATTTGTCAAAATGCAAGTGCTATGTCCCTCCATAAAGCTGCAAGTGCTATGTCCCTCCATAAAGCTGGATGGAGTAAGGCTGAGGATGAGCCAACATTTAGTGGAAGTTGTTACAACATGTCTGTAGATTAATGGGAATGATTCGGTACAAAGGGAGCTATTGATGATGCAAGAGAGAGGGGGCAGAGTTACAGGTGCAAAGTCCTTGCAGAAGCTGGAACAGATGAAGCCAGTGGATGAGTGGAACGGTGAAATGGTGATGGTGGAATGGTGGAAGTCACAGGAGCACATCTTCTCTAGCATCATGGGCTTCACTTGGAGACCTTGGCTGTTTCAGTCACTGTGTATTTGTTTATATTCCTTAGTTGACTGTAAGCCAGTGAGGGGAGAGACTCTTATAATGTGTTCAGTATTACACTGCAATTCCTGATGCAATGTCTGGCCTGTGTTGCAAACTCAATAAATATTTGCTGTATTACCGAGATGAATAAACAAATGACCCTCCTTGTCCAATAGTAGTTGATGAATATATATCTGTTAACTTGTATTGAATATGAATATTAAAAACACAGGTGTATACAGCCAAAGAAGGAGGGAAAACTGACATTTTGGATATCTTCAATTTAAACACACAATGGGAAATTAATCAGTTGTGAGGAGAATTAGGAAGTTCCTTCTAAATTGATATGACACTGTCTCCAGAATATACTGTAAAGGAAAAAGCAAAGTCCAAGACAGTATGTGAAAGAAAGCGGAAGGATAAGATTACATATGACTGTATGCTTTAATCTGCACTAAAACATTCTGGAAGGATGCGCAGAAGACTAATGAAGGTGGCTGCCTAGGAGAATGGGTTAGGGCAGGAGGGGGTAAAATTCGAAGTACTTTACACGTAAGAACATAAATCTCATGAAAAGTTATGGATAGGGAAATCAAGACTTCTCAAGGTACACTTTGTTATATTTTTTGATCCTTGAGCCCTGTAAATATGTTGTTTATTTACAAATTAAAAAGAAAATATAATGATAGCTGTGCCCATGGAGCCCTCAAAGTAGGACGGTCACTGTGCTGAAAACATGGCGTGAATTATCAGGAATTTCCCATAATAAGTCACAGTTTTATTTCCACTTTGAGGTGAGGAACAGATTTAGAGAAATTAAGGACTTTGCCTCAGGTTACAAAGCTAATAAATGATGGACTCTGGAATCAAACTCAGGGCACCTGCTTCTAGGACCTGTGTTAAGAGCTATGATTCTCCTAGCACACTGGTTTTAACATTCTATTCTACTTTGAGAAACCTGAGAGATACTGTCCTGATAATGATCCATTCTCACGGTCACTATTATGTTCACAAACAAAGGATTATTGATTGATTCCTAATAATTCACTGGTAGCAATAGTTCACTGTCACTTGGCTTTAGGTGAAACGTGTGCAGCCGGATGATAACCCCTGAAGGCTGGCTGTAACTCGATTTCTTCCTTTCCTCCAAACTAGAAGGCATATCCAAGTAATAGCAAGTTATTATTTTAAAGAATGTTTTGCATATACTAAGCTTTGTGCCAGGCACAATTGCTTTAAGTACTATATATATATATGTATATATATATACATATATATATATATAATAATTTAACTGTCACGAGACCCTTATTAGATAGGTGCTATTATTGTCACTGTTAAGGGGTGAATTGTGTCCCCCCACCCCATTCCCCCAACCAGGAAGTTAAGTTTCCAACCCCTCTACCTCAGAATGTGACCTTACTTGGAAAGAAGGTCTTTACAGAGGAAATTAAGTTAAAGTGAATTTATTATGGTGGGCCCGAATCCAGTATGATTGGTGTCCTTCTACAAAGAGAAAATTTAGAACCTGACAAACAGCCATAGAAGAAGGATGATTGACAATAGCCCTGTGGTGCCAGAGGCAGGCACTAAAATGAGGTAACTACAAGCCACAGATGCCAAAGATGGCCAGCTACCAGCCGAAGCAGAGAGGGATCATACCTAGGGTCTCAGAGGGAGCACCGCCCTGTGGACACCTTGATTTCAGACTTCCAGCCTCCAGAATCCTGAGGTAATAGATTTCTGTTGTTTGAAGCTGCCTGATTTCTGGTACTAGGAAAAGAATACAGTTGCCACCCTACAGATGAGGGAACCAAGGTACAGAAAGTTTGAGTGACGTGCTCAAACGTACATGGTTTCTTCGTTGGTAATGACACCTGCAACTGAGTTTGGGAAGCCTCACTCCAGAGGAGTGCTCCATCCTGATCAACTCTGTATTTTAAAAAAATCATTTGCAAACTCCAGTGCTCTGGTCGACCTACGTTTCTCACTTCCTGACGGATCTGAACACTGTCAAGGGGCAGAGCACAGAGTGTTGGAGCAGGGTAACCCTCATAAACTCCTAAGGGCCTTGGAAGTGAGGCGCTCGAAGCCAAATCTGGCTCAGCAGTGCATCTGCTCCAAGCTGGGGGGGCCGGCCAGGGGGCCTTTGTGGTCCTCCCTGAAACAGCTGAGTGCAGCCAGGACCCAGGGACGCAAACTTCAAAGTGGTTGCAGGCTTTCCTGCAGACTCTCCTTTTTGATCAGCGGGAGTCTCAATCCAGGAATGCGGGTTGTTTAAATTATTTTTTTTAACTTAAGAAAGGGTCAGGGTAAGTACCAGAAGGCTAAAGCAACTTTTAGTAACTGCCTTCCCAAATCCCTTTTGTCCCCGATGTCAGGTAAGTGAAAATGTTTTCCGAATGGAACACGGCTTTTCAGCTCACACTACATGCCAGTAGGGCCCAGGAGGCGTGGCGGCCCCCGAGGTAGCCAAGAGGCTGGTGAGGATGTGCTTGCCATGGCCATCAGTTTCCAAAACAGAATTTGGTTAAGCTAAGAGTCAGATGACCAAAGTGGAAATGGCTGCAGGTTGCAGTGATGTCAGGGCAGAGGGTTAGTGTTTGGGCAGATATTGTCCCCCAACAATACTGTCAAAACCGGAAATAGTTCAATACTGTCCCCGAGTTTCATCATTCTGTATTGGATGGCGGACATGTTCTCCAGCAATTCCGGGTGCAGCAGTGGTGTTCAGTAAGCAGATACTATCTTATGATTTATTTCCTGGCTCAGCTTGGCATAAGTTTCTTGTTCCCAATTAGGATCAGAACAAAAGGAGAGAAAGTCAGTCTTTGCTGGAAGCATGGCTGGTGGGTCCGCAGGATGGTGATTCATCCTGAAGGATAGAACTACAATCCGAAGCCTGAGATCAAAATGTGTGCCTCTGGACACAACCTAGAATGTCAAGGAGGAGAAGCAAAATGCCTAACCCTCACCTGACACAGCGGCAGAAAGGTGAGGTAGTCCACCATAAAGGGTGGTAGACATTGAGGCAGAATAAGGGAGAGATTAATTTTCTTTCTTTTAAAGTTTTCAGATGTGAAATACTGATAAACTCAGGTTTATCCATCATACCCTGGTGAAAACCAGCTTTGTTTTATCATGAGTATTGAAAGACTATCGCGGCCTTAACATTTGAATGGCTGTTTAAAAGAAATTGCTGGAAACGGCTTCAGCTCTCCATAGAAAACTCTCAGAAACGTACCCCTGTACTTTTCCTCACCCCTTTTCAAAGGTTAAACTCTGGGACTATCTATCTCAAAGTGGGTTGAAAAAAATTTGTTTTAACCTCCTTTCCTGCTAAGAAGTAGACCTTAAAATATCAAAGCCGGAAGTGAAATTCCAGAGACAAACGGAAAAGCAACTCACCTAGGAGTGGGCTCGGCGGTCAGCAAACTTATTTCTAAAATGCATAGTGCAAAGGCAAACCTCTGGCTGGCAAACATCTGCTCTGACTAGGCGGCCCCGCGTGGAATGGCCAGATGGATTCCGCAAGGCATTTATCTGCAAAGGGCGGGACAACTGGGGGGCAATTACTGCTTGTTTTCCGTTGGGGTTTCTGTCCAACTGGGTTTCCTGGGAACCAGAGTCCAATCAAAGGGGAGTCGTGTCGTAATTCTTCACCTACTGTTTTCTCATATTGACAAGCATATTCGAGCACCCAGCCCCGTGAGTGCTGAATTGACTAAGATTAACAGGAGCATTAAAAACAAAACAAAACAACAACAACAAACAACAAAAGAAAAAACAAAACAAAACAAATCTCCAGTGTTTCTCATCTGGGGAGACTCTGGGAGGAAGGATGAGAGAGTGAGCAATTTGGGGGAAAATGGGTCTGTGGGTTGATTCTCAGAGAGGCATTAAATTAATAAAAGAAATCAGTCAAAGAACTGCGGTGACTGGAGCATGAGGCAGGGACCGGTGCAGCCACCTGAGACCCAGCCCTGTGGGTCATTGCCACAGGCGTGCCAGAGAAGTGCAAGATGCGGTTAAGGTACAAAGCTGGCTTTTTCTTCATAGAGTCGGCGGGTCATTCTGAAGAATCTAGGGAAACTCTACTGCGTGTACATTATCCCACAGGAGGATATGACCTCCTTATCTCAGAAATGTACCTGTCAGAGAGATAGATTCTGAGATGGGGCAGTTTGCTCCAGCCCATGTTAAAGGACCCCCTCCCTTTCATATTTTCACTTTCTCAGGGACTGGTGGAAAGGGTAAGGTGTTTTCTAAGTGCTAGAGAATGTGGATGTCTCTGCTGCTCTTAAACACTGGTTAGAGAGTAGAATGACCTTGGACCCGTGCAAAGCCACTGATGCCCGCCCTCTCACCCCCCACCCAATACCTGATTCTACAATAACTGATCTGAGAGGGGACCCTGCATCTGTATCTTTTAAAAGCTTGCTGAGTCATTCCAATGTGTGGTCAGGGTCGGGATTTAGAATGACCAGCTTGAGAAGCAGTATTTCATCATGTTTTTGGGAAACAATGTTTGGAACACAGGACTTAAGGGGCCTCCATCAGTACTTACTAATTACAAAGAGGCAATTTGCACACATATGCAATCTGGTAAAGCAGAGGGTGGGGTTGGGGAATAGCAGACAGCTAGTTTTTCCAGCATTGCCTTACCTTTCCATGAATGGTCCTACTAGAGTCAAAGTTATTCTCCACAGGCTTTCTTGCCTCCCTTTCCTTTTCATGGGGTGAGTTTGAGGTCTCTAATGGGACTAATTTCATTGGTTCCTGACCTTGTTGTCAACCTGCAGACTGTGACTTGATAATTAGATGTAAATGGAGATTGAAAATCACCTCTGTACTCAGAGACTGAGCTAGCCGGCCCCACCCCCCAATCCCTGGTCTCCTGGGGTGGAAGAAGGGAAGAGGGGAATTTCTTACTGGTTGGTTGTTTGAATGCTGAATTGCTCTGTAGACGTTCTATTTATTTTATCCCCATGGTTCAGGCTAAATGTAATGTAGCCAAGGAATGGGAGCAGCAGAATATACCAAAACTATATTAATTATGTATTATATGTTAGTGATATGTAAAATAAAATACATCTTACATTTTTGTAGTGCTTTTAACTCTTCTTTTCCCTTAACATCTGTTATGTGTCTGACATGTTTTTATTTTGTTTTATTTTATTTTATTTTTTGACGTGTTTTAAATGAGGTTTATACTTCAGTTATATCTAGGGCAAGTGAAGCATGCTGAACCACAGAAGTGGAAAAATAACATTTTTATTTAATATGTAATGACTTTCAAAGAAAAGAAAGGACAAACATTTATCAAACTTTTCTAAGGGGTCAAGCTAATAGACATATATTATAACTAACATACACACACATATAAAAATGTAATTTTATCCTCAAAATAATCCATTTTACAGTTGAGGAAATGGAAGTGCACTGAGGTTACATAATTTGCCCAGCATCACCACCTGCAGTTGCTGAGAAATGGCGTTTGAACTTGGCGCGCCTGACTCCACGTCTCAGGCTCCTTCCACCACACATCAGTCCTGTAGGTGTTTTTAATTATGTCACCTTAACATGAGACAATAACATTTCTCACTAAACCCTCTCAACTCCCTAAAAGGTAGGCTTCTGGTTTAGCTTTACAGATGAGGTACAGAGGAATACAGCCAAGGCTATGCGGACAAAGTGGCCGAGGTGGGATTTGAACAAAGCTCTGATGCCAGAGTTTTCCACCCTGCTGAGGGCTCTACTTGTTGCTCTCAGCCCGCAAGAACGACTCGGAGACTCACGTAGCGGCGAACTTTCTTCTTTAATCGCTTTTTTCTTCTCCTCCTCTACCCTCGGCGCATGCGTTTTTATATAGGCAGTGTTAACCAATCAAAATGCAGTGCTCATGCACCTCCCGCGAGAGTGGACCTAAATGAACAGCCAATCATATTCAGTCCCTTACGGCTCTTAGAGTAGGCCTCCTGTACCGGCTCCCGACATCTCCCCCTTTTTTATTTATTTATAATGGCTGAGATCGTGCCTGTCTTAGGTTGCCAATCCTCAGCACACATGCTTACCCGTCATCGGGTACTCTCCCTGGTCGAAGAGCCCCTGTCTTAGGTTGCTATGGTGTGGGATCAGTCTTACCCGTCTTTGACTACCGATCTAGCATACTTAGCCATATCTGGGGGGAGGTACCAGCTTCAAGAGCCATCATGGCTTGAACCATGAGGTGTTATTGTCGTTGATTGCGACGGACACGGCCACACACCCAACGTAACATTAGTATGTTAGCTGTGATTAAGAGAACAGCCATGGCACCAAGTCCGGCCCACTGTTTGAGGAACGAAACAGATTGCTGTAACATTTTTTTTCCACTCACTAACAGGTGCAATAGTTACTTTGGTAGAATATATGGATATAATTTGAGCTCGTAATTGCCTAGTTAAATTTTGAAATTGACAGTTTCAGGTACCATTAAGCATATTTCCTAACTGTCTAGAGAGGTTAGCTGCTAAGGATAAGTTGTTATGAGCTATAGGGGTGATACAAAGTCCAGCCATATTATGTATGCATCCTATTGACACAATTGACTCTAGGATATCAAGTTGTTCCTGTACAAAATCAACCCTTTGATTTACAATAAGGATCCCAGCATGCAAATGTCCGTTAATTTGTTCTTGCGTAGCCAATGCTTCAGCGACCATTCCTGTGACATTGTTGAACGTGGTGGCTGTCTGTACCGAGGTTGTCAACGCTACCACGGCAGCAGTAGCAGTGGCGGCGGATGCTGCAATAGCTGCAATAATGGCTGCTGTTATTCCAAAGTCTCGTGTATGTCGAAGCAGCACCAGCAGGTTGTCGGGGTTCACCTGTACTGGCATCGGGATATACGTCGGTATCTTGGCTATTACTGCCGAGTCTCCCACCGTGGCGTTCCAACATTCTGATAGCAGACAATTCTGGGACTCATAAGAGAGACTAGATGACTTGTTAATAGTAGAAGCATTAAAAACTATGAAGAGAAAGGGAGCTCTAACACAGACGGGCGTTGGTGAGTAACTTACGTGCTTAGCTGAGGTGCAATTGCAAGTAACATTTGTTTCAAATCGAGAGCCTACGTGATAGTTGTACGTACAGTTACGCCATGTAGACCCATTAATAAAGTGAAGGCTTTCCAAGCCTGTACATGCCTGTGCAGCGTTGCAGAGCAGCCACCTATCTAGAAGGTGAGCTGACGCGCCTTGCGCCGGGTCTTGGTAGGTATAATTATAGCCAAAAATGGTGGAGTTAGAGTAAGTGAGGATTTTAGGACTGAAGGAGAATCCTGTTCCCACCCAAACTCCTGAGAGGCTACTATGGCAGCCACTCGTGCGGTGCAGCTCGCACAATAGCAGGCCTTGGTGCAGCAAGGTTTATACGGAGGAGGCCCCTCGTAAGGTGGCGCTGTTGGGGCTGGGCGCGTGGGCACAGGATCTAAGTTATCTACCACTTCCGTCTTTGTTTGTAACTGCGCCATAGCTCCTTCTTCCGCTTTTAATTTCAGCTGCGCCATAACTTCCCCCTGCATTTTGAGCTGCGCCATAGCCTTTTTTAGCTTTTCCTCCTTTTTTGCAAGCTCGTTTTGCATCTTGCTCACCTTTTGGCTTATGGGCGATTTCCCTCCTCTGCTCCTTTCCAAAAACCAGGGAGCCGTTTGTCCCACTTCTCTCAAAAACAAATGAGCTGTTTTATTTTTTAAAGGAGTAAGGATATCAGAAAGCGGCCCCAGCATTTTATATGTGGCCATCTCGTTTCCCATACCAGAAAGCTTTACTCTCGTCCTTATCCTAGGAACTTTGCAGCCATCTCGTTTCCCATCCCGGAAAGCTTTCTACGCTCGTCCTCGACTTGAGGAACTTTCCCTGTCACTAGACAGAAATAGGTGCACTCTTTACCTGATCGTCGCTGACTCCATGCGTCTCTCACGATGAGATTCCCGGGTCTCAGCACCACTTGTCGCTCTCGGCCGCAAGAACGACTCGGAGACTCACGTAGCGGCGAACCTTCTTCTTTAATCGCTTTTTTCTTCTCCCCCTTTACCCTCGGCGCATGCGTTTTTATACAGGCAGTGTTACCCAATCACAATGCAGTGCTCATGCACCTCCCGCGAGAGTGGACCTAAATGAACAGCCAATCATATTCAGTCCCTTACGGCTCTTAGAGTAGGCCTCCTGTACCGGCTCCCGACAGGCTCTCACAGTTTTCTCCACTCAGGAGGCTTCAAAAAATATATTTTTAAAAAATTTCCCTTTGGTTTCAGTTTGCTTGGGGACTTCGTGGCAGTAAATTATATTTATTGTCCAATAATAATACTTTTGCTCCTTTTTAAGGCAGAGTCACGCACATGTGTACTTTAGAATGTGCAACCGTCGGGCAGAACACTTAATTTTTACTGCAGAATTGTAAATGTGTTGGGCATAATTCCATCTGGATCTCTTAAAGTGATGGAAGCAGTTTTTGGGAAGTTTATTAGTAGACATTTCATGGACTCCCTCAGGACTCAAGTAGGAGCTGCCACCTCAACCCGTGTCTGTTTCTGACTGGATCCCGAAAGATCCACGGCTCTAACACTGCTACCCTGACCCTGTAGTACTTTAACTTAAAACACATGCGCTTGCTGGAGAGAATTAGAATTGTCAAATGTTAGGCCCTTGGTTTGGGGTGTGTCCTACTTGACGCTTTGTCCTCAACATCTCGGATGTGCCTACGGCCATGAGGCTTCAACAGATAGTGGGAGTTGTGATTTATAGATGAATAAATCAATATGGATGAGGAAAATGATGTCCAGGAAGGGGAGGTGACACTCCCAAGGTCATACAGTCGGGGTGGGACAGCATTGGATTCCAGCCCTCTCCACTGTTGGTTCTACGCCACTTTCATTACAGAACTTCCAAACAGCCTCTTTTCTAAAGGAAGAGAACAGTTTCTCTGTGGATTGGCTCTGAGGCTCTGTGTCAAGTTCAATGGGAGTGCTGTCAGTCTGGCATCTCTTTACAGTAATAAGAATTCCTGAGGCTCAGATCTGTTTACAGTCACATGGAACTACTTAGAGTCCCCTTGATTGCATTACAGCACTTCATTTATGGAAAGACTCAATATGATCCCTTTTCCTTTTGAAGCTGACAAGATCTGGCTATGCCACCTTCTACCCTTCTGTTTACCAACACTGCTGACTGTCTACATTCACCCAAGACTTTTGACGCTGTCCTCTCTCTTTCTCCTCATAAATTGGTTGGTTGTTTAAATGCTGAATTGCTCTGTAGATGTTCTATTTATTTAAATCTAAATTTATTTAAATCTAAATCCAACCTTTCCTTTAGTGATCTCAGTGTTCTCTGAACCACCCCACCTCAGTCTTTCTTGATGCCAACAGTTCTATGAATATGTATCTTAATCCCATCAAGGCCACTGTCCTAAAGTCATTCTAACACCTGTAAAGGCTTCTTCATCTTCACAAATGTCAATATCCTACTTCCAGTTACCTCATCCTCATACTCTCAATATCCCTTTTCTTTGCTTTATTGAACAACCAGATCCTTGATTTCTCCATTTTTGGGTTTCTCTTATTGCTCTTGCCTTTGTTAACCACAATTTTTTGCAATCTGTATCAACTTTCTTCCCTTACTACGTGGTTATGCTCAACCTATTACAGTTTGTCCTTGGCCTTTACTACTCCACGGAAGACCTCCTTATTGCTGAATTTGGTGGACACTTCTAGGCCCTGATCTTCGTCCCATAGGGGCATCTGACTTGACTGGCCATTCTTAGGCTTTAAAATTCTCTGTTCCCTTGATTTTTGTAATACAACATCTTCTGATACTTTTTTTTTTAAAGGATTTTATTTATTTACTTGACAGAGAGAGAGATCACAAGTAGGCAGAGAGGCAGGCAAGAGAGGGGTGGGGGGGGGGGAAGCAGGCTCCCTGCTGAGCACAAAGCCTGATTTGGGGCTTGATCCCAGGACCCTGAGATCATGACCTGAGCTGAAGGCAGAGGCTTAACCCACTGAGCCACCCGGGAGCCCCAACATTTTCTGATCTTCTGGTCTCTGTTGCCAGCTCCTCTCCCTTGTCCATTATACAATGCTGATATTCCTCTGGGGACTGTCCTCCATCCTCTCTCCTTCTCAGTCTGTCCCTTCTCTTCTTACCCACTCTAAAAATTAAGCCTACTCGTCGGAACCAGAAGTTTCACCATTGAGGTTCCTTTACCAGGATCTTCTGCGTTCTTGTTTTAGAAGTATAGATATCACGCAGTGATACTTTTTGAAAAGTGCAAACTTACAGTGTTACTTCCCAGCTTAACAATCCTCAAGTACTTTTAAGAAGTCTCAAGGCAGAGTTTGATTTGCCCATAGGGTAATTTGAACTTGCTGTGTCTAAAATCATACACGTAATTCTTGCCCTATCCCTGTCAAAGAAGTTCTTCTTATATTCTTTATTTTCATGAATGAGTCACCAATAACCATCTTTCTGGTTTCTATATCTGGAAGTCATCTTCCTTTTTATTGCTTTAGTATTTCGACAGTGTGCATAATGGTAAGTGGGTTCATCATGGGTACTTCATAGTTATTCCATAGTTATTTCAGAGTTACTGGATGACTGGTTGATTTCACTTGGTTCAGGTATGTTTGGTTTCTGGAACTTGGAGCTTTGACAAAAAGAAACTAGTATTTGAGGACAAAACTAGTACAGTTTTATCAATTAACAACATGTAAACCCAACTCAATATAATAGGGGATGATGCTTTTAAAATCTTAAATTTTCTTTAATTTTCTCCTTTAAAATTGTTTTTTGACTCTGAGACCTCAAGGCTGAACTGTGAGGCTTATTGCCCAGGGAAGGAGATGGTGGAATAAAGCAGCGATTGGTCACCTGTGAATCTCAAAGTAGTGGGGATAGCATGACTTGTGTAGATAATGCAAGAAGACTGCCTCTCTTGTTGGAGCAGAGCAGTTGTGAGAGGGTGAGAGGGAGGGGGAGGCAAGCAGGCCTGGAGATGAGTGTTTGTAGTAGGCCACACTTTGGAATGGGGCCAGCATGGTAAGTAGGTTGAAGTCAGAGCAGATGTTTCTTTCCTTGCCATCTGGAACTCTGGGAGAGCAACTTCCAGACTTTCCCAGTATGGGGGAAGCCAAACCAGAACAAAAGTGGTTGTGGTGTGTGGTTGGGCAGAGGAAGAACTGAATTTGGCTTCATAGGTTTCTTTGGCTGTTGTGGGCCACAGAGGATTCCAAGAAGTTCCCAAGCC
This sequence comes from Mustela nigripes, assembly GCF_022355385.1. Lineage (NCBI taxonomy): Eukaryota > Metazoa > Chordata > Mammalia > Carnivora > Mustelidae > Mustela > Mustela nigripes. The sequence goes on from NC_081568.1 coordinate 30,847,228, forward strand.
CTGACGAAGGATAGAGAGGTTAGCTGGCAAACTCGCTGTCCATTGAGGGCAACGTGGCCCTAGGGTTGAGGCACAGAGATGTAAAGGCACTCACAGGCAGATGTCCACAGTCCAGTTAGTGAGGACCAAGGTAGGGGCCCAGGCTTTGTACAGAACGACTAGATTTTGTAGGTCCATCAGCTGCATGGAGAGAAACAAACTCCCCATGCTTTAGCCAAGAGTATTAGCCACAGATCCCACAAGATAGTGGCCAAGTAGATGAAGTATGTGCTGTAGACTAGAAGATTCAGAGGAGAGTACAAGGACCTGTCTGAGGATCCAAGCTCCTTCTCAATGTTCCTCTCCCCCCATCAAACTAACCATCATCATGGGGAAGAGCAGGAAAAGGGGAAGAATTGTGAACCACTGGACACATAGCTGAGAGAGAAAATACCCTTAGAGGGAGTCATCATGACTGGATCGGGGTTGTAGGACCTCACTAAGTGTTGGCATTCACATCTAGTGGAGTAGAAACTGAGGAAGAGCACATTGGGAAAAGAGAGAAGGAAAGATGGGAAGAAGGAAAGAAAGAGAGAAAGAGAGGGAGAAAAGGAGACAGGAAGGGAGAAAAAGAGGAAAGAAGAGAGAGAGAGAGAGAGAGAGAGAGAGAGAAAGGGAGGAAGGAAGGAAGAAAGAAAAAAAAAAACACAACATAGATATATTTTCTCTCTCCACCCCAGTGTAGTGTAAGCAAATTTTTGACCCAATTTAAGGAAAAAAAAATTATTTTCTTCTCTAGGCATGTTTTGCTAATCCTTCTTCTCTAGGGAAGGGCCAGTTAGTAATTACAGATGATTTAACTCAGGAACTTAATCCCATTTCTGGTCTGGCATCATCAACTCCTTCATTTTTTCCTCTTGGAAAAAAGCACTGATCTGTGCTTTTCCCTGCCATGGGGCTGTGTGTGTATGGTGGATGGGCTGCAAGGCACCTCACTGCTCTGTGTTCACTTGTTCAGTTTCCAGTCTCTACAGTGCAAGGGTTTGTGTTTGTCAAATAAGAAGAATGAGGAAAGTCATCACCACTAATGAGAAGGAGAGAATAAAAAGTACTGTGTAAAATAAACTACGTTGTGAATACATAATTTTGATTCAGTTCATTAAAAACATGATGCCATGGGGTATCCGATTTTATGAAACATAGACACGAAAGAATTACTGTTATAAAATTGGGCTCCTCATTGACCAGGGAACATCCAACTAGCCTTCCATGAGCAGAAGCAGGATGGTTTAATATTTATAATGCAGAAGATATGGGGAGAACATTACTCACAACCTATCTTTCATTGTGAGTGGCCTGTAGCTTATGTTAAATGGGCTGATGGGAAATACCTGAATTAGAATACGTTATATGAGGTTAGATTGATGTGTTGCATTTATAATAACTAGATAATTCAAACTTTTAAGTGATACCTAATTCATTCTGAAAATGTGCCCTAAAAAGCCCAAAGGGGGATCAACCTGCCGAATTAAACATAAGCGTAAGCGTATCATGATGGGCATATTGGTTACAGGAAGCAGAAGAGGAGACCAGTACTATGAAGAGAAGAAAATCTTGGTGAATGGAAGATAGGCCAGCATAACGGCACTGGGGCCAGGTTTTGGAGGCAGTGGAGTGCTGGAGTGATGAATTAGAGGTTAACTGCAAGGACACTGGACACTTCAGTCCTTGCTTTGTGACTTTGGGAATTCCTCAGTGTCCTCTTCTACCAAATGGTGGTGGTAGTAGCAGCCTGCTTCATAGAACTGACATGGAAATTAAGTCGTTTGTTGTAACACACTCAGAATAGTGTCTGCGGATGGTAAATGCTGGGTACATGTTTGCTATTATTATTTAGTGACTTCTGTGGACCATCCCTGAATCTAGTCTGGCTTTCCAGATTTGGCAGTCATGCTTGCAGTGAAGGGAAATGAAGAATGGTGAAGCACGTCAGCAAGAGCTCGGGGAATTCTACAGTCCTCTCTCTTCTCTCCTTCTAACTGAGATGGTGCATCATTTTGATGTCAAAGTACGTTATGCCTGCATTCAAGCTTCCTGGATGGGGGCTTTTAGTTAACCCACGCCTTTCTAACTTTTATAGTCTCTGGTAACCCTCATGATATTAATACACAGAAACCAGTCTTCTGCATTCTGGAGCTTATACTTTCTAATGAAGGTACCTTGATAATGGCTTTGCTGACTATGCTTTCCGTGTGTGGGCTTCTCTTCTGCCCTGAGCATGTTATGTCGTCAAAGATTGCTATGATCTGCACTTGGAGGCAGGCCAATTTGGGTTAAACTATCACCCAGACATGTGGGGGACATATTGGCTAATCCATCACCCATTTCCAAGGCTCTCTTGCCAAGGCAGGCTTCAAGGACATGCGAACTGTGTAATCGGACAGGGCTCAAGCACTTGGAAAGGTCCCATGGTAGGTTTCATGCTCTATTAGTGCCATCTTGAAATTTTTAATATTGTGTTTGGACTTTTGTTATGAAAGCAAGTTTGATTGGAAAATGGAGCATAACATGAGCAGAGGAAATGTATGCTGTGTCCCTTACTCCATACTGCCACATTTGCACAGAATGCTTATGTTGTCCCATGAACAGGGAATTCAGGTGGACCCATGATGTGTAGGAGTTCAATGAATGAAAGCAAAAGTGAATATAAGATTGGCGTATTGTGCCTAACACCGTGTACCTATACCCATATACCTAGTCCTGAGAGATCATCTCTCCATTTGAACCAGAACTGACTTCCAATACAAGAAGAAACACAAATGAACAAAAAACACTATCAGATATTTCTTAATAGTAGTGTTACTTCCCTGCATCAGCCATCTACTTATGCTGAAAATAATCATATAAAAGGAAAGAAAAAGGTAGGGTCTACCCTATTTCTTCTTTACTCATTGGTAACTAAAGGTAACACGTACTGACTGGTAGAATGTTCATGTATCAAGAAGTGAACTGAAAACAATTGAGTTAGTTTTAGGCCATGTTTCTACTGTTCTTGTAGGAATCAAATACATATTATGTTAAATATATATGCATGGATGAGTTATGAAATACAAATTGTATAATTTCAGAGAATGCACTTGCCAGCTAAAGATTATCAATAAAATTCACATGAAAGCTTTAACATTTCATTTCTTTTTTACTTAGAACAACATTAAATAGCAAATAAAATATATCATAATAAGAAAAAGGTTACAAAAGAAAGGACATGTCATGCATCAATGTATTTAATGGCACGTTTTCTCCTGGCTTATGAACAATGGATCTTCTATGTTTATGTTGCTCTCGGTCCCAGAAATTATTTAGCCCGCCACATGTCATCCTTAACTACGTTCACTATAGAGGCTGACAAAGCTTAAAGCTTGATTTCCCATCCTCTTCCCTTCCTCCCATTCTGCCCTCCTTGAAGACTGATGTCATATTTGGAGCTGTACAGCCATCTCGTGACCATTAGGCAATAAACACAAGAACAGAGTGTCAAAAGGCTACAAAATTTAGGGTGAAAAGCTAAAATAGAGACCATGTCCTTGAAGGCCTTGTTGAGCCGCTCAGCCAATACCAGCAACCGTCTATCTGGACTTTTTATGTGAGAAAATAACCCACTAGTAATTTTAACCATTGTGAGCCTTTCCTTTGATGTAGTCCATTCATTAGCAATGGGTACGTGGGCTATGACGTGCCAGCCTATTCTCAGAGGTTGACAACTCCTCCTGCTTCTAGCTCTCTCATTTCCGTCATCAAGTCTCTAGGCCAGTCTCTCAGGCTAGTGAGGGAGCTAAGGAGGCAAACATCATATCAGCTTTCCATTCCCCTCCCCCTCCCTCTCCATTAGCTCCTACGTTCCAACACTCCTCTTAGCTGCCCCTGAACAGAAGGCTCTGTGATGATCAATCAGTGTTGGTAAGTTATCTGGTAGAAGTACCCTCAGACACACCCCCAGAACCCTCCATAGCTCAGCCTCAGCCCAGTCAGGTCATCATGTAACTTTTACAATGGTAATAATTTCACATTCTTAAAATTCAGGTAAAATAATAATGATTGAAGTTAACCAAGTGAAAAGAGAGATTTGACAGAAAACTCTGGAAATAACATCAGAAGAAAACATAGTCATGGAGACTTTCAGAGTCAGGTGTTTTTCCTTCTTTTATAACCACCTCAACTTTGGTCAAGGTGGAAACCCAGTGTCTTTGCCACTCAGTAGCCCACACTGTCATCTCCTTGGAGACTGGCACTTGTATGATTTCAGCACACAATAGAGATTTAGTAATTAAGCACATAATTCCAGAAAAGCAAGGACAAACAAGGGGCTCAGGCCCTCATTAGGTGAGATGACACATGGCTGGCCCTTGGCCATCAGCCTGGCTATAATTAGGACATGTTAACAAGGCTGCTGCTGTCACACTGTGTGTGTCTATGTTTGGTATATCAATTTAGAACTGAGTCTTAGTTATTTTTAATAGAAGAAAGTTAGTAAAAACAACATTTCCCGGCAAGAATGAGATATTTTACTATTTAGCAATTTCCTCCAATGGTAATAGCTTAAATATTTACCAGGGACTTTTAGAGAGTGCCTGGCTTTTACTAGAAGATTTTCTATCAAACTTATTCCGGGAAAAGGGGTCAGAGTCCACACTCGTGTTTTTTCAGGGTCAACCAACTTCTGAGTTAGCTACATCCTCTGTCCCCCCACCCCCACTCCGGCCCCCTTGCTTTCAGCACAGGAAAGACACAGAATGTGCTTTGCTTTCTCTAGACACCAGGGTTAACATTTTGATGGAGCAGTCTGAAATCAGACTGAAAAGATATCCCTACCACAAGGCAGTTTTATAATAAAATACTACAGAAATCACTCAAGGGTTGGAAGGGATTTTAAAGCATGAATGCCATTCTTAGATGAGAGGGAACAGTGACAGCTCCCACCCCATGGGATTATGATATCAATAGAATGAAACTATGTTGCATAAATGGTAAAGCACTTCCTAGATGCAAGATTACCTTGATAAAATCAATACCTTCTCCCTTTGTATTGCCTTTAGGTGAAGAATTTAGGGGCCTGGTGCTGTTCAAGTTTAGCTTTTAGCTTAGAGCTATCTGATGCCTAAAAGAAACCTGCCTCCAGGTATAATAGGTTAGCATAAAAGCTGAACTTCTGACATACAGGTCTGATCAGGACTGTTACTAAATAGACTTGTAAAGAAGATCTGCTTCTTTGCAAAGACACTTCAGAGAGCACCTCTCCCTGCTTGGCCAACAGTAGTTCCTACAGTACTGAAATGAATGTCCTCCCCTCGTTCATATGAGCAAGGGTTAACCTCTGGCAAGATCTTATAGATTAAGCCACATGGAAACAGGCATGAAAAGGCTCAGTGGGTCAGACACACTGCAGAGCATTTGGATAAGCCAGATAATTTGTGCAACATGTTCTTATCAGCAGCCTTCCCCAGCACATCTGTGGCTTACTGGAAGCTGCTTTTGTGTGGAACCTGTTTTTCTGTATTCTACTCATTGTTGATAGAAAAGAGACCGAATGTTTCACTTAAGGGGAAAGGTAAGGCAGTAATAACGAACAACCTATAATCATAAATCATAAATCATAAATCAAGGACACCCACCTGCTCCCAAGTTTGTCCTAAGACTTAGAAAACTTTAAGATCAAGACTTTTGTACTGAAGCAATCCTGCCTCAGGGACATCTTCTTGGAGATCTAGGTCTTTTTGAAAAAAATGGGAGCCTTGAGCTTTTATCCTAGGGGAGAGTAATTAAAAGTGTCCTTGTGGTAAAGATGTCTGATCGTGGGCCTGCCCGCCTCATGCAGAAGTTCTCCCGAGAGTGGCCTATACCAGGCCACATCAGTCCACACAACTGTGTTTTGCTAAGGGCAAACATGGCTGAGTCAAGAACAATTAGACACAAAGGGTAGAAGGTGTGAACCAAGAGTTCATTAATAAATGATTTTTATACTAGATGTCAGTAGTGGCTGTTCTGATACAGGTCTTATCCACTGGACTCCTGTTAAACTCTCAGGAAGGGAATGTGTATAGGTCAGGGAGAGGAGAACAGGCATGAAAAGATATCAGACAATGGTTTACTCATGGTCTCATTTCCCAGATTTCCATTTTTTTCTTCTTTATGACAACCCCAAATGCACTAATATTGGCTCACCTTGGACTGATTATATTTTATACATCAGCTCGAAGTAGGGGTCAACTGTAAGAATAAACTGATGCTAACGCATGAGATTCTGCCATTCCAGTTTATTGAAATGAGTAAATTTATAGCTTTATTTGCATACAGAAAAGTGCACAGGAAAATAAGTATGTACAAAGCAGTGTGTGGCTGATCATCCTTTTCAAAATCTGTCTATTTTAAAAAAATTCAACTACCTAGATATAATTGTCTCCAGTCGAGCACATTCAGGTATTGGGACATATAAAATACTATTTTAGGATTGTGTTTATAATGACTGAGTTGGAAGCCAGATAGAAAATTATGCCATTCATGATCAGCTATTACCATTAAACATAAAACCACAGGACTTTAGCTTGGACTACTTGGGGCTAATCAATAAACATTCATGAGGCCACCATCTTGTTTAGATCCTAAGCAGTCATCCTCCTCTACCTAAAGGTAACATTGTATGGTTGATTAACACCCATGAAAACCTGAGCATTAAGGATCAAGAGAAACATTTTAAAACCCAACATAAATATAACAAAATGAAACTCATTTTGGCAAGAACAAATCCTTCAGAACTGTGCTAACAATATGACAGGAAATGAACTGGGAGAGTTTCCAAGGTTATGAGGAGAAAAATACTGCAGACGTTAGATTTTCAATGATAATACCAAATACTTGTTCTACAGCGTCTCACTCTACCCCTCCAGTCATCATTTATCTTCCTACTAACTAGGAGATTGTGGCTTCAAGCGAGTTTTCCAGTTACTTGATAAAGGTCTAGCATGACCCCATATAAGCACCCAATATATTTGGCACAATTACATCGAAGTTTCTGATGTGTTGGCTCTCCAGAATACAGTCCTTCATTGCCCAGTTGAGTTCATTTTTTTTTTTTTTTTCATTTTCTTCAACCTGAACTGCTCTTCTGGAACTTCAGATCAAGAGGATGGCCTCCTATTCCGTAGAAAGGATAAAGATTGTGTCCATTTGCAAATCTAGTTATGGGATTTAGTGATTACTGAGAAGGCAGAGACATTTCAGATCCATGAATCCTTAGATTCCCCCCCCCCCTCATAAAACTGTTGCTTGTGGAAGGGAAGTAATGTTATATGAACCTGTGAATAAAACTGACTGAAAAAAGAATCAGAAGGAAGAGGAGAGGAGAGACAAATAATACTTTTCCCTCATTTGCACTATCAAGCAAGAGACTGGGGGGGGGGGGGCAATCTTGTCCTTGAAAGAAAATAATCTTCAGATAGAGAAGTTATATTTTTAAAAAGGTTCTTAAGTGTGTCAGATTCCCAAGTGTCTAAGGAGAAGCTGGACTTGCTTCAATTTTACTTTAAAAATTCTTTATAAACGTTGATATGAAGCAAGATTTAAAAAGGCGTTTTGTTATACTATAACCTTTAGGATTTATGCTGTGAAACAGAACCCCCAAACAACTTTGAACGGTAAGGATTTTTAAATTTATTCAAAACAGTGTCATCTGAGGAGTTGTGGTGGCTGCATCTCCCAACCAGAGGGTACACAGTACAGTGTTCTAGAAGGTTCTAGGAACACACTAGGCAATGGTTCAAGTAGGGTAACTACTTCATTTACATTTAAGCTAGAGAATTTAGATTCTTAATTTATTTAAAGCCATGGATTCAGTTTAGCTTTAATCTAAACAGAAAAGTGAAGGCATTTTGCAAGTGGAAGAGGCAGCAAGCAACAAGGCAACAGATAATATGTCAAAGCTGAAACGAGAGAGCAGAGGTCGTCTGGCTATTAACTTTGTCCTGGAATACTAAGGCCAACCTTTTTGTTCCTCTGGATAGTCAGCATATCAAGTTCCTAGAGAAGTGTAGAAAAGAAAAAACCCATGGTTAAAATTTTTGGGTTAAATATCAATGTACTAAATATCAGGTCATCATTTAAAACTCAATAATAGTATCTCCTAGGGCTGATGTGAGAGGCTTAAATAAGAAAATAAATGCAGAGCCTGAAATAAAGTGATTCACACAAATGTTCAATAATCTTAGTTATTTTCTCCCATGATCATGCTCCCCTATCCCCAACCCCAATCTATAAGTTAAGCAAGTTCACCATGTTCACTTAGGTCCTTCATGACCCAAGAAAGAAAGGGCCTCCAAGGAGACCTCTTGTCAATGCAATTCGTGCAAAAAATCCTCCTAGACTCCGGATGCATTTTATTCCTTTCCATTTGTCCATGTTTGCCTCCCTTGGAGACGAGGGTGAGAATGAGCCTCTGTTAAGACTTCTAGCCCTTCATTATATTACACTGTTCTATCAGCATTAGAAACCACAAGGCTGCTTGTAACCTGGAGCTTTTCCTCAGCACCAGAGAGGGACTTCTTAGGGCTGGAGTAGGGCCCCAGAACTTGCTTTTTCCATAATCTCAGCCTGTTCTCCGAAGCAGACTTTCTGGAAAAGCACTTTAAGAAACACTGCAATTCTAGAAGTCAAGTAAGGGAAAACAATTCAAATTGCAAATAAAGTCAATCTTACTGTTCATGTCAGATTTGAGATATTTCTCTATTTAAAATAATTAAATTCTAGGTGGGTCAGCACAGAGTTAGTAGGAGTCCCACCTGGAAGGGGCAAGACTGAAAATAACAGGTTTGGTTCCTTTCGTTCTTTTTCTTGTTCTCCCCCACCAGCTATGCCCTTCCTCCTCTAAAACGCAGCCAAGCCTCCCTTCCTCCTTGAACTTCAATCTTCTGAAATCAGACAGAGTTGCTTCCACTCACTGTTGATAAAGAAAGGGTCACCTGAGACCTCCCAGGGTCTCGGTCTAAGGCAGTTACACCTAATAACTCACCTGGGATAAAATCTACTAGTAAGATGAACCTGCAAACTCATCTGCTCACACGCTGCTTTTGAAGGAGGTAAGGCAGTTGTCACCACTTCTGGATTGAACGCCCTCAGACTATTTTAGACTAACTGTCAGACTCCTCACAGAGAAATAAATTGATCTGGGAGGTGGCCTCTGTTCAGCTGACCTGTCCTTAGCTACAAACGGTCTTTGGATTTCGAAACTTCTATAGGAAACCAAGTAGTTACGAGGATGTTTTGCAGTCGCTTCAGTATGAAGGTAAAACAAAAAAACAACTAGAAAGCTATTATGTGTTATAAGTTTATTGTTATGCAAAAATGTTATTCTGAAGTATCAAAAACATAGGATATGATAGAAATCCATATCCCCATGGGTATATTATTGTTTTGTAACGTAAAAGAATTCTATTCTTAAATGCTCAGCTTAGTCATTACTGAGTTAGTTAAGCATAGATTTCCATGATTATTAGTCTAAGTTACAGAGATTTAACCTTGTAACAATTCGAAAATTAAAATTTCACCCTCACCCCGTCCCATGCTTTCTTACCAAACCTAAGCTTCATAGGATCTTCTACTTACAGAAGTTAGGCAAAAGGATTTCCAAAAGGATCCCTATATACATCAGAAGATGTGGGTTGAGAAGCCATCTATGAAGATAAAACCATCCAGTTAATAGGTTTAATTACACTTAGAGGAAAAAAAAAACCTCTATAATTAAGACTTTTCAAAGGTCACAGACAAGTCAGATATCATGTGGGTCTACAATGATTTGTGTCTGCCTGCTTATAATTCGTGATGCGTATTTATTATTCTCATCAAAATCAGGGTTCAGAGGTTTGCCTTTCCAGAATGAAAGGTACTGTTTTTATGAGCTAAAGGACTCAGGGCAGGAAGTCAGAAAACTAATTCCTTGAAAGATTTTTAAAGATAATATTATTTTGGCTCAATTTTCTCTCAAAATGATTTTGGGAGCCAGGCAAAGTGAGATTTGTCCTTGAGACTTTTTCTCTATGATATTCATTTCTCAAGCTCAGGATAGTCGTCCCTACCAAAATAGTCTCTCCCCAGCCTGAGTTGATGTTTTCACTGTGATGGTTCTCAATGATAAATCTAATTTAAACATCCTTTAGCACCAAAGAGTTATTATACAAACAAGATTAATTCACGACAAAGTAGCTCTATGTGGCATGCACTTGGGACAACAGCTTCTAGTAGTTGATACTTACAGAGGCTTGTGATGAACCAAAAGAACCTTTAGAGAAAGGGTTCTCAAATGCGTTGTCAGCAGATTTGGTAACTGGCAGGGAACCTTGTCTGGGAACTGGCTTTGGTGGTTCTAGAAGGCAAAAAACACCAAGAAGTCAGTAGACACATTTTTTTCCCAGATAATAAGTAAAAGTCCCTTGTCCCATGTGCCACCCTCCCCTGTCCTGTCCCGTCCCCTCCCCTCCCCCACCCCAGTCAAGGTTATCTCATAAATTAAGTTCCATACTTTGGAATTTACATCATGGGACAAAAATCACCACAAAATACTAGGATTCCTGGTGATTATTACAGGTAAATTCATCCGAAGAGGAGGCTGTGCGTATATAACTGAAGTGGAAGACACTCAGAATTCCCTCACTAAGGCGGGGGAGTGTGGCCGAAGCTCTGTTACAGAGCCTTCCAAGTGCCACAACCCACTGAATTTCAAGAGCTCTTAGCAGCCCTTCTAGGACTTGCCACAGGAGGGCAGTATTGTGCCAGCCCTTAGAAATAGCTACAATAAATTATTTGCTCCATAAGGTAACCACAGATTACCAAAGAGAGCAAGAGTTAGGCTTCTGGTGGGTGGGAGAGGGTTCTTCTAAAGACTCTGTGGGCCCATATGACGGGGGAAATACTTGTTGGTAGGGTAGACAGAGAAGTGGGTAGTTTACCATTGATCTTTTTCAACAGCTGATTAGCATCAAAGTCATCATGGTCCGCATTCTCCTGAGGAATGCCAACTTTGCTGTTGAAATAATTGGAGAAGGCACTCGAAGTCCCAGAGGAAGTCTGCTCTCCCTTCCTTGCAGGCACAGCAGGTGGCTGCCGCAGTTGGAAGTCCTTAAACATTTCTTTCACTTCTTTGACTTCTTTATCCCCAAGTGGGTCCAAGGCAGTGAAGGCATCACTGGAGATGTCCTTTGGAGGGCCAGTTCTGGGAGGTGGTTGAGGAGGAGCAACCAGAAGAGAGGAGAGCATAGAAGGGGACTGGGTAGACACAGCAGAAGCTGGAAAAATATTGCTCTGGAAAGGGTTCCCCAAAGAGCTTGTTGAGGACCAAGTATTGGGTACCACAGATGCTGATGGGCCCCAAACAACAGGGGCTGGAGGCGAAGCTGAGGCTGCAAAGGATGAAGGCTGGTTCCAACCTGGAATAGCTGGGCTTGTGGTAAAAACTACTGGCTGACTGAATCCTGAAGGCTGACCACTCAGCATGGCTCCCGGGACCACTGACGTAGACTGATTGAAGACTAAAGATGCTGGGTTCCACGGTCCTGCCTGAGGGGGGCTAACTGGTATACCACCTGAAGAAAGCAGAGGAAAGGACTTATCAGGACACAAACTTGAAGAGGATTTTTGAGTTTCAGGAAACAGGGCTCTGGGGAGGGGGAGAGGCGGGGCATTTACCAAGCATCTACATGGCCAACACCTTCCTTAAGCCTTAAGGCTGGCATGGAAAAAAGGCCCAGAGAGATTAAATCAGTCTAAAGATTAACTAGCTAATACAGAATAGCTGGCATTCAAAGGTTCGTTGCCTTTTGAAGCCCTTTCTTTCTACCACAGATTTTAAACTTTTCTCATTAGAAGGGTAATACACTCCATTAGGACCTGGTCATGAAAACATTTATGACACTGATACATTTCAAACAACTAGGACAGAGTCTGTTGATAGCATGCGTGCATCTGTTGAGGGAATACATTTACATAAACAAACCCTACTGATTACGAAGCAGTTAATTAAAATAATCCATTGGGTACTCTGAGTCATTGATTCGATCTTTTCATTTGGCAGCTGGCTCCTGTCTGGAGTTTCATGGAAACCAGCTATCACGCATGTATATTAGGCCTCAACATGCTTGCACCCTGAAGAAACCATTTCAGTTTCCTTGCTTTTAAATGCTGCCAAGGTTGACACAGCTATATAAAAGGGCGATAAAGTTTGGTTGATGCCAAGATAGCTTTAGACTTTTATACATATACATGGAGGAAAAGCTGGTTTTCCTGGGAGAGCTGTTTCAAGGAAAAGTGCTTTCTGCCGTGTGTCACTCACTAAGCCTTGCCAGAAGTCAGAACACAATACTTCAAAGAGGAAGGGAGGGAGAGAAAACATAGAGCAAAAAACAAAAACACAAAACACAAAAACCCCAAAACTTCGTGAGGGAGCTAATTGCCTGTGTCTAGACACCTAATCTTTGTGGGGGAATGACTGCATCTCCTGTGTCTTCACCATATTGATTAAGAGTTGATGAAGTCACTAAAATGCAGGTCTCTCCAATCTTCTTCCCCTCTTCTTGAGAAGCTCATTCCCTATATCTTATTCTCCAATGTAGGACATTTTTCTCTCCTGCTTCTTCCCAAGTATATGAATGACCCGTCAGACTGCCACCAACCTAAATTCAGCCTCATATCTACTCATGAATGATGCCCCCCTCTCAAAATCTGCTTGCTTTGAGCTGTAGAGTAAGAGCATTCTTTAGTTATGAACGTTTTCTAACTGAACTAAGAAAAGACCTCCAAACGTCTACCTTGCATTAGGAATGTTTTTGTTTCTAGACTGAGAGATATTTTGAAAGTGATGTTCAGAGGCTAATGTAGCAAGATATTCTATCTTAAATTTTATGAGTATTGGATATAGATGTTACTTGACTTAACTGTATCATCATGAAGGCTCACCATCTGGCCACGGAGATGTATGGTGTGCTCAGAGACAGTGGTGGGTTTCAGAAAAGGTCATCTTACGAACTTAACATGCCTTGTTTTTGAGGTTAGGGAACTGGGTACAAGAATATTAATTATTAAAATGGGGGAAGCTCACAGTCTGTGACAATAGAGACTAAAACTCAGGCATACCAGTTCCAAATCAAATGCCCTATTCTTCTGTTCTGCCTCCTTAGCATCAATGGATAGGACTATGGAAAGTAATCCAAATACTTATTCCATAGTTACAGAAATTAGACTTGATTTACACTAAAGAGCACACATATTTTTTTCACAACTAATCAAGAGAAGCGTTCTCTCACATTCTATACTATGGGGTTCTAAAAGTGGGTTGTGTTTGAGCAAAGTGATTGCTACCACTTTAAAACAAATTTATTTAAATTTTGTTAACCAAAGCCAGAGTCACTGACTGATACTTTTACGCCAACTGGATGTGCAAATGGGGTAGAATTTTATCATTTTTCATGTTGGATGACTTGCCTTCCCTTAGGATAATATACGGCTTTACTCAGAGATGGTATTAGAGGACGTGGTGGTAGTTAAAGAGAAAAATATTTTATCTGCAAGGAGTTAAAGGCTTTCTCAGTACATGCTTATGCCAGCCTTCATTCCCATCTGATGGATTTCATGCATTGTGTTTCCAAGATATTTTAGGCTCTGCTGGAGAAAGTAGAGGCAAGGGGTAGGGAAAAGAAAAGTGTGGGTGTAAGAAGTTAATTTTATTACCTTCTGATGCTAAATTAAAACACAGGGTAGCTAGTCAAAGCTGAAGGCTTAGCTTTCTACAACACCCTCTCCCTACCCCCAGTTCTCCAGAAGAGACAGTCTCCCAGCTGGGTCTAGCGGAAGCCAGAACTACAACCTTCCATGGCTTGGCTGAGGATCCCTGCTAGTGGACAGGGGCTATACTGTAGAGCTCAGTTTGAGTCCCATGTCCAAACTTGGAAGGATCATCAGTATTCTGCAGTTGTATACCCCAAGGCCTCAACAGGGGCACCTAGCCAAAAAGCTTCACTTCGTCTGAATAAATTAACAGTTATAGGGTCCAGCTGTATTTTCGAGCTGACTTGTTAAATATTGGCTGTAAAAATTCTTTGGGGCATTGATATTAGACTGTCAAGCTCTGAGATGTGATGTAGTTGCCGCAAGTGCATAGAAGCTCTCGACCCTTCTGCAAGGAAAAGGCACTCACCAGCTCCACTTGGGGGGAGGGGGCAGGAAAGGGAACGATGCATAAAAGGGAAAGTCCGTAAGAGACATGAAGTATTGGGGGAGAGTCTTGATGGTGTATATGCAAGAAGAGACCCAGAACAAGTTGACTTCCCACACCCGCACTCAACGGTTGGGTAAAAATCCCCTCTTGTCGCCATACTCCAGGTAGGATTCAACAGATTTAATGTGAAAAAAATGAAAATATTTTTCTTTGTAGGAAAGCAGCAGGGGAAACAAAAAAAGAGTCCTGATGAGTGACTCCACAGGAGGCAGAGAAAAAACCAAGAGCCCTGGTGAAATTTTACAAAATGGAGGAAGACAGTTCCTCTTCATCCTTAGTCCCCCAACCCCCTCCCAAGACAGAGTCTGTTGGGAGCTTGTAGAGGTGCCAAGAAGCAGAAACATAAAGAGAATCCCCAGCAGGATAGCAAAGCCTGTTGTCGGGGTTTCTGAAGACTGTACCATGGAGGCAGAAAGGAACTGGAGGCCGTGGGCAAACAATGACAGGGCTCGTCCTCAGCCAAGTGGCTTCCCCCAGTGTCCCGCCACAGAGTGGCTTAGTGGCTCACATGAGCGCCACACATTTGGGAATGAGTACTGGCACACAGCCAGGGCATCTGGTAAAATCCTATCTTTTCCCTTATCTCTGTGTTCTTTTCAGTGTCAGGTTTCTAGCATCTGTCTTCTAATTCTATTAAGACACTCCGATAGCCAAAATATTGGCAAGGAGCAGCTGAGGCTTAAGTATTCAGAGACCGATCAGTATATATGCCTGTCTCATACCCATCATATGCCCAGCAGAGCGGGCTAAGAACCCAAGGCTTGCAGTGTATGACTTACACTTGCTTTGGACTTAACTTACATCCCTCTCGGGCGTAAGACACGATACCCCATCCAGGATGCATATCAGTTCACTGGGAGATAGGGCTTTGATCTAGTAATGGGAAATTGTGTAGCAGACACGCATGTCACCAGTTTTTCCAATATGGACGATAGACAAGACTCTCTCAGCTCTATCTCCTTTCTCCAACGAAGCTGGTCTGAACATCAGAATCCCTTAGAGTTGTCTTCCGTAAGCCACTGCCAGTTGGCTCGGGTGAGTGCAGTATTGAAAATGGTTTTCTCTCCATGTGCCAACTTCAGGAGCCAAATTTCAGTTGCAAGTCAAGGGAACCAAATGAGGGTGGGGTCTACGGAAGTAAAAGTGGGATGATCAGATCTTCTGTCCCTGGAACCTCTATGGCTATGAAGTGCCTTCCTCCTGCACATGATAATCTTATGAGTGAAAGCAACAGAGGCAAGTTTTACTCCATCTCTCAGCACCTACCTAGACCTGCAAGGGGTCCCGCCGGGGCAGAAGCATTTGTTTTGAAGAGATCCAGAGGGTTGGTCTGTAGGGTTGCAGACTGTCCTGTAGGTGAGGTCTGGCCTGGAGCTTCTGAGATAGGAGGGGTGAAGATGTCTGATGCAAGCAAGTCTTTTGCTGGAGACTGACAGGGCGGAGAGAGAGACACAAGAGTTATTCAGTAATTATGAAAAACAGCTTTATTCTGTCTCCTATTCTGTACCTCAGATTTGGGAACCACACACGGGAAAACTTATTCCTCTTACTGGTAAACTACTACAAAAAGCCAAAACTCCCCTCCCCCACCTCTCCCCCCCCCCCCCCCCAACTCCCCCTGAACGATAGATCCCTGCAATGGACAGAATATTTGGTCTTGGTAACTGAGGTAAAGAGGACTTTCAAGGTGAAACCTATTTTACTCATTTACACATTTGTATCTGTCTAGTCTCCTTATCCTCTAAAAGCTTGAAGCTGGGAAAGAAAGGAGAACTATAAATAAAGAAGTAACCTACATATTTTTGATTATTCTACTAGGTTTAAATCGGTTTATATAAAGGTGACACTATAGTCTAATTATGAGGCCAGCCTGCATATTCTAATGAGGTTTTTACAGATATATTCACAGAAACCACATTTTCAATTGCTTTTCAATGAAGTGGTACTAGTAAATATTTAAGTGTCCTTTAAAGCAATGGATCATTCAGTCAGCATTGAAAAGAAGAGGCAAACTCAAGAATTTTCCACCACCACCTTGGACATTAATGCAGCAGGAGGGGTGTGTGGGGCGTGTGTTAGTGTGGGGAAGGTACACAAGGCATCACAAAGAACCCTTGCCCTCCCCTTCCAGAATATGACGATCGAACTTACCAGAAATACAGAAGCATAGCAGCATTAAAAATGGAAAAACTTGTGTTTAGTTAATAACAAGTGACAAGACATGCAAACGGAAAGCAGGGTGTGAAAACACTGCCAAGTGAGAAGCTTAGCAAAGGCGGCAATCAGAGGAAGGTATTCCTGGAGAAAGATGTGCCTTATCCCACCTTCTATTTCACAGCCACACAGGCAACTACAAGAGCAGCAGGAAAGAGAGCTTGCGTCACACCACCCTTTGGTACCGAGCATGCATTCTGCCAATGGATATGTGGAGAAGACAATTCACCTTAGCAGTCCTTCTGCCTCTTCCTGGTTTGGTACTTTGTGGAGGTGGGATAATGGCTATGGAGTCATGTGGTGAGGACTGGACAGAGCTTTCCAAGTCCTGCTTTACGCCATTCAGTACAGACAGTCCTTTGGGAGGGCTTCCCACAAAAGGGTTCGGGGAGGATTTGATATGGAAGCCGTTCTGTTCTCTTTCAGATACCCCATTTTGAGTTCTCACTGTTGGCTGTGTTTGCGTACTTGAAAAGGGCCATGGGCCTGCCTGAGCTTCCTGTTTGCCAGTCCGGTTAGAGATTTGGTCAAACTGTTGACCAAAGTAATCAACATCCCCATTCAGGGGCCCGTTACTCAGGGGAGTAGACAAGTTACTCAAATTCTCTTTCTTCTGATCTGAAGATTTGAGAGAATCAAACGAAGAGGGTGCCGATTGGTCTGGCTGTGCAAAAGGATCGTCACGGAAAGGGTCAGGATTAGGGGTGGGAAAGAAGTTGAGATTGGCAGAAAAGGCATTTTCAGGCAGGAAAGATGCCTGAGGCTTTGGTCGAGGAAGAGAGCAGGAGGTAATGCCATTTGTTAAGAATGGATTTTCTCTTAAAGAATTCTGATTGGTGTCGATTTCAGAGTTTAGATCCACTAACAGGATATCTTTGCTTTCCTATCACATTTGGGAAGAAAAAAAAAAAGAGAGAAAAGAAAGTGTTAGTCCATGTTGTGACTTCACATGAGAAAGCTACAAACGACCATCAGGATCATCAAAATTCCCGTTAGAGTTTGATCTTGACAGACCGGTTAACCGTGACCTCCTCCCATCACCTCCCTGAGTGCATTTCTTTACTAGCAGTGGAATAGGTCCTCCCTGTCCCTCCCCGCCTTGTTGCCCCTTCATTTAGGTCTCCACGTTGTTGGCCTTTCGTTAAAATGAAGCTCTAGTCATGTGTCTGCTCACCCTTGCAGACTGCGTTCCCGACCCTCGTTGTTCCCATTCCTGTCTTTGCGAGTCTTAAAGGGAATCGACTGCCAGTCACTCTAAGCAATTATCTAAGCATATTGAGCTTGAATGTAAGAGAAGACCTCAGAGGCGTAACCCAGCCTCCCACCCGAGGCATAGTCCCATCTATTATACTGTCAGAGTCATGTAACAGCAACTCTCTAAATGGGCAAATTCTCTGGCCAATATTTTATAGTGCTGGTTGTGACAAAGTCTAAGGTCAAATATATTTCCCTATAATTGGTCTTTCCTTTACGGGGAAAAACCAGATTTTTCCCACCATTCATATGATTTGTCACGTATGCCCCTTTAAATATTTAAGGATCTTTTTGAAGGTGCTAGTGAAGTTGGATCTCTCATTCCCATCATCCTAATCTCCTCTGGACACATCCTTTCGTCTGTCTTTCTAGAAAGAAGAAAGTGACACTCAAAATGCTGATATATTCTAACATATCACATTAACCTCTCATATTTGTGCATTTTTTTCATAATACAGCTTAGAGTCGCTGGTGTTGTGACAGTAATCTCAACTATTTGGTGGATAAATTCAATAAATCTTTAATTTATCTTTAATTTATGTACAATGTAATCTTTAATTCACGTATAAAGTAGAGATGTGGCTTTAGAGTTAATTTGAAAAACATACCAAATATTTAACTCTACAAGATCTCGTCCCTTCCTATCTTACTTTCATTCTCCATTGTTAGATAGGATATCCCTCTCAACCAAAAATCAGCAAATTTGAAAAATCTGACATGTCTTTATTCAGGTCAGTGACATAACAAGTTTGGGCTCACCCTGGGTTAGGGCTGTCAAACTGACATAGCTTTCTTCTGACTGACTTTGATCCATTAACTTCTCATCTATGCTAGCCATGGAAGCACATAGTCAAAGATGCCTACCTGAGATGGAAGTTAGAGGTCTAGCATTACCCCAAGCAGCTTACTAAATATTTTTGATCATTGGGACAAAGACAACCTCAAGAGAATATGAAATTCTCAAACTACTGAGTAAAAAGGGGGACCAAATAGGCCTCCTTGGCTTTAAAAGAGCAATTTTTTTTTGGAAGGTTTTAAGTCAGGCCTAATTGGTATTCTATCTTTGGTTTCCTTTACTGTTAGATATAAAAACACAATTCTTAAAAGCCAGTTTTTCTCTTTATAACCAGAAGAACTTGTCAGAAGAAAGAGTTTATAATTAAAAACAATTTTTTTTTAAATCAAAGAAATGGATTGGAAGATCTCTTAATGAAGGGCTCTTTAGCAATCAAAGGATAGGACAAAACGTATTACAAAAGCTTGTGATTTCAGTATTTATTCATTTATGATGAGCCACCTCTGGGTTAGAACAGTTGGGTGTTCACAGCTGGTAGAGTTCTCCTTTTCAAATACTTCAGAAGAAGTTCTTAGGACACCAAACAGGAGCCACAATGTTAGACTTCTGAATAGTCAGCCTATAAGTAAAATGTATAAGGCTCTCCTCAGGTTGGGTTTGTTGTTGATCCAGGATGAAGAGTCTAGTTCATAGACTACAATGGGATGACGTGAGACTCCTCATCTGCTCCCTAGGTCAGAACTTCATTAATTCTTGGTTGGATTGTCAAACACTGCATCTGCTTGGTCACCATCTGGGCTACCTGAGATAAGCACTGATAACATGAAGGGGAAATGCAGCCCTGGCTCGTAAGAAGCTCCAGGAAGAGGGGGAAGTGGGCAGCCACAGAGGGGTCTGCATGAAGGTGAGCTCTTATCTGCTGAGTTCCACAGCTGAGCTTTCTCCACGAAGCTGGTCTCTTGAAACCATTCCAGCCCGCTGAATCCCTGGACTTCCCTACTCAAAGCTCTCAGTGGCTTCCTGTGTCCTCTATATTAAAATAAGCCTCATTAGCCAGCCTTTCAAAATGACCTACAATAGGACCCAGTTTATTTTTAGCCTGACTGCTCTCTATGTTCCTACACACTTCAAAGACCCAACTCAAGTTCAGATTCTTTACAAAGCCTTTTCCTAGTGATCCTTCTACTTCAGCATCCCCTGTGCCCACCCATGGCCTCTCATGTCTGTATGACACTGTGCTTTGTGCCCTGATCCCATGCCTGTACCAGACTAAACCTCCTTCATACCTTATGTTCTTCTCATAGCAACTGTACTTTCAAATTATGATTTTAAAAGTCTGAGAACATGTCTTTTTGGTTTTTTTCTTTCTTTTTCTTTCGAGTGGCAGTATGGAAGAATATTGTTCAGTTATTTTCCAGTAAAAATTATGTTCTAAAGGATACCACTTAGTTTGTAACATGACTTTTATTTGAAACACATAAAACCATTCTGTATGAATGCTGGGGAAGGGCCAGATGGTTGAGGGAACCAGTAATAAAGTCCAGGTAATGTAGATTTCTTCCTCTCGTCACCTCTTCCACAGCCACTGTTCTAAGATTGTGAATATTTTTAAACATTCTGGTTTTATCAAGTAGAGATAAATCTGTTTTGTGACCTAAGAATATGGAGTCAATATGCAAAAACACGTGGGCAAAACCCAACCAGCACATAATCAGTGCCTTTAGCATTCTCTTACTTATCAGATACCATCTACTTTGATGGTATTTATTACTTTAATTTATTGTTAGTTTAAGACTCACTTTTATTTCTATAAACCCAACATTTTTAGAATGCATTAAGTCTAATATAACTAAGACTCAGGATTACTCATATTGTTTTCATTTCCTCCTTCAGAACTTTCTAGAAGTCTACAGAAGCAGATTAAATAGTCAGTGCTTCCTTGCCTATCCCAATGGAATTCTATTTCATAGCTTGAGTGCTTTGATCTCTTTCAATTTCCATGTTTGAATGTGAGTTACACTTGGAAAGTAGATCATTCAGATATCAATTCACTTTGCGGAGGAGGGTTAGTCTAGGAAGCACAAGGACCTCAGGGCTAGGACAAACATTTCAGGGTCATCCAATCTTGTCTCTCAAAAAGTGTATTCTTAGGATGGTAACACACAGTATGAAGAATAAAAGTCTTCACAGACAAATGAATCCGGACTCACTGCTGAAAAGGACATTAAGCTGGCTTCTTAATGTAGGCTTTTTAGGGCCTCTGAAATGCTGTTCTGCATTGTGAATCACATAGGGTTGGGGACAGAGAAGAGAGAATGCAGCCCCTGCCCCTTCCAATCCCACGGGCCTGAGCATTATGGGAAAGCTCATGGACTGCCATTCTCTGCACTACTCCAGCAAGTGAGACTTACCCTGTCCTTTACCTGCTGCCACTTTGATTACTACGACCATCTTAGACTTGCTTGATAATTCCCTGATATAAGAGACTCCTAGACAGTCCCCTCATTAATCTAGACTGATGCTCTTTTTGTCTCTTATTGCTTTTCTCATCTTTTATGGTCAAGTTCAGAAATTCATTTGCTCTGAGGTATTAAATGAACCTCTAAACTAGACAAATACCATGTAATTGACATCAACGAATAGGCTTTGTGATAAGTTTTAATGCTAGTCTCGCTCTTTGACGGTATACTCCATGATGTCATTGACTTTGTACCTGTCCCTCATTTCTGTGTCCTGCCCATGGCAGGTACTCAAGAAACTGTCAAAAAAAAATAATAATAGTTAAAAGAAGTCAGTCAAAAGTACATGGGTAGCTTAACGTGAGGCCCGTTTTGGAAGCTCTAAGACTTGTGCTTAAGCTCTGAGTTTGGACCTCTTTCTCAGGTGAATGAGTTTTTTTTCGGAATCACCATTTCCTTACCTATAAAGGAAGATACTGCTCTGTTTTTACAGAGCTGTTATGGGTCAATCAATATTTAGAAGACTTGATACACTATCAGGTCCTTCAAAGAATGACCCACTTTTTCAAACAAGGACAGTCCTTGTGGTTAAACATAACTGAGCATCTTATTTAAGTCTTACTTCACACCAAGCTTATGTTGTTAAGTCACAATAGAAAGAAGAGAAAAACACTGAAGAGGTTGGATGGTTTTACAATTAATCATCTAGCAAACACTTCCTTTGAGTGGAACTTATGCCAAGGATTATTATTCAGGTCCCTCTCTGATCCTAAGTAATACCTAGAAGGACTGCACTGCCTGTCCTATGGCTCAGATCTATCCTCCAACCAAATAATAATATAACTGAATTAGTGCTGATAGGTTCCCATGGTAACTTAAGATGCAAATTTGTTCTAGGACCCAGTTATACTTTATGTGGAAAAATCAGCGGGTACCTTCCAAATGTCAATGAGATGCTCAAGATTTCTGGCTAATTGCCAATTTGAGTTATAGATGTCATTTTCATCACATTGCAAATTTAAAAACAGGCACTTACTGTTGGACTATTTAGGTCAGGAGGTGTAGACATGTCCCCAAACAAATCCATCTGGTCAACACCCTTAAAAAAGTATTTGGATTAGATTCAGATGTGTCTACTAAAAAATATTACTTTGTATATTGTTGTAATTGTTTCCTAAACTATGGTTTAGGAAAACTGTTGTCACAATTTGATTTTTCATTTAACTAATACAGATTTACTATTAGGCTACTTAGGCCAGGAAGTGTAGACATGTTCCCAAACAAATCCATCTAGTCCACATTCTTAAAAAAATCTTGTGGATAAGATTCAGATGTTTTTACTAAAAAGATTGCTTTCTATCTTGACATTAATGTTATATTAATATTTAGGGCAACAGGTGTCATAATCAGACTTCCATATAGATTCAATGCAGATTGGATACATCTATAGGAAGTAAACTCATGTTCAGTTAAATAAGAATCATAAAAAAATCACATACATACCAATTTCAGTTTGTTAGCTTGATCATCAAGGGTCAATAGGGTCTCATTCCCATTCTGAAAAGATGGCAAATATTTGAGAGTTTAGTTGGTGAGTTTTCTTATAGAATGTAATTTCCTACTGTACTGGCTTGCTAAACAGTTATGATTTTGGCACTGATAATTCAACTCTACATCTTCTATGGCCAAAGGGATCATGAATACAGAGTCATAAGCTAGGAGGGAAGCATGCCTGGGCACGGGGCAAAAAGGACTTCTACATGTCATGTGTGCAATTCATAAGAAGTAAAGATGTAGTTTTACCTCTACTGCTTTGTTGGCTTCTTCCATCTTAAAAAAAAAAGAGAGAGAGAGAGAGAGAGAGACAAATTCAGAGATCTTAGTAGCTACGGTTAAAGGGAGTTAAATACCTACATATCTGTATAGCTCTATATATACCTATGGGTTCATGAGCACAAGGCAAGAGTCTTGCATATTATTTCTGCCCTACATTCCCCTGCCCTTTTCATATCAATACTGGATTTGAATACAGTTTCTGAGCTTAAACTTGTTCATCCTGTGTAGACTCTGGAACCAATGTGAAGTTTGTGGGGAGAGAAAACAAGAGTCAGGGACTGAAAATCAGAGATATCTAACTGCTACATGCATCCATTGCTCTACCAGGAAAAACACATGATATATTTCTAAACTTTCTATACTTGAAAGAGCCACAAAGAAGCCAACTCTCCAGATGGGCCATATGCTTACATGATGTTCAGACATGGTCCTGAATATAATCTTAAGTTTAATAGGGTCAATATTGGGTGGTACTTGCCTTTTTCTTTTCTTCTTCCTTTTTCTTTACATTATAGATAACTTGAAAGAGGTCTTTAAGATCAATGACTAATGGCTCAGCCTGAAGTAAGAAAAAGCATCTGTATGAGTACTTCAATATTACTATTTCTGTGTCTTTGTCCCCCGTCAGTTCTGACTAGTACTGTTCTCCTCCTTTCTCTTAAAGCTCTTTACCATCCCTCCCTGGTATATGGAGGATCCCTGCTCCCCTATCCCCACTGCCAGATACATAAAGGGCAGCAGATTAAATAAGTATTTAATAAAACAAGAAGGACGATGATAATTTTCCAAGTCCCTTCAGGATTTCGGGAAATAATTCATTATTGTTTTAAAATAAACATTGACCTAAGTCCCCTTCCAGGTATACCTCAAGGCTTGAAGCTTACCTGCTGTCCTGTTTTTATGGCAAAAAACTGATGCTGGCCTTCTCCTCCACACACATAGCCAAATGCCCGGTTGTCTGTCACATCACGGGCAATGAAAGAAATCTTATTTACTGGATGTTCATGCTCTATAACCTGAAAAAAAGACATGAAAAATGATTTACTGATAAAACTAGAATCTATATGGTGGCACAAAGCACCAGCTACCTAGGCATATATGAGAAAGCCAAAACATTTGAAGGAAGAAATTACTGCCTCTGGTTTAGAGCTACATTTATCCTTGCTAGTAAGGGCTCCAAAAGGAATAAAGAGTAGAAAACGGAAGTGGGGAAAACACTTTATAGGATATTGATACTTGCTTGTTTTCATCCCAAAGATGTGATACCACATAGCAAGAAAGGATTAAGAATCAGGAGACTGAGATTTCTAAAGCAAACATGGGATATTTCACTGCTAAACCGTCCAAGTGGGTTGACTTTCCCAACTAAAAGTCAAACTCATGTGAATAGCATAACTAAACTAGAACAGTGTGCACAGCGATCCTTCGACAATGGCTCTGAGTGGCCAGAAAGCCATCCTAAGTACTACCAGAAAAATTATCTGCAGAACATTCTGGAAGTTACCAAATGCCGGCATCCAGTATTTCCCATGTTCACATCATTATCAAGGAGTTACATGGGGCAAGGGGTTTATTGGTTTCGCAGCACCTTCTCCTCTATTCTCCCCCCCACCCCGCCCCCTTTCTTTTGAACCTTTCAAGCACATAGCAGGGCTTAACTCTTCAAGGGATATTTTTAGGTGTCTTGATTTTTGTTTCCAAATGCCGAATGCCACTGGAAAGTTATATTGGTTATCTTTGAAGATTTAGGGAACAAGAGAATGGTTGAAGGAAACTTGCCACCATTCTCTGATGGGCTGAGGAAAAGACTTGAGAGACAACAGAGACTGGAAACAGCAGTGTCTGAGGACCAGCAGGATGAGTGAGCAGGTGTCAGGGTTCCAGAGCTCTCTATGTGACCAGAGGATTTTACACGATAGATAATGGCCATCTCAAGGAAAGCATGGGTAATAATGGGAGGTCTTCCCACAGTACCTTGAGACAACAGAGTACTTGACAGCAATGAAAATGAGCTACAAACAACATTTTAAGTAAATGAATCTTATGATGTTGAGTAGAGAAAATAAAATCCCAGAGAACCTGAAGTATGATGATTGTCTTTTGATAAGGTTACAAAAATAAACAAAATAAGTAAGACTTGTTTTTCATTTTGTAACAGTAACCACAAAAAATGAGCAAGGTTATACCTGTAGGGCAAAGAGGAAGGGGAAAAAAGAGTAGACAGAAAAGCTATATGTGTCACAGGTAATATTCTAGCTTCAGGTTAGCCAGTAAGTTCGTACATAGTTAATATATTAAAATGAGATCCAGGCATAGATGTATGACAGCATTGGAAACCAGGGGTTAGGGTTAATGTAGTTCTGTGTACCTGGGGTCCAAAAAGATACTGAAGTGAAATTTATAGCACGTCTGTGTTTATAGACTGGAGGTTCACATCCATTTCAGAAAATGAATTTCAAAATAGAGTATCTTGGCTCCTCACCTCCTACCCTATCTGTTTCCTGCCTGTTACTTCTGGACAAGTAATATATACTAATGTATACTATTTTTATACAGACTTTTGAAAAGAAAAACAGGGAGCTGAGATTTACATCTAATTGTTTGTTAGACTCAGGTGGTCAGAAAGGTGTCAGTGAAAGTGAATTCTTACCCCAGTTTTCTCATCAATTATTTTTATCCCAGAAAGGGAGATGTTGACCCAGATCCTTTGTTTGTGTTGTCCCTGAGACCGGCCAGCTGCTGCCATTCCCTGATGAGATTGGGAAAACAAGAAAAATCCAGTTAAAACTACCGGATGATGCTTTTATTACTAAAACATTTAAAAGATGGCTTTATTTTCAGCTTGGTTTACCCTCTACAAAAGGATTAGGCACCTTTCATGATAGACGGCAGGATGAAATAGAAGACATCAAGCCAGGACATCCCGAATTAGCTAGGTGAACTTGGACAAGTCACTGTAATTGTGCTGGCCTCAGAATAGTGGTTGGTGAAGACAAGAAGATGGGATCATATCTTCAAATATGTTCCTTCTAGGTCTGGTCTTATTTAACAATATTTATTTATTTAGTCTCACACAGTGATAGCACTAGAATTTAAAAATTAAAAACAAAACAAAACAAAACAAAAAACCCAAAGGGCTAACATGGAAGAGCTACAGGTCCCAGAGAGAGACCTGAATTTCAGCTGAATACTTCCAGGATCTAAAAATTGATGTACCCAAAGGAAAAAGACATCTTCGCTCCTGCACCTACATGACTGAGTCTGGTCTCCAGAACAGCATTCACAACGTGCGAACAAACTCAAGACCGACTCCTCAGAAAATGAAGCATCGCTGGATCAATTATGTGATTAGAAATGTTTTTTTTTTCTTTCAAATAACTGAGTTATAGGTTTACACAATCTTCTAATATAATTCCCGTTGTTGGGTATTTGCTTGAGATAGAGACGAAGCATGCTTTCCCTCCTTCCTACCTTTAGTTTCATCATAGAATCTTGGCTCATTTTATCCCCTCTTGCATCGGGCACATCATCAATGCCAATTAGTTTGGCTTTGTATTTTACACCATCACCTTTGAATCTGGCCAAAAGATACTCATCTGTCTTTTCAGAGCCTGAGGGAAAAAAAAGAAATATAGGATAAAATTTATAAATGCCTTTAAATATCATCCCCAGGTATGACCAAATATGTTCCAGAATCTCCATTAGTAGCACACATATTGGTTACATTACGGTTGCTCAAATATGAAATATTCTATCTTTATTCTTACTTCCTCTGAGTGAAGTTGTATTCTGTAATACTGTATATGGTGTTCGGGTGGAGAGAAAGTGAACTCTTAAAAGTGCAAAATGGGGGCACCTGGGTTAAAGCCTCAGCCTTCTGCTCAGGTCAAGATCCCAGGAGTCCTGGGATGGAGCCCCGCATCGGGCTCTCTGCTTCCCCTCCTCTCTCTCCACTTACCTCTTTGCCCTTGTGATCTCTGTCAAATAAATAAATAAAATATTTTTTTAAAAAGTGCAAAATGGACTGATTATGGGAAATGTATGGGACTGTGTGAGGTAGATTTGGGGATATTCTTCATAATTTAAAAAATATTTTTAAGAGAAAGTAAGGAAGATAATGCTTTTTCTAATGAAAGAAAAATAAGCTACTGAACTATTTACTAACACTTTGAGTCGCCAATAAGGTAGAAGAAAATTATGAATAAATTTATTTGAAAGTCATTAAGATACATATCTCATCTTCAGAATTTCTTTTGCTTTTCTTAAAAAGATGCAGTCATTTCATTCCACAGCTAAAGTAGAAGCTAAAGTAAAAGGCAGGCAAGCCACGGCATTTTCTCAAACTATGAATGATTAAGGACTCTGGCACTTTCTAGTGGTACTTCAGGTCAAGAGAACAAGGTCTAATAAAATAGAAAAGATCTCGGTTTTTGAAAAACAGCTACTTCAGTAAAGTAAAGTGGTAAATAGATTACCGAAAGATAAATCTCTAATAAAGGAGAGTGGTGTTTATCAACCAAACAAGCTATGATGAACGCTTCCCAGCAGGCTCCAGTGGGTGAAATCAGAGATATGTCCTGTTTCGAGTGGGGCAAAGTAATCTCTGCCGAAGTCCAACTTTCCTGTTCAGGAGAACTTGAGAGTAGGCTGAGACTGAAGGGAGCCAAGGACCAGCTCTTACTTCGTTCACCTCAAACCTCACATTTCTTCAGAGGTAAGCAACATTCGCTCCCCTCAGTGGCCTCAGGAAGATATCTCCATACCTTTCTTTTTTTCCTTCTTTGATGGTGCTTTTGGTGCAGCCTGTTGGTCAGGCTGACCGTTAGTTGTGGTCGTCTCTACTTCGTTAGACATGGCGGGAAGGCAGACAGTGAACTCCAGCACCAGCGGACACGGAGTGACACCAGGAGATCCCGAAGTCTCAAATGAACATAACCCACTACAGACACCTGTGGGCAGGATTTAGAGGCATCATGAGATCATAACATGGCAAACCCAGGCAGTATGCTACTAGGCTGGCAACTCGTGATTTGAAAGTATATTTCCTCAGACCCATTTTGTTCTCTCTCCCGTATTAGACTGAACTCTGAAGAGGAGAGGGTAGGACTGTTTCCTTTGTAATTTTCAAAATGGAAATAGGGTGTTTACTAGGCTTTTCTTTAAGAATGGATGTCTGATAACATTTAATGATTACCCACCTAAATAGTTTGTATTAGAATTTTGGCATTAAAAAACTAGTATTAGACATAGGGATCAAAACATGTCACACATACAAAAATAAGATTTCAGAGCAAAATTTAAATATACTGGATGCGGAATCTGAGAAGACGGCAATTGGCATCTGAACTCAGACATTGTAAATTCTGCTTTAAAAACTCATTTAGTTGTAAAGGCAGGGTCAAGAATAAAGTTAAAAATTTTATTCCTGTTGATAAATATATATTTTTTACATGTTGTGATTCTGCATATGATTTCCCAGGCTATCTAAGCACTATCCTTTAAAGGACAACCATTTTTGACATTAACACTTACACATATCAAGGGAAGGGTGAATTTATGGGATGTCTGTTGTGCAATTCATTGAGTGGCCATACTTTTGTGCTATTATATAGCATTATTATCCTCAAGACAGTTGTGGCATGTGTTCTCATAAGACTCCCTTATGTATAATGGCAGGTAAAAGAGAAAAACGTAGAGTCATTGTAAGCACACAGATGTGAACTAATATTTCAAAAGGTTCTTTCACCTCCCAGGAGTCAAAGTTTTTACACAGTTTCTGAGAGAGCATTAACTTTCATGTAGAAGACAGGATAGCAGCCATTCATAGTTTTGTAAACCTGTTAAGACCACCCATGGACTGGTATATCCCACCCACCCCCAAATCTCTCATCATTCTGTTTCTAAAGCATCCATTTATTTGAACTTTTTATTTTTTTTAAGACTTTATTTATTTATTTGAGGGAAGGCAGGGGAGAGAGAGAGAGAGAGAGCAAGCACATGCACATATTGGGGGATAGAGGGAGAGGGAAAAGCAGACTCCCACCCAGCAGAGAGCCGGATGCGGGGCTCTATCCCAAGACCCTGAGATCATGACCTGAACTAAAGGCAGACATTTAACTAACTGAGCCACCCAATTAGGTGCCCTAATTTGAGCTTTTTAAATTCAAGGACCATGTCCATCACATGGAAATGTATGTTATTATCTAGATATGTAAAGGGTAAAAGTAAGTCTCACATTTTTTTGCTTCTCAGTCAGCTGAAATTGCACTTCCCTGGCTTCCTAAATGTCAACATATTTTCCTCAAGGTGCATACTCCGTCTCTCCCCCCATGAGTCTTTAAATGGTCTTTATAGTCTTAATAGTCTTGAAAAAACACACACATATATAGAAATCTATATATGATTAATGTTTTAATTGAATTATTTAATTTGGAGATTTAGTAGCTAATTGTGTTCAAAGATACCTGACTGGTAGGCAGCCGGGGAGCCAGTCTCCTTACAGGTGTAAGTCTTACGTAGCAGAGGACTCAAAGCCTTATTTAGTCAAGATTTAGTTGGGGGCCAGATACTAGTAGCCTATTATGTGTATTAACTCAAAAAATCCAGAGTGACCCCACGAGTATTATGATATAATATTATTTCACTGTTCCGAGAGAAAGCCAAGGCACAGGGATTTTAAATGATACAGCTGTTAAGTGGTAAAACCTGGGTCTATCTAACCCAGGCTGTCTGGCCCCAAGCCAGAGTTCCTCACATGTTACACTGGTGCTCTATTACATTCATATAGTGGCCCTTAAAAAGATATGTCCAAAACTACAATCCTCAAGCCTTTGAATGTAGCCTTATTTGGGAAAAAGGCTCTTGAGCTGGGATCATCTTGGATTTGGGGGGCCCTAAATCCTATAACAGGTATCCTTATAAAAGAAAGGCAAAGGGAGATTTGAGACAAAGAGCCCCACAAAGGAGAAGGTAATGTGAATAAGAGGTGAAGACTGGATAGGCATATCTATGAACCAGGATTGCAAATGTCCTCCAGAAACTGGGAGAGAAGCACAGAACAGGTTCTCCCTCAGAGCCTTCAGAAGGAATAAACCCTATTGATATCTTGATTTTGGACTTCTTACTTCAAGACTGAGAGAGAATAGGTTTCTGTGGTTTCAAGTTGATTAGTTTTTATGGCTGCCCTAGGATACTAACACAACACCTCTATTTTGTAGGACTTGATTGATTTCCGTGGTTCCCAAGATCTGTTTTCTGGTGACATGATAAATCTTCAAGTCGTATCCACACTTTTCCAATTTCAGTAAGCTAATAATTATTTTCTTAATTTAAGAGAATTTATTCCATTTCTAGAGGATATTTGCCTATGTTAACAACACCAGGAGGTGAGACCAAGCTCTGACCTAGGGAGATGCAAGGACATGTACCCTCTTGTGTCCTCATCTTTTCCCCATTGGGCCCTCTCCTTTATAAGTTGCTCATATCTCATCTCAGAAATAAGGAAAACACTTCCCTATAACTCTCTAATCATCATCTCATGATCCTTTCATGATTAAACATTTAAATTTGATAGTCTCCTACCCTTTACTTTTTCATATTCCCTTCCTCTCAAAGGACTTGTTCATCTCAACTCTACTCTCAGAAATTCAACGACACTGCTGATGAGTGTCCCAAACAAATCCAATTGTTTTACTGTTCAGCCTTTTGGAGGTATTTGACTGCATGCACTGGACACCTATCCCCTTCTGTGAGCCTTTTCCCTCCCTACATTTTGCTCCCATAACAACCTTGATGCTCCTGTCCATGGCTTATATTTTCTGTGTTGGAATGATCTGGAATCCTTTTTTATTTTTTAAATGATAAAGTTCTTCTAAATTTTAGAATAACATTGACAATTTCTTGCTTGGTCTTGTGGTGGCTCCCTTTGCATTTAGGACAAAAATTTAGATTTTTTTGTTTTGTTTTGTTTGTAAGATGCTTAAATATTCTGCCCCTTCCTATCTTCAACATCCTTTTCTTTCACTTTTGTATAGCAGCCCAAAGTTTCTCATTTCTTTCAGAGCATTTTTGTTTGATTCTTTACCTTTTCAAATATGCCCACATATTTGAAAGGTTCCCTACATGAGCTCATCCCAGTTATCTATTTGCCCCTGAAGAGAGTAGGTAAGACCTCTCCTTGAAGCCTATCCCTCCTCCCCTCTAGTTCAGCTTTAAAATAATCTGGGTAGAAGAGTTTACTGACATCTCTGGAGCCTACTGTTGTACTTTTCTGCAGGATGTTATTTCTGACAAGAAAATGTTTAGGCCATTAAATTTGGCACACTGTATTCTAAATTGAGAATATTTTAAAGGGATTTGAGAAGTGCCACAAAACATTTTGAGGGGTTTGGGAGTGGGAATGGTGTTGTGTAAGTCATTAAAGTGATACAAGACACAGCAACTTCACAGCTCAAGACCAGGTCTCAAATCTAGCGTTGGCCGACTGGACCAAGATGGAAGGGTTCTGAAGCGAATGGTGCTACCTTGGTTTTATAGAAAAAACTTCTCTTTTCAGACAACTAAGTACAACTTTTCACACCACTGGAATCATTCCCCTCCCCCCCACTGGAATCATTTTAAAAGGTATTTGGTATCCTTTAGTTATGTCCTTCCACTATTTAGGAATGAGCAGTTTTAGGGCAAGGAAGAAAAAAGTAATAGAAAGAAAATGTTTCTTTAGTATAAATTCTCTGAAGAAAAGGTATATGTATATCAGGTTGCAATAACCAAAGGTAGGTCCGTATTACAGGCCAGGCCATTTAAAATATATCCATGTTCCCTGAAATGATCAGAGTAGACTCTGCCCCAAGGCCCTAAGACTCAGATAAGCACCTTTATAAAGAAATGTTGAAAAGGTTTTTTGAATGATTTCACTAAAAGCATCCTTCCAGTATCCCATATACTAGACTGATAAACATTTACCTTTCTCCCAAGGTTAAAAGAGCAAATGCCCCAGCACAGACTTTCCAAAGGTCCAAGCTACCATCTGACATACAAAAGATGTGGGAAGTCCTGCTTCTAGACTCAGGTCCCTCTATAGAGAATAATCAACTTAAACATGTAAAAACTCAAATGCATAATTCTTTGAACAATGTTACAGAATTGTCCATTGTTCTCATAAAACTTTCAGCAGGTTTTATAATGAATTGTTTTTGGAAACGGTTTCAGCCTGGAAAAGGGATCTGGGGGCCAAAAGGTTCCCTATTATTTTCTTTGATTACTTTCCCAAATTAGGGGCATTGTTTTTAAAAAATTATCTAGATTGCATTAATCTTTGTGTTCTGTTTCAAGGCTCCAGTGAGGTAAAAGATTTTCATAAAGGGGAATAAGTGGGCGTAGGACATCCAGAAAGCCTACAGCCTTCTTATTCCTTGGGTTTAGTTACAGAAAAACTCTTCTGACCAAGAAGCACAAAATTAATCAGGAAACACATGCAATGAGGTGTTATCTGAAAGTAGGGATTACAAATTCAAGTTCAAAAACATACAGAAAGGGTCACATAAACAGCTCCCCATCTAAACCTAGCTGGTTCTTGTTCCTGGGGGTGGGCTGTTTCCTTTGATAGAAAAGGAGAGAAATAAGAAGGCACAGCTGGAAAGAGAGGAGGATCTAAAGCTATTGTAGATTCTTGACTCCTTCTTAAGGCAACTTCTTAAGACTCCATCTTAGGACAGCAGGTTGTGAAAGAAACTTTGCTAGGTCAAGAAAACTACCTCCCACTTGAGCAAAGATACATAACTTGGATTCTGGACTGAACACATACCTCCCTGAAAGAATGCGGGAACTTCCCCTTTCCACGGCACAAGAATCAGATGACTAGAAGGGATTCTGGAGCTTGCAACATCTTTTTTCAGTTTCTGAGAAGGTTCTGAGAAATGTATACCAGAAGACAGCTTGAGTCATCTTATGACAAGTATATCCCTTGCACAAGAAAAAAAAAAAATCTGCTAGTTTGTTTAGCCCTTAAAGTGATTCATGCAAGATGTCTAGTATTTAGAACCTGGAATAGACCCAGTCCAGGGACTAATTCATGCAGGGAGAAGCTTGGCTGGCCCCTCCTCATTCTTGTTGGCTCCCTTTCCTCCACTAGGATTGTGTGGGTAGCAACAATGAGATAGCATTTAATGATCCCAGGTTTCTCAGCCATACCCTGAAACAAGTGTCCCCTCTCTCTCCTAGCCAATCTTCCTACTGTGATTATACACAGCAGAGAGAAATTTGCTTGCTCAGTCTCAAAATGCTGGTAAAAGGAATAACTTAAAGACTAACTTAATGGTAGTCCCATGCCACACATAGTAGAGAATTGTTGCTAATGTTAAGGAGGAGGGGGACAAACACTTTACTTACCAAGCACTTGAAACATTTATCCTGAAAGCTCTGTGAAATAAAATGGGTCTATTTTATGAGTAAGTTAATGGACTCAGTAAGACCAAATCAATCACTAGTAGGTCATTAGGCTCAAAATTGAACATGAGCTGTGTTCCCTTGTCTCCTATAGATATTGGTGGCTCTTATCTTTTTGAAAAAAAAAGTCACACTGATTTTAACCTCTATTTTCTAAGCTTTTTTAAAGTCTTCATCCCCTGACATGAACATACCACATAAAATGGACACAGGAAAGAATGTTAAGAGGAGTCAAGAACAAAGCAACATAAACATCTTCGTTAGTGTCTAGTACTTTGTACTTGTCAGAAAACATGCTCCCTTGTCCTTTGGAACTTTAGTCCTGCCTCAGCTGGGGTAATGCATTAGGACACGTGAAATATTAACCTCTAAGGCAGATCTCGGGGTCCAAGAGGGCAGCAAGCTGCCTTCCCCATTATTTCTTAAGTAGCATTTTGCGAATAAGAGATGTTGCCAGAAATATTACAGCAAAGTTTAGCTGTTTCTGATACTTGATGTTTAAACTGCTTGGAATCCTATGCTTTTAGGGAACGTTTACTCTACTCCGCAAAGGCCCAGTGCCATAGACAGGAAGATCTTTACAGCCTGTTTAATTGGGGAAATGAGACTCTGTTAATGCACCCTGAAAAGGAGTCCTTAGGAGATTTTCTTGTAAGTGCTGACACTGCCATGGGGGCGTCAGGAACAAAACATGCCTGAGCCAAGGAGGTCTACACAAGTTATGCATTGACAGAGAGCATTTTCCTTGCTTTGAACCCTTGGGAAGCACAGTGTAGGACCTAAAGGATGGACCCAAAAAGCTTTTCACTGTCTTTGGAACCTAGTCAGACCAAGAGTGCCCCAAACAGTTAATTTTAGGTAGAGGTAGGACAGCAGAGCTGTTAAGGGTTGAGGCTTGGGGGATCATATGCACTTTCACCATTTTGCAGCTCTGCAGCTCAGGTCAACTTATCTAATATTCACATATGTAAAATGGGAACATAGTTTGCAGAGTCATTACCAGAATGCCTACTATATAGAAAGTGCTCAGTGAAAGGCAGCCATGATGAAATCAAAGCAGTGTCTCACGTGCTGCGTCCTGTGTACTCTTATCCTGCCTCCAACACTGCTTTTCCACAGCAGCTGTTTGAATGATTTCAGAACAACAAGGACCAACAACTAAAGAGCTAGCAAGTACACACAGAGAAGGATGTAGTGCTTTAACCAGTAAGGCCCAGGTGAAGAAGCGAGAGTGTTTGCCAGTGGTAGAGCCCCCTGTTCAACTCTGGCTTCTGAACATACTCTGAGCCACCCAGAGACAGAGTCAAATCCAAGCCTACATCACTACCATTGGCAGTTTAGAGGGTCAAGCTCCCATCACCTGGGGAATTTTTACTGGAAAGCTCCTAAAAAGATGTCCATGCTACATCCAGATCGATTGGGTTTGAGTTCCAACCATCTACTTCCATGATCATTTGTTCCCTTCAAGAAATGCCAAGTGGATAGACTTGGAGCTGGAAGAACCCCGGGAATTATCAGTCACACCTTTACACTACTAAAGATTAGGAAACTAAGGGCAAGAAGGAATGTATAACTTGTCCACCATTAAATGGCTGACTGGTTGGGATGGAGCTGATGTCAAGAGAAATCTAGATCCTAACATGAGGCTCTACTGTCCTATTCCTAGAGATTATATGTGTCACTTTTTTAAAACTATTTTTAAAGAAAACTGTGCTAAACCCATTACATACAGACCAAACCAAGAATATGTTCTATTTAGTAGATAAAGCAAGCACAGAACAGGAAGATAGCCTAGAATAATTTAATCTCAGAGATGTTTTCTGAATCAAAACAGAAAAAGGACTTTACATGATCTAATCATACCGTGTCACTGGATTCTTTTTAACCAAAGTAGCTGGAGCCCTATTTGGTCAAACTGGCTTATTAATGTTGATTTGGCTGCTTGGAAGAAAGTATTTGGCTAGGTTTGAGTTGCAGCTCACAGATCAAAGCATTCAAATTCATTTTAGTACATTCTCTACTATTCAGTGTGTGGCCTTTTCATTTTTTTTTTTTTTTTCCCCAGAACATGACAGGAAGTTTGACTTCTCGGGTTGGCAAATTTCAATATTTTTCGACTCATTATGACCTCTCTTAGTTTTTGTATCCACCACACCCATTTCATTTTTTAAATAAGTTTTCATTAGGAATATCTCCTACTAGACCCTAGAAAACAGTGATCAAAATAAATAGTGTTTAGGAGAATTTAAGCTGTAAAAAGGAGCTTAATGCTATCCAGATGAAGGCCCATTCTCTAGACCGGGCAATGCAAGCAGTTCGCTAGGAATGTCTGCAGTTGTTCCCAAGCTAAACTGATGTATTAAGTTTATGCTCAATTTTACAATCACGTTACTCAGTTGTTTCAGTACAATGACTGTTTGGTTAGAGGTAGAAAAAGATAGTGTAAAAAAGTTAGAAAAAAGAAGAAAGTGTAAATTCATAATCAAAGTATGCTCTTGCCTCTTGGGAAAGCTGAGTATAAGTTAGTGTGCTTGCATGAACAAAGATATGCATAGGGCACAGAGTCTAGAACCTCCTCTTTACTCTTATTCAGACTTTAAGAAAGAGTATAGTATTGGAAAGCGTATAGTATTGGAATATCCCTGTGGTCTTTTGGCCATGTGGAATTCTAGTGCGCATGGACAAGCAAGGCTTGGAGTTGGGTTAATTGATAGTAGAGTGCATTACCCATCTCAACTGTAACATCCCCGTTATTCCACCCCAGTTTTTTTTTCTTTTTTTTTAAGATTTCATTCATTTATTTGACAGCGAGAGATCACAAGTAGGCAGAGGCAGGCAGAGAGAGAGAGAGGGAAACAGGCTTCCCACCAAGCAGAGCCAGATGCGGGCCCCGATCCCAGGACCCCGAGACCACGACGTGAGCTGAAGGCAGAGGCTTAACCCACTGAGCCACCCAGGCGCCCTCCACCCTAGTTCTTGGGCATCACCTCTTCTAGCTTAGACCAAATACAAAAGAGAAGCTGGAGTCTGACTTTATCCTTTAACTCACTTCTACAAAGGGAAGGAAGTGACATTGAAACTTTGGAGCTTTGAAAATCATGTTTCTGTCATTGCTTTACACTGCTGGGACTGGATCATTTGGGTTATGCTCTACCATGGTGCCCCTGACACCAGTAACCGTCTGGACACAGCTCAACTAGCTATGGCACGTGTGCTCTGTATATCTCAAGTGAGCTGGGCAGGGCAATGTAGCAGACACAACCTGACATGGAAAAGGGAATGGGGGACCTCTGGTCTAGTGTGCGGTGTGCTTCAGCCTGATTTATCAGAGTTCTGCATGTGGGGGGTCCGGGGCCCCGATCTCCCTAACAATGTGTTTCCTTTTCTGCTCTTGTCTCATTTGTACTTATACCTCAGGAGCCATGTGGGGAAGAGAGATTGGCAAGGTATTGACTCCATCCTTGAGTCAAATTTATAATATTAAGTACCATCTTGAATCACCTTATTAGTTGTTGCTTTTTCTATTAGAGAGCTATCAAGTCACCTATGGAAGAAGCCAAGAGTGATTCCCATTAATTATGAGGAAAGGCTAAATAAATATGGCTTTCTGTGGGGTGGGAGGGCCATACACCTTGGGCTTTAGGCTCAAAGGTAGCTGGCAA
Organism: Mustela nigripes; assembly: GCF_022355385.1. NCBI lineage: Eukaryota > Metazoa > Chordata > Mammalia > Carnivora > Mustelidae > Mustela > Mustela nigripes. The sequence continues at coordinate 30,884,182 of NC_081568.1, forward strand.
TATGGTGAGTAAATCTGTACAGCAAGCGAAGACATTCTGGGGAAAATGGTCAATGGACCAAAGTAGTCAACATGGGGCAGATGTGTGTGTTTGGCGGGATAGGGAAGAAGGAAAATCTCTTTATGGCTGAGGAATGGGTATTCAGTGAGCCAGCTACACTGAAGTCCTGGTCTGAAATGTCAGGGTTCCCACCAAACCCAGCCAAGAAGAAACTTCCACACTTTGGGCAGCATCATTGGTACCATGAGTCAAATTTATAATATTAAGTGGGTGGGATGCGTGAGCAGGCGGAAAGAGCTGTGTGACCACAGGGCCTGTGGAGATGTGACAGAATTCTGCTGAGCACTCCTCCCCTCATGCTGAGACCCCACTGTAGGCCAGGGATGGCAGCGCCTGTTTCCACCACCAAGTGCTTGCTTCAGTGGAGAAAACCCAGCATGTTTTGCTGGTGGCACAGTAACATGTACCAAGGTGTTGTCACAAGGCTGGGGAAAGCACACTGTAGTGACAGTGACAGAAAGGGGCCCCTGCAGAGTTTGCTACTTCTAGTTATGAAGTGATAGTAACCAGAAAGTATGCCAAAAAGTCATGTGGAAAGAACAAGATTTTTAAAAGCTGAAGTTTTGATAGATGATTGGAATAGGCAAATGGAATGAATCGATTTTAAAATTTGAATTTAGAAGAACTCTGTTGTGTACTATTAAATGGTAAAGTAGGATACTGTATTTCAGTTTGCTTTTCCCTCATCCTAAAGCCAAGGAAAGAGGGTATTCTAAAGAATATTTACAGGAACAGTTTTAGGGTTTAAAATGTAAAAAAATAAAATAAAATAAAAAATACCACTGTTAACATGGAAGCCTCTAGAAATTTTCTACTACAGGGACTTTGGGGAATGATTTGAGGAGAAGCATTATGGAACTGGTATAAAAACACAATAAACATATGACTTCTACTTTGAATTTGGCATTTAAATGTGTAATGGATATTATGCTTGACCCTTGCAGGAAAAGAGTAGTCCAAAAGCTAATGAGCCGGGGTGATGGAAAAGGGCTGTCATTGTACCATTTGATTCCTAGGCCTATACACGGACACTATTCATACCTTTTTCACCAGTCTTCCCTCGCGTATAGATATACCTACTCAAACTGACCAGCAAGTATTTCATTTTTTTCTCATGTCTATTCTTCCCAAGTTAGGTTAGCTACCAGAAATGACTCCTCTTCCTAGCTACAAGCCAGTTTTTAAAATAAATCATAGAAATCAATCTTAGCTTGTGTCCTAGAACACACATCAAGTCGTGCTTTCCTGTTCCCATATGAAATAATCCTGAATTAAGTCAAAATGGGTGTACAGCATATCTAGCATGTGGACTTCAGGGTACAATAGTTTTGTTATTTTTTTTTCCATTTGCACCCTTCACCTATGATAGATACTTCTACATATAGATCCTCAGTGTTAAACACAGTCCACTTTCTACTCCTTCCAATAGTCGTCTTGAAAGTCTCTGTGGATGTTAGAAGAATGTTATTTAGGACCATCTGCATTTTAAACATAAGGAAGAATGAAGAGCTACGAATTACTAATGTAGTCAAATTATTTTATGATCGACTACAGCAGAGCACTTTAAAAGCAAGCAGGTAACCTAAAACTTTTCCTCTTCCAAGGCAAGAAACTTTGCCTGATATTTGGTTTCTTCTTTAATAGCCTGGATGAATTATATTAAATCCCAATGTGGTTTTCCTTTCCAGGCAGAGGCCCACGTTTATATAATCCTCAAAGCCAGTGCCTGAGTGTTTCTGTACCTTTCCACAACTCATGTTTCAGAGACAAGCTGTGTTTTGAAGAGCTTAAAGGAACGAGAATCCAGCTGCCTTGTACCATCAGCACAGAAAAGTCAACTGTGGTGTGTTTCGTAATTGTAAATGGACAGGCAGAACTTCTTTTTCTCTCTGTGTCTGTACATAGACCAAAACTATGGGGAAAAAGTTCTTATAACCATGTAGGACACAACACAAAATCAGTTTAAGTGATCCCACCCCGATATGTTATCTGTGGGTTCTAGGTGGCCTTTCCAGTCGAATATGTCCTTTGTTGTAGTGTCCAGTCTCCCCTTAGAGCTGGCATTAGCCTTACGCGAGAAACTTGCCATTGGCTCACATTTCCACGTCTGATAGGACCTTTTCTAGTTGGCCAGGTCTCCACCTCTGACAGGGCATTCGTCCTTTATCTCTAAGAATGATGGCGGCCCTGCTAAGCCCCATGGTTAAGAATGTATGTGTTTTTAAAACTACTTTTTCGTTATCTGGATGCTTGATGTATCAATTATCATTTTATGGATGGTTCTTCCTAACTTAGCTAATTTCCCTTAAAAAAAAAAAAAAGACTTGGTTGCTTTTAAATAAGAAGAAGACAAAAAGAATCACTTACTGAATAAAAAGGGACTTTTCTACTTATTTGCCAAATTTCAGGTCTGCATAGAACCAGCAACCTGATGACCAGCCCTCTCTCCTCCTAATTGCAGCGTTCTACCACACTGAAAGTTACAAAGTTCCAGGATGCTATCCAAAAGGCCAGGGGAACTCGACTGGGAGAAGTAAGTATACAGTCTCATTTGCTTACTTCTTGGTTGCTGACCAAATTAGGTAACTTAACAGATAAGAAATCCCTAGGTAATTTCAGGTTCTGGTGGACAAGAAGAAAGCCAGATCTGCCAACTTGTTTTCTTGCTTCTTGAGGTAATATGCTAATACCACTCAAGTGTGGACAATTTAGGTGGCAGGATCCAAAAAAGGTCCTGGAATAGCTAGACTACCTGCTCAGAAAATGTGTTTATCTACAAACACCCCAAGAAGTTACTGCAGAGTGAGCACAAGATGGCAAAAATGCACAAGTACCTTTGAGCTAAACTTCACGCTCTGTCATTATTCTTTCATCTTTTCAGAACTGGTATTGGACCAAGTAAGTACTGAGAATAAATATGTGTATTTTTAAATTAAACTGAAGGACGGGAATATTCGAGATAGCACATGCACCCATGCTAAAGGAGGCAGATTTGGGATTTTAGTTGCTGCACAATTGAAGCAACTACATTAAACAACAAATGATTCCACTGTATTGAAATATCTGTGTAGGGTCCTTTCACAGCACAGACAGATGAGTAGAGGTAGTTCCAACTGCAATTAGAAAACCTACCACTTAATGTCAGACTTTTTCTTATAAAGTCTCAGCATGTGAGATAGATGTTGTTTCATGAACTCTCTCTCTATAAATCCAAGTAAATGTAACCAAAATTATGTTTGTCAGAATCATGTAAGTCATCACCATTAATGGGTCCTGCCTTCCACAGACACGGCCAGACATCTACCTTAGGAATCATGAAGCACAATCAGCAAGTTCAGAAAAGTAATTCAAGGAGTTTTGTATCTACCAGAGCCTCCATGGAAAAAGCCACCCCATGTGATCCCAAACATTAAACAATGTTCCTTAACCAAGAAGTTTTCAGGCGGTCAATTTCCATACCACCTTTGGCAACTATTGAAGTGACTTCTACCAATAATATCCATTTTAGGATGTGAAGTTTCAGAGAACTAAGTGCCTTTATGAAATGAAGATACAACTTACTCATCTTCTTCCTAGTTATAGTAATCAAAGAGCACAAGGAAAAGACCTCGAGTTTCACCTTACTCTGTATAGATTTAAGAAAAAGTTTATTGTAGGATTTAAAGAGTGACTTCAAAGACTTTCTAACTTACGTATTCTACTGGGTTGCTTTCTTACATCATCTTTTCTGACATTAAAATCATTCCAGGGCTGGGGGAAGGGACCAAATAAATAAATAAATAAATAAAGGGTTTTTTTGAGTTGCTGCATAAAAACAAGATATCTAAGAAAATTTTCCTGAGTATGTCATTAGACAACATTTCCAAAGGCTCGAGTTTTGTATATTTCATTTCTTTTTTTTTTTTTCCCTTTTAAGATAAACTCCTGAGGTGGCATTCACCACTGATTTTGAGGAGCCTAGAAAAGTACTATTTTTCCCCCAATCACAATATAGTTTCGTTTGTTCTATTTTTGATTTAATTATTATTCTACAAGATTGAAGAAATAATTAGTATCTTAACTGTATATTTCTGTGAAATAATTGTCAATGTAATATGCTGTTTCTTATAAGCCTATACTGCTAGCCTGATAAACAACTCAGTTTGGATATTTTACAAGGCAATAAATGAATTAACTAAACAAGTCATCAATTCATATGGTGCCAAAGGAATTGCTACTTCCCTAAAAGAGCTTAACTTATCTGAGATGATAAATTTATATACTAGGACCATCTAGTTTTTCTGGTTTTCTAAACTATAAAGACTCATTTATTGGATCTATCGCTGTGTCCTTTAAAATGTGTTATTCAGAATCATATCCAGCTGCACGTGAATCTTCATGTGAATCTGAAGCTGGATGAACCTCTACTTATTCCATGTTACCTGAATATGATTTAAGTTAATAGCGAGATTACTGCTATTTAATAGTTGTGCTAAAAACTTTGGAAGTATATTCTGTTTTCTATTCATCAGAGCTTTGGCTAGACATTGTGTCAAGTATTTTTCCTTTGCATTAAGTTATTACTCATATACCTGCCTAGCACTCAGAGACCCAAGGATCCTTTAATGGGCACGTTTTTGTTTCAAAGCAAGAAGCTGGTTAAAAAAACAATCATCATCATCATCATCATCTGACTTACCACACACATCATCTGCCTTTTCCAGAATAAGTAGATGGAATGAGAGCTCCCCCAGGCCTCTTAAATGCATGCCATCCCTCGTGGGCTTTTTTTAAGATGATAAAACATGGGGGTGAAACTTGGGTCTAGCATAAGGCAAACTAGTAGCAATGGTTGCTGATCACATGCCACTTTGCTGGGCTTTCCCTGAGACCTCCTGGCCCATTATGAGATAGTCCCATTTTTATTGAACTACAAAAAGGCTTCTGGTTAGCCTACACAGGAATGTCAACATCAATGACTCACTGTAAAGGAAGTTTCTCTGGTTCATAAGAAATGTAATATTTAAGCAACTTGTTTCATTAGTTTTTAGAGCAATCTCGTCTCGTCTCTGAACTAGTGATGATCTGTTGCAAAATTCTGTGCCTGCTAAGTAACTGACACTTAAATACTACAGCAACCATGGGATGGATATAAATGATTAGATTGGTGTTCCACGTGTCACCTCTCTTTATTATCCCTATTATAGTCATTAAATAAATGTAACTTGAGCCAGTCCTAGAAGCTTTGTACAGATTCACGATGGCATCTGCTATTTTCTGGTCTTAGAATGTAGGCATTTTTAGCATCAGAGAATGTAATTAGATCATTCATTTCCTCAGCTGAACTCTATAGCTCTGTGCAAAGACAAGTCTTCTTTGAAAGCCACTATTAAGTTCCTAATCCAATCTTTATTAAAAAGACTCAATATTGTAGACAAGGAGGTTAAAACAAATCCTCAAAAAACTAATGATCAAGCCCTTCTATACCCCACAGATGCCTTCTAGTGCAGCAAAGTCTGAAATTAGGAATGTTTATAGTTGTAAGGTTATTTTTTTTTTCTAAACTAGGTTGCACTCCTTAATGAATTATTGAAGTATGTAGATAGTGAATTCCACCAAAGAAAATAGTGAAAGAAACAACACCAAAGGACTTTTTTCTTAGTTTCACTAACACAAGCAAGTTCTATTTTGGGGGCTATCAGGAGTGGATGTGATTAAAATTTCTTTCTGAGGGTCAATCTCTCCAGCATTGAGGTCCCTTACCCTACATTCTATTCTACATTTGCACCCCCATCTAAGAAAATCCCTTAAAAGGGTAAAAACAAATGCCTTCCCTTTTGACTCTGAAAGGCCTGTCATTTGTCTCACACCTAGCCAGAGTGACTACACAAATGGGAAGTCATTAGCTACCCTAGATTTTGCCCAGAAGTCTCGTTATTATAAGATTGAGAAGGCCTTCAAATACTGATAGCTTTTTAAAAAATTTATTATTATTTATTATTTTATTTGGAGCACCTGGGGTTTGGTGATTAAACTTTGCTCAAAAACCACTATAACTGAGAGAATGGAAACAAAATTTGTCCCTGAATGCAAGCTAATTCATGTAACAAATTTGTGTCCCCACTATGTGCTAGACACTCTTCTAGAGCTTGGGATATGTCAATGAGCAAAAGAAAGATCTATTCCTTTGTAGGAACATTCTATTCCTTTGTAGGTTTTACCCTCTAACAGGGAAACATATAAATAGTTACAGTCTTTCAGAAGGTGGTAAATGTCCTGGAAAAAAAAAAAGAGAGAGAGAGAGAGAGAGAGGGTTGAAAGTGCAGGGTTAATGATGGCTTGAACAGTTTTCTTAGGAACGCAGAAAGAATACCCTATTTTTGCAAGTTAAATTTATTGGATGTTTATTATACATCAGGTGTGATGTGTGATGTATAACGCTAAACCTCTCTCGTTTAATGCTATAGGGGAAGGATTAATATCCCTACCTGACGGGACAGAAGGTGAAGTACAAAAGTCAACCAGCCCACTAAAAATTCCACTGGCTAATACATATACTTTTAACTTCTCTGTTTTAGAATTATACTAGCAAAAAGAGAGAACTAAACTCAGTTCTTCAGATTAGAGGAATGTGAATTGGCCAGAAACCACTTTCAAGGAAAGAGGAATTGATAGCAGTGAGTAAAGCATACTTATGTCAGGTTGGCTAGAACACAGGACTGTGTTGGTTGATACGAGGGGAAAAGGTTGAAAGCTGGGTCAAACTGGATTAGAGTGAATTTTCAGAACTACATTTTGTCTAGACAGTACTGGGAAGACTGAGGTTTTGAGCAGTGGTGCAGAGGCTGGGGTGGTGACAAATCTGAGTACGGACCACGGCATCAAAGAGTGACATTGCTTTGTAGTAGGATAGTTGCATGAACTTGCCACTTTGAGTGATTCAACACGGCCATTTTTTTTTTTCATTTAAATAATTGGCTAATCTTTTGGAATCAAAGCTTTTTAATTGAAAGGTTAAGGTCTAACAAATCTCAAATGTCAGATCCAAGGTTATCCATCTTGCCAAGCTATGATGCTCAAACTTCAAACAAACCAAGTGTCCTAGAGGTGGCTTAAAAAAAAAAAAAAATCAAAGGCCATTATGTCTTATAACCTTCATTCTAAGAAGATCCATTTCATCCTAAAAATAGAATTCCCATAATGTCAGTTTTCTAAAAGCTGATATAAGTGAATTGGTATTTTGAAATGTGACCACCTAAAAGAATAATATCCTTTACAGAAGGCCGCTACCGACTAAAAGAGTCACATTGTTATAGCTCCTCATTTGAAGCAGAATATATAGCATTTCTCCATTTTATCTACGTTTTCCATATAACTTGAGAGACTAGGAAGATCAGTACCAAGGAAATGCTGGTTAAGAGGGGAGCGAGCAGGATGAGAGACAGATTTCTGTTCCTTACGCCTTTAGAATAGTGATATTAGGGTGACACGTGCCGTTCTGCATTTTTAAAATTAAATTCCTTAGAGACAAGCTAATTTGCCAGATAGTAATATTTAAAATGTAGGTAAATCTACAGTCTATCTTGGGCTAGAGATAGAATCATGAAAGTGCTTTAGAATTCAGTCATGTGAAATTAAACTCAAAAGCTTAGAGAACCTACAAAATGAACATGCACACTATGGAATGCCGCTCACTGTAAGCTTTGAACTACTGACTTGGACATCATTCATGGAGACTTACCTATCTGAAGTCATTGAGAAAAATGCCTGATGTATTAAAAAATGAACATTTGGGGGCACCTGGATGGCTCAGTGGGTTAGACCTCTGCCTTCGGCTCAGGTCATGATCTCAGGGTCCTGGGATCAAGTCCCACATTGGGCTCCCTGCTGAGTGGGGAGCCTGATTCCCCTCTCCCTCTGCTGCTCCCCCTGCTTGTGCTCTCTCTCCTTGTCTCACTCTCTGTTAAGTAAATGAATTCTTAAAAAACAAAATGAACATTTGGGGTGGGGGGCGGCGCCTGGGTAGCTCAATGGGTTAAAGGATCTGCCTTCAGCTCAGGTCATGATCCCAGGATCTTGGGATCCAACCCGGCATCCATCGGGCTCTCTGATCAGCAGGGAGCCGCTTCCTCTCTTCTCTCTGCCTGCCTCTCTGCCTACTTGTGATCTCTGTCTGTCAAATAAATAAATAAAATCTTTAAAAAAAAGATGAACATTTGGATCAAATGGTCACCAAGATTTGAAAAAATTCTTTTATGCTGAGATTGTTAAAACTTGGTCAGCATTTGGTCTATTGTTCGGTTTTAGGCTGTTTTCCTTGGACCCAAGGGAATCTGTAGAACAGTAATGAATTGGCAACACAATTTGGTCATTTTAAGAGCTCATGCTCTACCGACTGAACTAGCCGGGCGCCTCAATTTGGGCATTTTAAAGAGCCTAATGGATATCGCAACCTTACATTACAGCAGCACTATGCCAATTAAAAAAAAAAAAAAAGGTTTCTTCTGATTTTGGCAGAAATTGTGTTAAGTCAAGGGGATAACCTTAATTATCCAGTGCTTGAGCCAAAGATTTCATCTATTTCTTCCATTTTTATTAGTGTTTTTTGTTTTGTTTTGTTTTTTAGAAGCAGGTTAGTGGCAACCTTAAAAAGAAGAAACAGAAGGAGAATAAGAAGTTGTCCTCGGGTGAAGTATCAGGTGGGAGACGATTCACCACTACAATAATTATCAGCCAGGTGATTACATCCATCGTGTCAGATCGATGTATGAGCTATGACGAATACTCCATTGGCAGAAGTTAACCCAAGGACTTGAAAAGACCACACCATCTGGAGAATTTCAGTAACAGCTTGTCTGCCTTTCTCAGGCCCTGACCAGATTTAAACTAGAGGAACATATGGATGCTACTCATTATAAAAGTTAAAAAAAAGGATTCAGAACTGTTTGACTTATACCAACAGATGATAAGGTGAGCTGAAGTTTCCCATTTTGCTCACTCTATAATAAATTACAGTCAATGGTGCAAAGGAGAGCATCATTCACTTGGCCATCTGGTTATTGGTTATTGAACATCTACTGTGTGCCAAGTGCTGTGGTATGCTTTATATACAGTGCTGAAAGAGACATGGCCTCTGTTCTCAAGGGACTTACAGTATAGGCAGGGAAGAGAGAACAGCAGGTAATGGTTTCAATGGGTGCTAAGTTTTTAAGAGGAAACATTTCTGATTAGGGTAGAAAGTCTCATTGCCATGAATAATGCTTAATAGGAGCAAAATTAGTTCTACTTCAAGGACTCCTGTATAAATTGCTGTCTTATTTATATCAACTATGGAAAGATGCAAATTTTGTCTTAAAGGCTTAATTACCCTCTTCAACAGACAGTTTTAAAATTATGACATTTACTTAAAGCACTAATTAGATGGAAGATATTTACATTCAATGTTAGGGAGTCCTCTATACCCATATAACGATCTGAAAGAGCATCTGTGTGACAGAGCCAGCTGGAGGAAAGAATCTTGTGATTCACTTGGTTATTAAAGAACATCAATGATGATTCCTGAAAAGTTATCCAAATTTCCGAATCAACATTATATCACAAACACGAGAAACGCTGTGCTCATTTGGCATTCAGTTTCGTCACTTCAGAAGGACAAGCAATACAGAGATGACATGAACCTCCATATTCTAGAACCAGACATGTTCGGCAGCACTCTCACTCATCAGATTTTCTGAGTACAATAATGCCACTTGCAGATCAGGCAAAACTACTGAATCACAGATTTTAATGAAGCAATATTATGAAAATGTAACCAGGGCCACACCAAAGTGCTTTGGTATTTGAGTAACACAGCCCACTTACAAGAGCATTGGCAGGGGAGTATCCGGTAGCATCCGGTTAATGTAAGTCTTTCAAAAACTGACTTTATTATCATTGCAAGTAAGAAGCCCTTAAACAAGTGTTGGCTGCACGAAATGTAAGAGTCCAGATCCTAAAACAGAACAGGGTTGCCTCCGTTGTTTCTATTAATGAGTTCTCATGTAGAAAGTTGAACATTTGCATCTCAAGATGCTATCTGGAAACAGAACTACAGAATGTATTTGGTATGTGGATATGCCTCAAAGATCAATAACAGTACTGGCCATATTTCAGCATAAAACTAAGATTTTATCATAGACTCTTCTCATGTCTACCAAATCTGGCAAACCTGTGACCCTCTATTTTCTAGAACTATCTTTTATGTCCATTCCCCATCTTCCTTCCCACCAAAAAAAATTTTAAAAATTATTTTTAGTATTCCTCCCTAATCTTGCCTCATTGTCACCCCAAGTTCCTGTTTCCAAAAGAGCGATACTTCCTTGTATCATGTATCTTGTCCCTCACAATTCGCCACTTCACATTACACTGTTATTTTGGTATTTTCTGTACCCATAACATAGGTGCTTTTTAAGATATTTAGAATTCTTGAAGTAAAGAAGCTCTTTGTGAGACAAATTTTTCCTTCACCTTCTCAAAAAGGTCCAATGAGAATCCAAGTGGTAAGAAACTAGTTGTAAAATGACTTACTTTTATGGGTGAATTCTTGTGGGAGTGCCCTATCAGACTTCATGGCCTTCCTGATTTTATATATATATTTTATTTATTTGACAGAGAGAGTGATCACAAGTAGGCAGAGAGGCAGACAGAGAGGAAGCAGGCTGGCTGAGCAGAGAGCCTGACACAGGACTCGATCCCAGGACCCTGAGACCATGACCTGAGCTGAAGGCAGAGGATTAACCCACTGAGCCACCCAGGCACCCCCTTCCTGGTTTTATATTAATCAGGCATCTCTATCTATCTATCTATGTATCTACATATATTTAGAGAGAGAGAGAGAGAGAGAGACCTATTCCTTAGGGAGGCTAATATTTTCCATTTGCCCTGGACACACACACACACACACACACACACACACACCACTTTCTTGTGTTGCAACCCTAGGCTGTAATACTGCCTTCACCTATGTGAATTCCTTCCCATCATTCAAGGTCTACTCATGGTGTATTGCCTTAGCGGAGTCCACCGACCCTTCATCAGCCTACTGTTTCTCTCCACTTGCCATGACCTCTTGTTGCCCTCCAATTCATATAGAACTCTCCCCCAACTCAATGAAATTGTGAGGTCAGGTCCTACTTTCTGATACCCACATAGTTTGGTAAAAAGTAGTGCACTTAAAACATTAGGGGTGACATATATTTTCCATTTGCTCCCTAATATTCTCTTAGGCAAATCTTTTCTCTGCACTGTTGATTTGTCATGGAATATAGGCTTTTGTTCAACAGGTAAACGATCTCTGCTCAAAGTCATTCTGCCAGTAGAGCTAGGTGAATTAATCTGAGTCAGCATTTTGTTTTCCTGATTTAACAAAGAGATCCACTGCATAACAAATGTGGATTAAAGTTCTTGTGCTTATATCTAAGGCTCAGTGCAATCCATCTCTACTTTCCAAATCCATGTCTTCCTTGTCTGCCATCTGTACTTGCTCTTGGTCAAACTGGCAAGTCTGTATCCTTGGATGTGCACCTGCATAATTTGCTTATGTGCCTAGGATACATTTTTCTTCTATCTGATATCCACCATCTTGCAAAAGCTAAGTCCATTATCACATACTGGTATCCTTTTCTTCTCTGGATCCTACCCACACCACTTCATTTTAAAACAACCACATGTTAGTTAAGTTGATGTCATTTACTGTAAATTTCTTATTGGCAATGATTGTTGGCATTTATGTGTCTGCCAGCAGGTTTCAGGTCAATATTATCATCCAACAAAATTACAGCCGACCTTTAGTCGTTGAGAACTTCAGACAAGTTGAATAAATCAGAAATTCTCAAAGAACAAGTTAACAGGCAGTTAAACAAGCACCTATATGCAACAAGATGCCCTTCCAAAGAGAGTTTCAACGTTGAATAAAATCAACTTTTCGATGCTTTGTCAGTTGTCAATATGTATGTTTCTGATAAGCTTCAGTTATAGCTGAACTTTGGTCTAAGCAGAAATTGATATTAATTCTCCTTATTATCAACCAGCTGTGGATGGAAGAGCCTATTCAATCAGTTACATATTTGTTTTCTACGTCAAAAATGGGATTGCACTTATGATGTTTAAATTTAGAAGTAAAGGTTTAAAAGAAAAATTCCAAACCCCAAAACAAAAAATACCACCACCACCACCCAGGGTTAATGTAATTAAAGCACAGCTGAGACTTTTGTTCAAAAGGACAGATATTTGAACAACTACTCGGAAGCATACCGTGCCCACTTCTGATCCTCTGATCTAGAGGTCAGGTATATGCTTCCTACCTGGATTAATAAGGTGGCCAAAGCCAGACTGAGCATTCTTCATATAACCTTGCAGGTGTTCAAACATATGACAACTAATTGACAACAGAAAGCACTTCAGCATCTGCATAACATATCACAGAAGATCAAAACAGGTCTGGACCCCTAATAGGACACTTAAAGTATAGAAAATAAGTGAGGTCAATTGTATGAAATGTTTAGAACAAGGAGAGCAGCTATATCCAACATGGACACAGTTAAATGAAACTATTCATCACTTTCTGGTTCTTTGAGTAAGTATCAACTCTAGACTTTAGGAGGACTGAATTGTCATGCCCAATGAGATTTAAGTGGTACCTTGAGAGTTAATATTTGTGGGCCTGTACTGGTTTATGAAGCATTGCCACATTCTCCTGCTGGACCCTCACATTTAGTAGTTTCAAGGTGTGCAAGAAAGAAGGTCTTCTAATTTTTCAGCTGAAATGTGTTCATCTCTAGATTTCAACTTGCCTCAAGCTCAAAACAAGTAAAGCAAGAGCATTTTCCAAATATCAGCCTAATTGCAGCACTGGGAATTGTAGTTCTAGAGGAGGAGGAATTTTGAAGCAGCAGCTTCCCAGCTTCCAAGGCTTCACCTTAAACTTTAACTTGGTAGTAACTCATTTTACTGATGGAGAAAAATGAAGCTCGGACATGCCATCTCTTGTCTTAAATGGAAAAGTGAGTTGTGGACAGTCATTTGCAGTTCAGAGTCTAAGCTCTTAACCCTGAGCCCATGCCATCTCCTCGAAACTAGAATTCCAATTCTTTAATTCTGGATCACACCCTTGTATTTCTCAGTCTAAGGTGTGATCCCTGCTAAACATCGGTCTCTGATTAGCATCCGTCATTCTTAGGACTGTTTGCAAGGTGGGTGAGGTAATTAAGGGTCAGGGACGTTAAGCAGCAGCCTAAGAAATGGCCCGGCTGTCATTCCAGTGCAGGTCCAGAGTCTACATTCTTTGTTTCATGTGATGTAGATTTTCTTTTAGATTTCCACTCACTGGGTATTCTTCCATTGCCAGGCTAGCAACATAATCCACATAAGAGGTACATACTAAATATTCAGATAAACACCAAGATTCAAATGATAAAGATTCATGCTTGAATCCTGACTCTCCTATCTAATGATATGACCCTGAGCAAGCTCACATGCAATGATCATATTTGAACTAAGAAAGAGATATTTTTCTATTAAGTTATTAGAGTGAAAGATAAATGGAGAATGGACTGGTACTTTTTAAACCATAAAGCTCTATAAAAACCAAGTTGCAGTAGGTTCATTTACCAATATGGAGAAGCCTTCATCTGCACTCTGGGTATTGCATGAAAAACAAAATTAAAAAAAGTTTTATAGGTTAGAGAAAACCATCTGGTTCATGGGTAATGATCTAGTTTATAGAATCTTTTTTAAAAGAAGTAACTGGGGCAGTCTCCTAATAAATGGAGATTAATTATGATCTTAACCCAAAAGAGGAAAAAGGATTTGGAAGTGAGGGGATAATACAAAAATAAGGAGTATATCGGTTTTCCTTGGATCAAGAAAACGAACTTGAGATAGTAGGAAAAATGTCAAGGTCTGTGCCTTTTCATCTTTTGTATCCTAAGATCCAGTTAAATTGAGCTGTGTTTAAATGCTTTGCTTTATTATTTCCATGACTGTAGGAATGCACATACTTTGTTAAGCTTTCCACTGAACAACTGAATTATAAAACAAATGAATTGTGAAAGTTACTCTTAGATCATGCAGAGGGCTTGTTGAAATACAGCTGGATGAGCCCCACTGCTGGAGTTTGGCTCACTGGATCTGGGATGGGGACCAAGAATTTGCATTTCTAGCAAGTTTCCAGATGATGCCGGTGCTGCTAGTCTGAGGACCACACTCTGAGAACCACTATTTTAGACAAGTTCTCTCTAGCTGTGAAACACACATGAAGGTAACTAAGTGTCCACTCTTGAAAGACTGAATGAATCTGATTGTGAAATGAGAGCTTGTGTGTTTCATCTGTCATATAAAGATCTCAGTCTATTTCAGCGTAACTGTACATCAGAGACAAATAGGGTAGCTTTTCACCCAGAGAAAATGTGAAACCACATATCCTTCCCCCAAATTTATTCCAGGTTGAACAGTGTTTTGGATCTCACTTTTTCAGGACTCTTACTTCCTAGTCTACCTGCTCCCTTACTCTGTGGTTACCTAAAAATTTAGGTGATAGTCCTCCTGCATCCTGCCTTCTGGTAACTTCCTTACAGTTCAACACTCTGCCTGCTGGGTTCACTCAGAATTCTTACCGGTTTAAGGCAGTTAAAGGTCACTTGCCTCTAGCTAGCTTGTGTAAGTTACGGTAGCGGAGAAAAACTGCCAGGTTTCTTTAATATTGAGGCAATAGCTCCCGTGTTCCTGAAATTTCATAAGCCTTCCTGTTGTTCTACCTTGATGATGGAAGAATTAGCAAGAGTTAGGCGATTAAGGGTTAAGATTAAAAGAAGTTGAGAAGAGGAAAAGGATGAGGTAGGTAGACAGGAGAGTCGACCTCAATAAAAAAGTAACTTCCATTTTTAGATCAGGAAGCAATTTGTTCAGATTTTGCTCACCCTAGAGTGGCAGGCTTCCTTCCAGGGTGGGAGAAGGATGCGGGAAGGGGAGTAACCATGGCAACCTGCCCAGCTATGTGGGCAAGCATAGACCGGGGCGGCACGCATTCGGAAGACTTTATTTCTGGTCCAGTCCCTCAGCTTAGTATGGGTGGTCCCTGCTTTCCCACTTCCTTCTCCTGTAATGCTGACTTGGGGAAGAGCGGCTTCCACTCCACTCCACAGGGAAGCTGAGGGGGGCGGAGACCTCACTGAGTCCCAAGGAGGTCAGCTTGACCAAAGCAAACTACAGGCTTCCTGGCAGAGAACACAGAGTAACTCCCTGTCTGTCCTAGCGGTGAGCACAGCAAACACACTGGCAATATGAAGTGCTTGAATGATTAGCCGTTCTCAGGTAGACGCGCAGTGCCCAGTTTTGATGCAGAAATTCTCCACTCTGCCTTCAGTTTTCACAAAGACACATCCTTCAGTTGTTCAGGGGGCAAAAATAACACAAAACTTGTGTATTCCTAGGTCAGAGAGAATACAGTGTTCTAAGCATATTAGGTTAACAATCTCCCTAGCAAACTTGGGCTAGGTACTCTTATTCTCCAGATAAGGAAGCTTAAGTACAGAGGGGTTACGCAACTTGCCCAAGGTCATATAACCAACAGTGGTGTAGCCAGGGTCTGAATCAAGGCTGCAAGACTCTGGAAGCCACGTGCTCACCCCACTACCTGACTGTCCAGGGTGGGAGGCAGAAACTGGCATGAGTGCTGGCCCTTTGTGTCCATCCTCAGCATCCCCTGTTCCCTTCATCAGAAATTAGCATGGTTTTTGTCCAAGAGGGGACGGATGGTCTATGCTCTTTCTGATTCATACAACCCAGTCCAGCCACGTTACGGTGAATGAGGCTTCCACCAAGCACACGGAGCTGCTGTTGCAGCTAGCTCGCTAGAGGTGACTTTGACCTCCATGCAATTCAGTGGCACGGCTTCCAATTCAGAAGTATGCGCAGCACCAGGGAAAATTTTAAAATACCACGTCCTATTACTCAGGTGTTTCTTACTGCCAGTGCAGGTCTCGTTCTGATTCCTCGTGGAGGACAGAAAGCCTGACATGTTCACGGATGTGTTAACGGACACTCCCCAGCCAGCCTGCTGTCAAGCCTTTCCACGTGGGAAGGCATGTTCTGATGCCCATGAGGACAACCGGACACATGGGAGAGCCCACTCTTCAGCAGCCTGCTCGAGCATTTCAGCACCTTCACTTGTCTTTGAGGAAAGCATCAATTAAATCCCGAAGGCAGGACAGATGGAGGGAGAGAAACACATGATGCCTTCAAAACCATTCAGATAAAAAATATCAGTGGTAGCAAGTGTAGGCTTATGGTAGAATTTGGAATGAAGCAGCATCTTCTTGCTGTGTCACCAAGAGCCCACATATCCACAAAGCCTCCTTCTGGCCAGGAGCCACCCAACAAGGCACATGTCTTTCTGCTCTCTTAATCTTCAGATAATTGAGGCATGGCCAAGTAGGCCAATAAGTATCACTCCCAACCATCTGGTCAGAAGTTTCTAGAGGTCCCTGTACCACCTTCATGCCAACAAGTGTTTAAAAGCAATTCCTTCAACCCTAACAAGGTGACTAAGATTCATTCAAGCTTTTGAGCAAGCCAAGAGATAAACCGAATGCATGGGAATTCGGACTTCTAGTTGAATCTAAAACTGTCAGAAGTCTTGAATGGAAATGCAGACTCCCCCCCAACAGATTAGGCAAGGCTTTTAACAAGTGCCATGCATGGCTCTCTTCCCTCTCCTAACATCCTCAGGTGAAGATCCAACTGTGCCCAAGACCAGAATGTCAACAACACAGATGTCAGGGTTCAAAGGTGGAGGACATTCCATTACCATCAATTGGTTCCAATCAAATGTAGGAGGGTATAGCTTAAAGAAGAACTGGTTTCCAGGGCAGTTGTTTGGGTAAGAAGGGACAGAGTTGAGAGTGGGAAGTTAAGTTATTCACCAACAAGAAAAAGAATCCAGTCTGCCTTGGAGGGAGACTGATGAGGAATCTGGAAGAAGTCATCAGTCCCAGAAATACACATTGGAAAAGGCTACTAGATCTCCTCCGTGCTTTCTCCAGAAGACTGTCCACACTGCACACTCCATGTTCTATGAAGTGTGGTACTTCACCCACACGCCCCCAGCACTTTACCAAAATGATCTTGCCCCGAAGGTTAAAGAGAGCTCAGTCCCAAATACTTCTGAATCCTCAAGGCAATAAACTTTCCTACGGTGTCACTGAGGCCTGTTTCCCTTCAAGGAGGGAGAGACAGAACCTGGGGTGGGCGGGGCACCAAGCCCAGAGAAAAGCAGCCTACTCAGGGTCTGAAGGTGGGTGTTAAGAAGCAAGCGGGGCGATGTCATAGACCAGGGAGACAAACCATTTGGTCGCTGCAGGGCTCCCCCATTCTCAGCTAGTACTTTCCTCCTCAACAGCCCGTGGATGCTCCTGTGCAGGGAGCTAACCTCAAGCCTGTAAGGAAGATCAATTCTAGATCCCATCAAAGCCATTCCGAGAGCCTAATCAGACATCTTGAAGGCATTTTTGTAGCTGCCTTCTTTCTTCAACCATTACTTCTGTTTGAGCTAGTTCCGTCTTACCTCCTCCTCCCCTACCCCTGCTGCTTGGCCTGATTAGGGCCAGAAATTTTTTCATTAAGTCACTTTATAGTGTAATAACAACATTTACTATTCATGAAGTCTCCCCTCCATAATTTTTAAGTCTTTCCATGTGTCTGGAAGCTTACTGCTGCTCTTCTCATTTTACAAGAGTGCCTGTCTTCCTTCCAAACACAAACTAAAAGGAAAGAGGAAAAGGTGGCTGGGGGGTGGTAAGGGCGTGGAGATAACATCCAGATTCTTTAAGTGCTTTTAATCCAGTTAAATTTCCCTTTGGACTCGAGCAGCTCCCTGCTGACATTGACAGCGGACCTGAATTCCAGGCTAGGAACTGAGTCAAACAAGAGGAAAGGAATTCGGAGGGGAGTAACAAGAGTCTGCTCTATGCTGTGAGAACCGCTAGGCTGGCTGGAGCTCCATGGCTTTAACCCATTCATTTTTCCCCCTTTTCTACAATTCTTACTTCATTTTTCCAGCCAGTTTACAGCAAGCAGGCCAACACCTTTTAAACGCTCCAGGGATTTAAAACAAGTTTGTTCAGTCTCCTGGGCAGCTACTTTCTTAAGAATGCGGTGTAAGACAAAGTTCACATTTTCATGCCACACGTTGTCAGCCACTAGGAAAAAGCTTGGGGGAGGGGGGGGGGCACAAACCGGGTCCCCTGCCTTTGTCACAGGGCAAAAATAAACACCCCTGGAGGGGTTAATTAGGCGGTCAGCGGCCACACCAGCGTCCTAGCAGGGTTGCCCGCTGAGTCTTTAAGCGCGCGCGCGCGCGCACACACACACACACACACACACACACACACACACACACACAAAGGGAGGCGCTTATGAAATGTCACAAGCTGGACATCTGCAGCCCGACCCCAAAGGTAAATGCCGTCCGCGGAAGCATTCCTCGGATGTCAGGCCACAAAACCGCTCTTTCCCCGAGTACCGTCCCGTCTCCAAGATTCCGCACCCCCGCTCCCCGCAACAAGTCCCAGAGCTGCATCCCAAGGGGAGGAAAAGAGGGGTGGAGAGGGCGAAACATGGAGCCCCGGGGAGGAAGGGCGGCAGAGCGACTCACGGCTGGCTAGCGCCTCGGCGAAGCGAGCATGACTTCCCGGTGCCGAGCCTCCAGGCTGCCGCGCGGCCGACACGGCGGGCCGCGCTTAAATAGCCGCCGGCCCGGGAGCCTCGGAGCCGCGCGGCCACTCCCGGCGAGATATGGTTCTAATCAGATGCTGGCAGCCGAGGACTCCCCAGGAATGCGCCGGGATGTTTTTGCTGCCTGGGCTTGGTAACTCCCCCTCAACGTGTCTGCCGAGTCTTCCAAACTTAACTGTTTATTAACTCGAGCGGCCGCCACGCCGCGCGCCCGGCTCCCCTGGCTCGCGAGCCCCGCCAGCGGGGGACGATCGCAGGGGGCCCGGCCCCGCGGGGGAGGGACGAGGGAGGAGGGCGCCGTCGCCGCCCGGGCCGCCGCGAGCTGGGGGACGCGGGGCAGGGGAGGGGGCAAATAAGGACAGGAAGGGGAAACTCCGCAGGAAAGGGGTGGGATCGCCGGACCTTCGTCTCCCAAATTCCCTCTCCGGATTGCCGCTTCGGTGATGTGGCACACCAAAGTCATCCCCACCCGCCGGGGCCCTCGGAACAAAGGGCCGCCTTCACTCCTGACTCTCCGGGCCAGAGGCGACGGGTCCCGGCTCGGACCTGCCGTCCCTCCGGCGGGACGTGGGATTGCCCCTCCGCAGGCAGGGCCGGGGCGGGCGCTCCTAACTTGGTGGGGGATCTGCGTGGGCACATGTAAACCAGGCTGCACTTACGGATGAAATAAAGTCCTGATGGACAGATAGAAAACCAGTGCTCTGAAATCGATGGAAACAAAGACGTTCACCCCCATCGAACCGATCTAAAAGAGCTGCGTCTCTGATACAAAGATGATGTACCTCCCCGTGCAGACCCTTGACATGACTCTCTGCGCTGATTTCCACTGTGCTCCCTGCACCTCTCAGAGCCATCTGCGACGCGAGAAATAAAATAGTTGAAGATACTGGCACGCCACAGCATCGCTTCGCGAACCTTCACGAGCTGGGAATTCATTTTCTCCGTGTTTTAAAATCATGGACACTTGTACGGTATCCCCCAGAAAACTGTCAGTATTCAAGAATTTTGAAATTATTTTGTGAAAAGCACTTTTTGGGGGGGGGCAGTGGGAGACAGTGTGTACTAAATGTGAAACTACCAAATTATGATTTGGAGGAGAAGGGGTTATTGATTTTATTGAGTAAGCGACACACAGCGGATTTGCATTTTGCCTCTGGAAACTGAGGGTTCAAATCGGGCTCATGGGATACCAAGGATGCATTTTGTGGTCCAAGCCTAGCCCAGCTGCAAAGCCGCTGTGTAATTTGGGGCAGCTCAGTGTGAGTGGCAGTCCCTGCTCTCAAGTAGGTCAGGCCTGGGACTGCCCGGGAGCAGGGGGTTCGGAGCTGCAAAACCCTGCAACAGAGAGAGGGTCCTCTCTCCTGGCCTCTATGATTTCTGCCACCTGTCTCTTCCCCTTACACCTGAGGGTATAGGGGTGGGGAGGGTGGAACTGACAGTTTCCAATGTTCCTCTGAGGTGATTTGCTATTATTAAAAAATACACACACACACACACACACACATATGTATATATGACTTCCTGGGAATGATAAGAGGTATTCAGACTTTAATCTTAGAACAGTATTTATAACATTTATGTGGAGAACTTTAATTCTGGTACATTTAGGACATACTGCTTTATTTCTAAGACCCAAGAGTCCAGAAGGATGGTTTCACTTCCAAAGGCTGAGTAGCTGTTCAAATGATGGCTGATTTCAGGCACATAGAGGCATTGGCAATTTGGGGGACAAAGGGAGTTTCTCTATTAACCTCAATAGCTAATATTTTCTCAACTCAGAAGTGACCACCCAAACATTTTTTTTTTTAATCAGAAGACTTTTACTAGAAATGTTAACATATGTTTGCTCTACCAAATAGAAGAGTTACGTCTAAGAAGCCAGAAGAAGAAAATGATTTCGTTCAAATGAGCTGGAGTTTCAAGAGAAGACTTTAATGGAAACAGTCCTTTATGAGGAGTGGGCTCACACAGACAGCTTAAAGCAGACAGCTCTGTCATTTTACACAGAAATCTTAAGAGTCAACAGTGGAGAACTCTGATTTGAAGAGTATTTTTATATCTCTCGGGTGCTGATATTGCTTCTGGCAGTGATTCAGTGTCCTGTTCACAGTAAAGGAAAGAAAAGAAAAGAAAGGAAAAGAAAAGAAAGAAACATGAAAAGAAATTTAACTCTTTTTAATCTCTGATGGAACACAGTTTCCTATCCCATAGAAGTTGTTCACTTTTCAGGAGGTCTGAAATGAACATCCTTGCAGCTGGAAAATCACACCCAAGCCCACCCAGATGTTAACCTTTCCTAAATGGTATTTTTCTTATCACCATTAAAATTAATGCTTAGCACATTAAGGTGAGGAAAATTCAATGTAATGTTTGAAGACCTATGGTCCTTGCATGACTTTCCCTTGCACAAAACCTGCCTGTGAGGGAGAAGGGAAAAAAAAAAAAAAAAAAAAAAAACCTGACGACTGTGTTCCCAGCCTAGGAAAAGGGTAGTTAATCCCGTGATGGCTTGCTGAAGAATGCATGGTTTATTATTAAAGTAATCTCTTAAGATTTTCCTGGAATGTGCTTCCACAGCAACTCTGCCTGTGCGAGCTATCCTATGTGTGTGTCTTTTCTTCCATACTTAAGCTGCTTCCCCCGCCCCCCCCCCTTTAGCTCACAGACCTAAAGCTTTCTCTTCCCCCTCTCCCCCCTTTCTTCTTCCCCCCCCCCCCACCCCTACTCCCTTAAACATCACTTTCTGAATCCCACCACTTCCCATGAACTGTAAATGGCACTTCGAATGTGGTCCTGGGGGACCTGTTTGTACACCTTGATGCCTTGCTGGACACTTCCAGATGTTCTCAGCAAACAAGGACTGGTTAAAGTTTCTGGATCTAGCAAGGTCACAGCTTTTCTTCTTCCACCTCAGTGTCATAAATATAAAAGAAGAAAATAGCTATTGTTTCCAGAAAATGTTCTTTGACCTTGACTTACCGTATTTACAGACACAGAAAGACTGACCCTATCGGATTTGGCTGTTGGCAAGGCATGACAAATATTGGAGGTTTTTCCTATCAATCGATCGATCTGAAATATTTGGAGGGTAGCCATATTGAAGGCAACCCGTTTTTCTTTTGTTTCGTTGGCTGTATCTGCAAAGCTCCTTAGAGTGCAATATTTACTGTTTGCTAATGATGTGCATTAGTAAACCTCAAATCGTACTTCAAAAGTTGGGATATTTAAAGTGAGAGACATTTAAAAATTCAATATGACAAATTTATATAAGTAATTGCATTTCCCTACCAACATAAACTTCTATAATGAGAAGTTGTAAAGGGGAAAAAGAATACTCATATAACTACTGGTTAAGATATCTTATATGGAAAGCAACTTGAAAAGAGTGGTTAAAAAATAAAAATAACATATAAACCTACAAAATACCAATATTAATTATTATTGTAGCCAACACTTATGTAGTTCTTTATCCTATGAATAAGAATCTTCCCTAGAAATAAAGCAAAGATGTTAATCACTGCCTTGTCCATAGAGTAGGAACATGGGAACAACTTTTGTCCATCAATAGGAGAATGATTGAATAAGTTATGATTCATCTGCACTGTGAAATCATAGCAATGATTTAAAAGAATAAATTAGAATTATGTCTTGTGATATGGAAGGATTTCTATTAGGTATTGTTGAGTGAGGAAACAACATACAGAAAATGTAAAATATGTTTCTGTTTTTGTAATACGAAGAGCAACACCTATCCATATAAGTTTGTATGTGTGTGTGTATAAGTATAAGGGAGACTAGAGATTGAATTGCATTATATATTACTGGAGACCTCATGGAAATGAGAATAGACAGGGGAGAGAAGGGAATAAGAGCTTTACAAAAAAGAAAAAGAAATTAAAATAGCCTGTATGCAGATATACAGAGATCACATTTGTATACCTAACTGAAATGGTATAAGCACAGGGTTGCATAATTTAAAAAAATACACCAATTGATTTTAATATAAAGGAAAAGAAGAGTTATAAAAGAAATCCATAAAATAGCTTTCACTGAGGTGTTTTCCTCAAGATCCTTCAAAAGTGGGTGTTCTCATGATCTAATTGGGCCTCTAGAACAATAGACCCCAAACAATTCCTGTTCACAGCAGACATTCTGGGAGCTTTGTACAAGGGCGAGTTCCCAGCTCTAGCCTGATACCAGGACTCAAAAGGTGTGTGGGTGGATCAGTGGGGAAGGGGAAGGTGTTAAGTGCCTGGAATCTGAATGATTAGCCACCACTTCTGGGTGACTCAGGGGACCACACTTTGGGCAACACTGAGTTCTCCTGTAGTCAAGAGCATATTCATTCTGTTCTTCTCTGAGTGAGGAGACCTCAGTGGAGAGAAGCACAAGGATGATAGGAGGCAGGTGCCATTGGTCTTCAGACTGGATTTTCTCTCTCCCATTGGCTCTCAGCAGCTTCAGATAGTGTCCTGGCTTTGGTAGTGACTCTCCATACTCTCTCTCCTGTCGAGACTTGTTTTCAGAGAAAGATCTGCTATCAGCTATTTCCACTGACCTATACTCAGAAATTTGCATTTCTAATCCGGTGTCTTATTGTGGCATGAAAGACACCACTCATTGTTAAAGAGGTCTTAGTCATCAGTAAGAATGGGGACAGATATTTTTTATTATTTTTGATCAGTTGGAGGCAACTGTCAACTTCACCATGCACCCAGCTTAAGGATACCCAGTAAAAGAAGAATTCTGTGACTTCTAGCTCCCGGGATGACACTCTACTACCCCTGAAGTCATACTAGACCTTGGCTTCAAAGAGGCCATTGGAAGACTGAAACTGGATGTTATTTACAGGCTTACCTTTATGATCTAGCACAGGAAGTAGGATTTGGGATCAGATCTAGGTGAAAATCCTGGCTCTATCTCTTACTAACTGCAAGATTTCTGGCAAGTAGCCTAACTTCTCAAGGGCTCAGTGTCTTTATCTATCAAATGGGCATTCCCTATCTTCCACTTTGGTTTTGGTTTTTGGTAGAAAACAAAGGAGATCAGATTCAATGAGAAGAGTCTGAACAAACTGAGACTATAGGAATACTGTAAACTATGTTAAAGTTATGGAAAATATGCATGACTAGAAAGGTGTTCTTGTCCTAAATTATTTCTACCACCAACAGAAGAAATACTGTCTAGTAAATCACACGTCAGATAACTATGCTTCTCTGGCTGCGGGCAACTTTTTTAAGGCTGACCTTTCATGTGGAACAGTCTGGGACCCTGATTTTCTAACAGCTTAGTAAGGATCCCTTTAATGGATCGATTTCATCCATTCAAAGAGAGTTGAGTCCATTTCTGCTGAAATGGGGACATTAAAAAGGGGGGAAAGATGGAAAGTGAGAAAAGGGGAATGGGAGCCCCACCTCTTGTATTTTGGAGCGCTGTTGCTACTACTGAGAAGGTGCCTCCCTGCCCGCAGACACTGAACTCAGTCCAAAAATATTTCTACTCTGCTCCAACCATGGCCACGTGCTGTGCTGAGACTGGCCAAACAGCCTCACTCCTAAACCAGAACGGCCATCTGTGAATCAGGAAGGAATACTATTTTCCGTAGTTACTTAATGCTCAGGCTCAAAATCACTGCTTAATTAGAGAATGGGGAGAATCCGTGTCTGGGCTCCAGGCTTTTTATTTACCTTGTCATACTTTGGGACCAACTCCCCAATTATTTGGAAGCTTACATGTGTGTGCCCCCATGCTCATGTGCGTTTTTGGAGGCAGTGATGCGTAGATTTCGCTGGATTATTAAAGACCCCGTGCCATAAAACAAGGTTACATTCCATTGTGCTCTGGGTGCATAGCCACATTCTTCCCATCCATTTTTATCTGAGGATTTTATCTGAGTCTTTTGTACCCATCTGATATTTGTCCTTACAACATTATTGCCAAACAGGTTAGGGCAAGTATTACTTTTTCTAAAGGTTAAGAAGTGTAAGTGTAGGAACTTTGATTTGCTTCTGTTTATAGAGTTAGGGACAGAGCTAGAAGTATGACTCAGCTTTCCTGAATGATGTAGAAGGTATGGCTCATGCAGTCAGGATCCAAACAGCATTGCAGGAATTACTGGCAACTCTTAGGGCTCATTGTATGCTGTCGGGGTCTGTCCACACCTGGAAGAGAGCATCTATTGTGGAGTTTTGGATGTTTCTTCATCTGCAGAAGACACTGGCAAATGGAAGGGCATCCAGAGCATGGCCCCTTGGATGGTGAGGGAATTTCCTGGGAGCTGAGAACTATCAGGGCCTCTGCCAGTGTGGCCTGACTGAACTGGGTATGTGTAGAGAAGGCAAGAGACTTCTTGGGCATATGAGGTGAGGTAGGGAGAGAGACCTATGAATAGTGGAGCTCTTTCCAAATATCCAAGACTTGTCCTGTGGGAAGTAGTGTAGACTCCACTCTCTGGCCACAGATGAAGAAGGGGATCCTGTACTGGCTTGAACAGTGTCTCTCCTCCCCAAGATTCCTGTCCACATGGAATCTCAGACTACACCTCATTTGGAAACAAGGTCTATGCGCATGTAATTAGTTAAGATGAGGAAATACTGGATCTAATGAGATCTTACCTCTTTCAACTAAGTCTTTTTATTTGCCTTGTCATACTTTGGGACCAGAATATCTTGAATTTTTTTTTTTAATTTTTTTTTGCATCTTATGTTGCAGTTAGCATGATTCTGGAACAAGGGTGTGTCCTGGTGTGAATCCGAGCTCCATGGCTTATCAGCTGTGTGATCTGAGGAAAACTATTGCACTTCTCTTCTATAAAGTGAGGGAAATAATAGAATTTCCTTCATAGTGTGATTCTGAGGATTGAAAAAGTCGATCTGTCTAAAAGACTTAAAGTAGCAGTTAGCACATAGTAGAACACGGATGATAATATGAATTTGTCTGACTATCTTAAAAGAATAATTTTTAAAATCGTAAGTAAATTTGAAAATAAGCTTACTCTAAACCTCAGAAATTTCACTTTAAAATCAGCTTGGAGGAACCCCCACGTATTTGCCAAGAAAGATGTCTCCGAATGCTTATAGTAGCAAAAAGTAGAAACAACTGAAGTGTCCATCAATGGGAGAATAGACAAATAAATTGTGGTGCATGTATGCACTGGGAATGCTCTAACAATAATAGGAATGGCATGAATGTATGACCCAGAATGGCTTATAGCAACCCAGATGAACTCAGGAAGAAGAAATTACAGTTGAATACAACAAGCATGATGCCATTTATATATGGCTTAAAATATGAACAATAAAATTACTCTATACTTGGAGACACAACTACTTATTTAAATAAATATAATGATGTGCAGGATTGATAAATCACAGGGACACCCAGGTGGCTCAGTCAACTGAGCATCTGACTTTTGATTGCAGCTCAGGTCATGATCTCAGGGCCCTGGGATCAAGCCCTGCATCAGGCTCCACAGTCAGCAGGGAGTTTGCTTGAGATTTTGTCTCTCTTCCCCTCTATCCCTTCTCCTGCTCTCTCTCAAATAAATAAATAAATCTTGAAGAAAAGAATGATAAATCACGAATTCAAGATGGTGGTATCCTCTGAGAGAAGGAAGAAGAAGAAATAAATTTATTTTATTTTTTACCAGGATAACTGGTAATTTTTTCCCCTAAGGCTTGGGTGAATATTGTTTTGTTTAACACCTTTTTATACAGATGCTCTTCTAATCACTTTACAGATATTAATTTATTTAACCCTCACAACAATGCTGTGAGTGAAAACCCATTATTACCTCCATTTTACAGATGAAGAAACAATGGAAACTGATTAAAGTCACAGAATTAGTAAATGGCAGAGCCAGGCTTCAAACCCAGGAAGTCTGGTTCCAGGATTTGTGACTTTACCACTAGGCAATGCTGACTCTGGTTAGAATTTTCTCAAGAAACGAAAAGGCTATAAGTGACATTAACTCTCCAACACAGCTTTGGAATGGTCGCTGATCACGTTCTTCCTGCCTGTTCCTGCAGCTGCTCTGCCTCCAGGCCCCTTGTCCTTCTGTGTCCCATTTTGGCTTTGTACCTCCGCTCCCAATGTTCTCCTGCCCTCTTGGGATCAATGGACTCATTTGGACGCATTTCTCTGGCTTTGATCATGACCTCAGCACCCTTTCCAGGACATCTGTCCCTGGTGTCTAGACTTTGAGCAGAAGGAGAAAGTTCTGTCCTGACCCTGGGTCTGGCCCTGAGAGAGAGAAAATGGGAAGTCATACACTACAGCTGAACCGAGCAGCAAAGAGCCACTGAAAAGGAGTGTTCCTCCGAGGAAGGTTTGAAGAGAGATTGGGTAGCGCAGTCAGTTAAGCATCTGACTGCTTTCCACTCAGTCGTCATATCAGGGTCTTGAGATCAAGACCCATGTCATGTGAGGAGTCCACGAAAGTTTCTCTCTCCCCCTCCCTCTGCCCCTCCGCACTCAATCTCTCCCAAATAAATAATCTTAAAAGAGAAAGAGAGGGAGGGGGATTGGGTAGAAGTAGAGTTAGTAGCAGGTGTGTGTGTGTTTATGTGTTTGTGGGGGGGGTACGTATGTGTGTGTATTGGTTCAATAGATAAGCCCCCTTTTTTTTTAAGGATTTTTTATTTATTCATTTGACAGAGATAACAAGCAGGCAGAGAAGGCAGGCAGAGAGAGAGGGGGCAGGGAAGCAGGCTCTCCGCTGAGCAGGGAGCCCGATGCGGGGCTTGATCCCAGGACCCTGGGATCATGACCCTAGTGGAAGGCAGAGGCCTTAACCCACGGAGCCACCCAGGTGCCCCAAGCCACTGTTTTTTTTAGGAGAAATATTAGTGAATGATACAAGTTGAGGGGATGATCCAAAATAACGGGTAATCCCTGAAACCATTTCTACCTGGCTTTCAGACATCGTCACTCCCTCTAAATGGAGCTACCCTGATATTTCCCCCACCCATGACCAGGAAAGCATGCTTATTCTGGTTAGTACTGAGACTGATTCTCCTCCTCAATCTATCTTTGGTAAAAGAACATTTCTCTAGGCCAACTCAGGGAAAGAAACCTCATCACCAGCTTCTGTTGGGAGAGAAGCCAAAGCTCCTGAAACCCATTAGCAGGCCTCTCCCTGGATCACTGTCGCTTCAGTCTTCCGTGGAAGAACTGAGCTCACCCAAAGTGTGTTTGCTGAAGAAACACCACCTGGAAAGGCTAGGCTGGGTGTGGGTTTGGATGGATGAAAAACCGGTCCAGAACGGTGCGGTTGTTGCTGAAAACGCTGAAGTCCTAAAGTCCTATTGCCGAGGCCAACCAGGAAATATGTAATCATAAACTTTAAATGTGTTTATCTGTCCAGCGGACACATTCTGTTATTTTGGTTTATATTAAGGCAGTTTTCAAACTAATGTTAACTACACTAATTTGATAACACTGTCTTGTCTCTCTCTTTCCCTCCTCTTTCCACTTTCTCCCTCCCTCTCTCTCTCACCCCTCCCCCACACCTTTATATTTTGCTGTGACTGAATTTGAGTTATAGGAAACAGTTTGTTGGTAAACCAGGTCTCTGAATAAAAAAGCTCTGATTTACTGTGCTTGTTGATTTCCGTGGAGTAATTATTCCCAGCAGGGGGTAGCTGTTTCGAGGTGTCCGTGATGTCATTGAATGTGGGGATGGAAAGAGATTTGCACATTCATCTCCAGAATGAGGTACAGACTAGCTATGTTCTCTCCTAATATGCTGACTATGGAAGGGTATCTTTTCACAATATTTCTGGTCAGTAATAATCAATCATATTGATTAATCAGCTACCTACAAATGAAGAACACCAAGTAACGTCTCTCTGGAACATGGTGTTTAAAGACTTGGACCCCAGTGATTAGATAGGCAGAGGGAGAGGGAATCTTAGGTATGTTCCATACCCAGCACCAAGCCCGATGCGGGACTTGATCTCATGATCCTGAGATCATGACCTGAGCTGAAATCAAGAGTTGGATGCTTAACCGACTGAGCCACCCAGGCACCCCAAACCATCCCAATCAATTTTAAGTCACTGCCCTACTATCTTATCCTTATTCCCTCTTAGATTTATACTTTCCCTGTGGTACCTATCCCAGTGGAGCCTGTTGATTTCTACCTTCCCTTAAGCAGTATGTTTCATTGATAGTAAATATCAGGAAATCATTATAATCTCCAAGCATGATTTAGCTTTCTCTTCTCACCTTTTCTTCCAAACTGGAAATGTTCATCCTTACCTGTGGGACATCCCTTCTTTAGTGAGGGGAATGCCCACTAAACTGGTCTGACTTCTACTGTTCCTCTTGTCCCAAGTTCAAGAAAATAGCTGCATGTAGATACTGCACTGATACAGACACACGTAAAACCAAAAAGAGAAGACATGTATTATTTAATTTGAGGATCTGATTTCTAGTAGGTCCAGAATATGAACCTATCATGTTCTATATTTGACATATAAAAAAGGCCAAATAGATTCCCGCCCTTTCGTGCATTTTAAGGATCTCTTCTGTGAGATGCTGTAGGAAATACACAGCTAACTGTGAAATGTATTTGAAGTAGACTGAATCAAATCAAACCTCTAGATATAGCTACCAGTTTAGGGGAAATACAGATAAAAGATCGAATTAAATGATACCAGCAGGCATGTCAACCAAATCCATAACGTGGTACATTATACAGGATAAATGGCCTGTTTTCTCCGACAAGGCAATGGTATTAATGAAAGACTGGTGTGGAGTGGGAATAACTGCTATAGATTTATAGAGACTTTAAAAGAAAAAGTATGCAATTTTATGAGGCTTATTTGGATTATGGGTCCAACAAATAACACATTAAAAGAGATTTTTGAGGCAGAGAAGTTGGGATTTTTACAAGGTACTAAGGAATTACTGTTAATTTTGTCAAATGTGTAAATGCATTATCCTTATATATTAGAGATATAGAGTACATATCAATGAAATGATGATACCTTGTATTTTCTTTAAAATAACCTACTCCATCCCTCAAATTGAGGAGGAATAGATGAAACAAGATTTTTTTTTTGTTTGTTTTTGAGAGAGAGAGAGAGAGAGAGAGAGAGAGAGAGAGACAGCATGCACAAGTGAGGTGCTGGGAGGGTTGGAGGGAGAGGGAGAGAATCATAAGCAGGCTCTATGCCCAGCACGAAGCCCAATGCAGGGCTCAATCTCACAACTCTGAGATCGTGACCAGAGCTGAAATCGAGAGTCAGACATTTAACTGACTGAGCCCCTCGGGTGCCCCAAAACACAATTGTTGAAGCAGAGCGAGGGGACTATAAAGGGTTCAATTTATAATTCTTTCTAGTTTTGTTTACATTTTGAACATTTCTACAATACAAAAAATTAAAGACCACTGTTACCATTAGGTATTTCATGGAGTTCATTTGTTCATCATTCCCTCACTCATTCATTTACCCAACATTTTGCATGAGCTGGGTACTGCTGGTTCACTAGCTGGGTCCTGTAGATAAACAAGCATGACTTCACTCCCTAGGATTCCATGCTTCAGCTCAGAGAGCTTCCCATAAGGAGGTATTTTACAGGAAAACCAATATGCTTTCAGCACTTAGAAGCCCAGAATTCAGATTCTGGGTATCATCGTTCCCCTTGACTAAGAGAATGGCTTTGTTTCCCTAATTCCGCTCCAGAGCGGAAGCAGATCTCTGTATGTGTTGAGGGGGCGCCTTCAGTATCGAGGGGCAATGCTGTCATATTGGCCACTCTCCACTCAACATTATACCTTATCAGAAGGCCTGAGCTTGGCCCCCTCTTTGATACCCCTACGCTCCCAAGTGCTTTTTCTTTGGACTACTGATTTCAGGCTGGAGTCAGATGATTTTGCAAAACGACATGCCCTTCCTGTCTGCTTCACACCACGGGGGCGAGGAAAACAAATAGGTACAAAGTCTGGCTTCTGAGCCCTAGGAAGGGGCCTGTATTGCTGTCATGTGCTTGTCTGCTGAGATGTTCCAGAGTTTACTTTTCCTTTTTCCTGGCTTGATAAACTTAAGGAATTTAATCTATAAAATTTTATGTAGATTTTCTTTTGGGGGTGTCTTTGGTAGTCAGAATACAGTTGCAAAAGTCAATTCTATCTTGTGGAGGTACTGCTGATCTCTTGGACGTTGGGGGGGGCGGTGTGCATCACTTCCTTATCTTTCTGTTGCTCAAGACTGAGTGGCACCTCTAACCGGAGAGCAGAAGAAGAATGGGATAGGACTTTGACCTTCACGAGGATGGTGTTGATTATATCTTTTTGTATGCAACTTTACAAAACTTTCAAAAATATTCTCATTTGATCCTCAGATCCTTGTTGCAAATTAGAGCAGTACAATTGTCTTCACTTTAAAGGTGATAAAAATGGGTCCCAGAGGATCAGGGAACTCCTTCAAGTGCTTGTGAGGGTGCCAAGATTCAAACCAATTCTTCTCTCATTATCCTGCCCAGTGAACTTTCAACTACTCTGAATGAGCTCTTAATCTGATGAAGGAGAAGGAAGAAGGATATAGATATGTGAACTTTAAATTATTCCTAATGTCTCTCTTAGCACAGATGCTATGAATTTACCTATGTTTTTATTTTATTTTGCTAGATCCATACACTTTTTAAAAAAAAGATTTTATTTACTTATTTGAGAGAGAGGAAGAGCACGAGCAGGGAGGTGGGCAGAGGCAGAGAGAGAAGCACACCATTCACTGAGCTGGAAGCCCAGACTCAGGACCCTGAGATCACAATCTGAGCCAAAGGCAGACACACTCAACCGACTGAGTCACCTAGACAGTTCTAGATGCATATGCTTTTGAATCTCCAAGTATCTTTGAGCACTATAATGTAAAATCATAATGCCTTTTATTTCTCTTTTGCCTAAAATATTTTAGTTGAATCAAGAAATTCTTTCGGTACTATTGTATATATAATAAATAGCACTGTATAAATAATATGTGGGACAACTTGGGGCTTTCTCTAAACAGGTTGTTCTTCAAAACAGTTGTTTTTTGGTTGCATAAAAGTAGGATTCTTCTGTCTTATGTCTGCCATCAAGATAGGACAACTGTCCTTTGTTATTTGGATTAGTTTAAGTCTCAGAGTAGTGGTAAGTCAGCACACCTGTCCCCTGCGAAGAAGGATTGCCCAGAGGATATGGGAGGGAAATATTAACGTCTGCTTCTGGCCATCTGGTTCTTCTTAGCTGCGGAATGCTCACTGGTTAAGGCGGTCTGGAGGAAAGCTCATAGGGAGAGATAGAGCCTTCCATCCAAGCAAGGGAAACGATGTGAGGATAGAGGTAGAGTTGGCAACAGTAGAGTTTGCTACTCACCAAAAAAAAAAAAAAAAAAAAAAAAAAAGTAAAACCTGAGATGAATAAGGTGAAAAACTGATTCTTTGGATTGGGAGACATTCGAGGCTGAAATAATCTTGTTGAGGAATTAGTCACTATTCAAAAATTATTCATCCTTATTGAATAGTCCCCACACTGTACTGCTAAGTTTGGACACAACAAAAAGTTATATTTTTTTAAAACCATAAATGTATTATATTAATTAAAGAAGTAAGTAAAGGTATTTACTTATACCTGAATGGATCTTTTTAAAATAAAATGGAAGATTGTCATTTTAAAGAGTTCAAATGTTAATGAGGACACAAAAACCATAAGATTATTTAAAGTAAGGAAGGCTCAAGTTTGAGATTCCTCAGTAGAAGAGGTCCTTTTTCCACTCCAATAAAGGGTACACTGGGCCAGGGTATAGTGGACTTTGTGGCTAATACTGGCATGGCCACTGTTTTCTGTCCTGTGGCAAATAACTAGTCTCTGTGTGTAGCATTCCTCAAATTGAAAATTACCTGCCCCACATATTATGATAAAAGAGATAAAATTGATCATGACAAAAATGTTATATAAAATACTATCATTATACATTTTTGATACAAAAAAAGAAAATTAAACATAAACATTTTGCTTTCAATTGATTTATGTAGATCATAATGTATTTAAATTGCAAATAGCTTAACTTGCTGAGTCGGAGATCATCTTACTCTTTTCCGGGAGCCTCAACCTGCTTAGTTAGTAAGAGTCATGCTTATTAACCCTTCTGCAAGTTACAAATAGAAACCAGGCAGAGAAAGATGTTGTTATTTGCACTGACTGTATAATATATCTATAGAGTCTGAATAAATACCCATCCAAAAGCAATTGTTACTGTGAAATTAAAAGTGGGTTATAACCTATTTAATAATAATATTAGATGCTTCATATTTGTCTCCTAGCAACAAATAATATGGATAGGTAAAGAAATTTTTTTGAACATATCTTCAGTCATTATTATAATAACATATATAAATAGAGTATCTAAAAAATATATCCAAATATATAATCTCCTTTTAGTTATCACATAAATAGTTTGAAGATCCAACTGAATTATATGATGATGAAGCCAATATTCCAATTAAACTTCCTAAGAAGTAATTAAATGGAATAGATTTTTTTCTCGCACTAAGTCTACAGGTGATATTGAATACAGAATAGACTTGTTAAGTCTTCTGATAGCTGAGGAATTTCTCACAAAAAATTTATTCTGGCATGAATCCCGATTTTACTCTATCATACTTCCTTTCTCTCAGTGTCCATAGAAGTTGAATTTTCTAATAACAAAATACATAATTTCTCCTAAAATTGTTAGATTTTATCATACAACATTATACACAACTGATTTAATAGAATAAAAAACATTCTTCTTCTTGGGGATTCTTTCCAGAACTTACTAAATACTAAGCAGTGTGTCCCTAATTTTTGATCTAAAACACCAGGATTTACTTGCTCTTCAGCTTAATTTTATATTATTTTTGGGGAGGTGGGGTGGGGAAAGCATACCCCTTTAAGAGTTCCTATACCACTTGGACTTGCTATTGAAACACGTAAATGTTAATGAAAGTTTGGAAGGTGATATTCTGTGAAAACATTTCAGTCATTCTGAATAAGACTTGAAACAACATTTCTATGTTGAACTCTGGGTAAAAACTAGAGGCCTGGGCACGCAAACAATATTTCTTCTATCAGAAAGAAAGCCAAACATGAAATCACATTTACTTTCATTTCCCTACCTCAACACTCGAAAGAAAGAAAGAGAGAGGGAGAGAGAGAGGAAGGACAGGAGAGCTAAAACCGGGGCATACTTTCGGAATTCTGGAGGCATGTGCATGTGTGTGACGATTGTGAGGGCATGTGTATGTTGGATTTCAGCTAGAGAGGATTTTCTACATCTCTACAATTTCTATACCAGCTTGAAACCAAATAATATTTAATCACTTCCATAAAAACGCCAAAATAAGAAAAACATGCATGAAAAAGACAGCAAGACGAGGAAGGCAGCTATATATGTTAGAGCTGACCACAAACATCATTCACAAAACAAGCTAGCGGCCTAACCAGGAATTTTCCAAATGCTTGTTTTGGGAGAAGTTAACTCCCATGCACAGAGAGCTTTAAAATAGAAGAGGAAAATGACAGGTTAGTGCCGACCCTTTTTACTGATTTATCCCTAAAATAAAGACAGCATCTTGAATTAAAATGCAAGTCCCCGGAGGGTGCTTATGAGAAAGCATGACATGTACAAATAATAATTTAGCATGCCGACCCCTTTCTCAGACTCAAAAACCCGGCCCAGCCCAGGAGCAGACCTCTGGGTAAGAGGCCAACCCTGCTCTCCCAAGCTGGACCACCTCCTCCTGGTTCTGGAAGCTCTTCCACTGTCAACGCTATTCATTTCTCTTTTTGGTGTTTTTAGAGAACGACAGGATAGATCCGACAGGAAATACTGGAAGAGTTTTTGCAAGACCTCCATTTCCCCACCAGTGGCTTCAACAAGAATAAGGACTACCACGTGGTGTGGCTGAACTTCGCTAAGAGGGCTTTGAAGCATATACATAACATCCGTTGGACTGTAGCGACATTTGGGGGACACTGGAATGGTCTGAGTCTGCATAGCTCCTAGAACCATAGACTCGGGATCTTAAAGAACCTTGGGGGCCACCCAGTGCAATCTCCCACCTGATACTTAACATTCCTTCCATCATACCACTTCTTGCTCCAATTTACCCCAGGAGCATTTTCAGCAAAGGGGTTTTCCTGAGGCGGTCTATAGTGTCCTTACTTAGATTAAATACTTTTTCAGTCAGGTCCTCATCAAAAGCAGACAGGGTATAAGACGCAGCCTCCTTTAGCAAGCTACAGGTTTTGCTTACCTTTTTTTAGGCTCTGAGACATTGCATAAAACTAACCCAGATGTCAGCTGATGTATTATGAATTTAGAGTGGGAACCTTGAGTTCCTTCCTGTCTCTCCGTGGATTTTCGGGGGAGATGATTTACAGTTTTCCGGGCCACTGCTGGCTTGGAGTTCTTGTTTCTGCTCGGTTTCCGCCCCCCCGCCCTGGCGCCCCTTCAGTTCCTGGTTTACTCTGCTGTTCCTCATCTGCCACCTCTATTTTGTACCATGTCAAACTCAACATTCTTCCTTACTCAGTTCACTCTAACCCCCTTGGGAAATCCACCTACATCAAGACATTTGCATGGCTTTTCTGAAGGTGTGTGGAAATGAATGGGATTTATTTTGACATATATATATATATATACACACACAAATATATATTATTGTATTATACATAATATTATTTATATTATAATATAATGATATTAAATATATTATTGTATTATAATATTATTATGTTATATTACAATTATATTGTTTTGGTGTATTATAATAATATTATTGCATTATATATGTTAACAAATATTAAAAATACATATTTATTTATTGCGGCATGTACCCACACACATACTTGAATATTAGACATCCCTATCATTAAAAGTCTTTTCTTTGTCTCTTTGCAGAGCCATACTCTTTCTTATCTTTGAATTCCAATTTTTTCATAAGAAGGGTGATTTAGAAATCCTTTTCGTGTGGTTCCTTACCATCTTTGCAAGCTTCTAAATTCTTGCTGGGGCATGCTGAGATAACTTTATTTCTTTGGTGCCAGACTTTTCATGCCCTCAGGCTCTTACCATCCACTCCAAAGGTTTATCATATATCAATTATATCAAAACATCAATATATCAATATATCAAAATATCAAGACATTTTAAATAAAATGGCTTCCCTCTTTAAGGAGGACAACTATGTATACATTTTTAAACCCTAGTGTTTGAGAATCTCTCCAGGTCTTGCCCTGTGGAGAATGCATTTGTTGAGAAGGTTACAAGGAAAAAGGAAGAAATCAAACAATCGAGCAGAAGAATAGTTAAGTACGGATTAACCAACTGAACCTACTGCAAAGTGCAGATTTTTAAAAAATCTTGGCAGTTGGTTCAGTTGTGCTGGGCCTCATGTGCAGAAGTAAAAATGATACGTCCTTCTAAGCTGAGAGTGGAAATGTTGACCCTTTCTAGATTAAAAATCTGCCAAAGTCTGCAGTTGAGTGTACAAATTCCCTAAAGTATTGGTGAAAGTATCTGGGGTATCAGAGTGAGAAAGTTGGGATCAAGAGTGAAAGATGCCTAGGTTCAAGTTTTTCTGACATCTTATTATTATTCCATCTTGACTCAGGGCTTTAGAAAACTCAACTGAGGCCAAAACCAATATAAAAACAGAAGAAAGCAGAAAGTAGGTGTTAGGAACTATGACCATGCACTTAAATTTTTCAGGATTGCTCTGACTTCAAATGTCTCACATAATGTTCATATCATGCTTATTGATTTATGGTTCAGAAACTATGTTTATTTCATACATGAACCTAAGGAATTATTTGAGCTAAAACATCGCAAATCTAAATTGCAAATACAATATTCAGTTAAGGAAGGCAGATTGAACTCACATGTTTATCCCCCTCCCTCTTCCAAGCCCCCACTGAACTTACATGAATTAAAGACTATAAACCTAAAAAAACAAAGAGAACAGAAAAAGCCTTCAGCAGGCAAGCTATTTGAGGAATAGAAAGTATTTCTATTCCTCACTGAGGAATAGAAAGTATTTCTATTCCTCACTGAGGAATAGAAAGTAGATGAAGGTGTAGACATTGACTTATTAGGGCAAGGGTATCCAGACCTCATGCCGATGCAGGTAGCTTAGGAACTGTTGTAAAAGCAATTCACACTGAGAACCCAGGAGAAGCTTAGCTCCCAGAAGTAGCTGGTGTGGTAGATGGAGAGTGAGGAATGGGGATGGACCAAGAAGTGGGCAGTAAAGTTATCTAAGTTGGTCCTCTCCCCAAGGAATGGAACACTAACAGGTTCTTCCAATTCCCCAGGGCCTGCCATGAACAGAACATTCATGCCTACAACACCTCCCACTCTTCGCCCATCATTACCACAAGAGACCTGAGCATCCTTCATTAACTAGAGAAACCGAATGAGAGTGGCTTGTGATTCAAAGACACCGGGTGTGGTGACAAATGAGTGAAGACTCCAGCACCCAGCATGGTGATAGATAGCTCAACACAAGGGAACTAATAAAAATCTGTTCTTATTAGAAACTTCTAGAATGGTTTGATCCTCCAATCCCCTTTTCCTTCATACACACACCATATACAACCAGGACGCTGCCCAAAGACAAAAGATGAGAATGTTATTTGTAGAGACACTGAATCACCAAAAGAAAGATCCTAACAGACCAGAGGTTGGGAAGCCCTGATCAAATGGCCACGTGTCTACAAGACTTCCCGGAAAAGAAGTCCGCTAACTTTGCATGTGTGCACTGGGCTTCCATTCAGATTGTAAGGCTCCACTCTTAACTGAGAACAGCTTTGGATTACTAGAAAGTTAAGGGGAATCCTCATCATGGAGTGAGGAACCAAAGTAAATAAGGCGAAAACAGGGAAAAAGAAGAAAATAGAGATAATGTAGGGAATCATGCAAATGCTAAAACTGTTTATTAATATTCTTTGGGAAGAATATTCTTGGGAAGCTATTAAGTCCATAAACAATAACAGGTAGCTGTAAAGAAAAAAAATAAAAGAGTTCTTAGAAATTCAAAATATGATAGTGCTGTTTCTCCCTTAAAAATATGAGTAGTAGGGTTGGAAGATTAAATTCTAGGAATGTTCCCAGAAGTTGAGGAGATGGAAATTTTGAAGAAGATAAAAATCATAGAAGATGAATCTAGGAAGCCAATATCTAGCTGGTGAAACGTTCAGAAAGAGATAGTAGAGGGGAAAAAATTATAAAGTATTAAAGAAAATGAGTAAAAAGGATAGATAGGCATCTCCAGAAGGAAAAGACAAAAGTGATTCTCCAGTGCAATCATGGTGGAATTTCAGAAGCCAAGGCAGAGGGAAGATCCAGATTATTATTTCTCATTAATTTGATCCTCACAAAGTGAAGGGAAGACTTAAAGGGTTTCACTGATCTTGCCACTTTATGCTTAAACCCTTTGCAGGTTCACCATGTCCTCAGAACCAAACTTCATCTCCTCTGCACAGTAGGCAAGGCCATTCAGGGGGCTGCCTCTAGCTCACCTCACTTCTTCCTGTCCTGTAGTCTTCTGGAACCCTCTTCATTTACCAGAACACAATGCTGACATCTCTCCTGCTGCCTCCTGTTTTCTTCATCTGAGTAGCTCTCCTTTCCTCATTTGCCTTGTCCCTTTGAATGGCCAAATGTTCTTATTTGTTTTAGAGATCTTAGCTCAGATGCTGCCTTTCTGGAATGCTCTCCATCAGCCCTGCTGGACGGGTCAGGTCACCCTTCTCTGCTCCTGTAGGGTTCTGTGCTCTGTCTAGTGGAGTGACAGTTGCTCTATTGTAATTCTCCAGCGGCTTTCTGTATCCATGCCCCAAATCAAAAGAATCTTGAGTGCAAAGATCATCTCTTGTTTACTTAGTGGCCCCAACACCAACCACAGGACCTGCACATACTAGGCCTTTTTTTGGGGGGGGGTATTAAAGAAATCAAGAGAAGGAAGAGATAGGCAGGACTATAGACAATCAGGAAACCAAACTGGGAGAAAGCTGGCATTCCTAGTAATGCCCTTATAAGGATATTTAAAGATTTTCTCTTTCCTTTTTGTCTTAAGTTACCATAGTTCATCATTTCAAAGATAAATATTTTTTTCACAGTTTAACACTTCTGAAGTTAGAATGTGTCATACACATGATGGTGTGCTTATATTTTTGAACTGGCAACATTTTCATTCCATTTGAGTGGATAAAATGGCGTATGGATACAACACATACACCAAGTCTGTGAAGGAATAGAACGGCATTGGAGTCTTGAGCTAGACCTACAGAGCATGAGGGGCAAGGACTGAACTTACTCCCAGCTACAAAATTTCTTGGCGTGGAAAGAAAAAAGAGAACAGAGCCACGGAAGAAGAATGAAAGTTGTATAGAAACATTGTGAGTTCTTCCCCTCCCCCCCCACCCAAATAAAGAAGATAGGCTGCAAGTGGGTAAACTCCTTACCCCGTCTGCTTGCCCAGGTCTCTGACAGTGTAAGCGATAAAGGAGACAGGTGAGTTTGACTTCTTGTTTGGCGGTGTGGAAGTAACAGGTTTTAATTAGGTCTCACAGGCTGCCCTGCCAGAATTGGGGGTGGGGGGGATTATTGAAAAGAAAAGCAGGGATTCTTATTCCAGGAAGCGTCACCAGTCAGTTAGGAAAACTTGGAAAGTGGCAACCCTCCATGTTCTTATAGGCCACGACGCCAACACCAAACCCCAAATTAGCCATTGTTGTGTAAAACCCCTGATGTTGCAAAACCCAGTCTCAAACCAACTCTTGCTGGGTACAATCAAGTGAGAGACAATATTTGGAAAGAATTTCTTAGAAGAATAGCAGAATGTTCAATCCAAGAAGAGAAAACCCTACCCTTGAGTCAGTAGAGAAAATGAGTTAGGGCAGGTTACAATGATATTGGCCACACGATTGTGCTAAAATAGATGGTTTGGCAATTTGTGAGCAAACCAAGTGTGCATACCTCCAGATAAACAGGATTTCCGTCAGCTACCTGCTGTAGCGTCCTGTGGGACACTGTAAATAGAATTGTGTGGATATCCTGACGCATTTACTCGCTGTTTTCACCATGACTTTATTAAGGTATCCAATCTTTTACATTCTTTCTGGATTTTATTTCATTCTAAATGTTACAGTCATGAGTAATTCTACAAAAGTCAATGCTGAGCGAAAAACAAGGAAGTAACACACAAACCATTTCTGAAATGTGAATTCTAGAAAGAGCTAAATAATAGCGCCTCTTTTTAATGCTGATTAAACTTAACTTTGGCAATAAACTGCTTATATTGCCAGGAACCTAATCAACTGTCTCCTGGTAAGAAAATCCTACCAGAGCACAGCAGAAGAAACCCGTGACTCTGTGTTGCTTATCCAGACAGCTGTATCATTAATGTGCTCATAAATGGCCTCATCATTAGTTTTTACCACAAGTCAGTCACAAATATTATTGTAAAGGTAGGATTTTTATAATTTTTTATATTTTAAGTGATACTTTTTTCTTCCCCTTTGGGAGGTTAACCTTTCACGACCTTAATTATCATGGGGAGATTCTTTAAATTATGGAATTAATGAAGAGGGATGCCTGAGGGGCTTAGTCAGTTAAGTGCCTGCCTTTGGCTCAGGTCATGATCCCAGGGTCCTGGAATCGAGTCCCACATCAGGCTCCTTTCTCAGCCAGGACCCTGCTTCTCCTGCCTCTTCACCTACTTGTACACATCTCTCTCTCTCTCTCTCTCTCTGACAAATAAATAAATAAATAAATAATAAGAAGAAGAAGTAATGAAGAAACGCTACCCTTTACAATCAATGAAGGAAAGAGGGTAAATTTGAACACTGATTTTCTGAGTTACCTCACTGCACAATTGGGTGGCCAAATGACTCTGAGGCTGATCTCCATTTGTCTTATTAGAACTTCCTCTTAGTAGTAGCTTAGGTTTGATTTTCTGGCACTTGGAGCCAGTCCCCGTGACTCAGGATCCCACGTTCCTGCAGTCCCTCTGGGAGATATTTCATATTTCCAAAGATGCATCATTGTGGTTTTTGTGTGAATCGATACCCCAAGCAAACAACATGTATCTACAAATTGAGCCAGTATTTCTTAGACAAAGATGACCATTGTAGCCTCAAATAAGCCTATTTATTTGGGCGAAGGGAGTATTTTGTGAAGGAATGACAAGCTGACATATATTTATTAACGTCTCTCAGAATGTGTGACAAAATCTGGCAGAGTAACTGTGAATGGAACAATTTGTCACAATTTTATGGAATCCTTTCATATGCAGAATCCATGCCTTGTCCAAGCTGCCTAAAGCATTAAAGTTTTTGGAAGAGATTTCTTGGCAAAATTCCCACAAAATCCCCCTATGATTTTCAAAGCTTTCAGCTCTTTCTTACGTACATAAACTTGCTTTCTTGTAGTCGTTGTTGTTGTTTTTTCCCATTCTCAGGAGAATCTCTCTCTTTAGGAACATTCTGGAAAAAGACTTGAGTTTCAAAGAAAAGTTGTTCAAAGAAAACTTTTCAAAGAAAAGTTGGATTTATATTTCTATTGGGTATTTTCTTGTAAAAATGTTAGTCAAATTACATGATGAGCATTTTCTGCCGGCAGATGTATTTGTAAGAATTGTTATCAATGAGGATGTGGCACTTATTTTTTTATTTTTTTATTTTTTGGTAGCTGATTGTTGTTTCTCAATGCCTTCGCTTTCATGTGAGCTTCTGCTGGCTGCACTGCTTTCCTTTTATCTAGTTATTGCTTCTAAAAATTTTGGTTTTTTGCTATTTACCTCTAAGACATTGGGGTTATAATTTCTATTCAGGTAAGACATGGAATACAGCCGAAAGATGTCCCCAGGTATTTTGGAAGCTTAAATGAATGTAAAATATTTTTCATATATTTTAGGACATTTTATAAAATATATGCTTACACATATGTATACATGTATAATTTAAAATACAAAATATTCAATATATATGCAATTTTGCAAAGCTCAGATGGCTGACCAAAGACATAATGGTGAAAAGTTTAAGGAGGCAGAATTTGGCTCAGGGTCTGCTTTCTAACCATTAGGAACATCCTGCCGCACAAAGGGTTGTTCCAGGAAGTGGTGGGTTTGTCCTTCCTGGAGACGTTCAGACAGACTGGCCTTCTGCTGAAGATACTGACAAGCACTACAGCCATTTACAAAAAGGCCTCTAAAGGCCCTTTTGCCCTTGGGACTCCATGAAATAAAAATACCATTTGAGGGAAATTGAGTTTTTACTTCATGCTTGTTTTAGCTGAAAGGAAGTCTGAGTGAGGGAGAGAAACATCATTAAAATTAACTGAATGCTGAATGTTGAGATTTGGACAATCCGTTTATACAGCGTGGTATTTGTTGTCTAAATGTTTATCTTAGAAGGGATCAGGACCATAATAGCGCTTCATCATGCCTGCATCACTTAACTAGTAGTCTTATTAACCAATTTTAGGTTTTTCTCTAAATTCAGATGGCCATATCCTTCTGTTAGGAGTTGAATTGGTCTCCCTAAAAAGCTATGTTGAAGTCATAACTCCAATACCTCAGAATGTGACCTGATTTGGAAATGAGGTTGTTGCAGAGGAAATTTGTTAAGATGAGATCTTATTGGAGTTGCATGGCCCTACTCCAATATGACTATTGTCTTTAAAAGAAGAAGGCCATGTGAAAACCTAGAGACGGGTCACGTGAAGTTAGAGACAGGATTGGAAGAGATGAATCTACAAGCCAAGGAACACCAAGGCTTGTCAGCCTTCACTGGATTCTATGAGAAAGGCATGGAACTGCTTCTCCTTCACACTCCTCAGACAGAATAAGCTCGGCCACCATTTTGATTTCTGTTTTCTCGACTCCAGAACTGTAAGATGATAATTTCTGGTACTTTAAGCCACTCAGTTTATGGTATTTCGTTAAGTAGCCCTAGGAAACTATACATCTTCCATATAGTCGATGGTCTTTAAGAATGTGCTTATATGGGGCGCCTGGGTGACTCAGTGGTTTAAAGCCTCTGCCTTCAGCTTAGGTCATGATCCCAGGATCCTGGGATCGAGCCCCACATCAAGCCCCACATCGGGATCTCTGCTCGGCAGGGAGCCTCCTTCCTCCTCTTTCTCTGCCTGTCGAGGACTGCCTCCGGCCCGGGAAAGTCCCTGCCATTACAAGATGGCGCTTGGCTCACTGCTAGCAAAATACGCGGCAAGTATACAACGAATTTTCTGGTGAAGCCCGCCTAAAGGAGGACATGGTTATTGGCTGTATCAAATTTAATCAGCATAGTAACAGGACTCTCATTGGCTCTCCCCATTGCTTGGCCCCTTATTGGTCACCCTGCCGCATAAAAGCTAAGGAAGTTGATTAAATAAACGGAAATGAAGCACTAACACTATACCAGGCTCGTTGTCGTCCTTGCGGGTTGAGGGCGACACTGCCTGCTTCTCTGCCTACTTGTGATCTCTGTCTGTCAAATAAATAAATAAAATCTTAAAAAAAAAAAAAAAGAATGTGCTTATATTCTTCCAGAAATGTTCTGTGCATATGCATACATTTATATAGACTATTTCTTTCCGGTAGATATTGGGAGTATATCATAAAGCTGCTCTATGTTTGGTTTATTTATTAATTGATGTAATTGAAGCTTTTTATTTATCAGTACACAAATGACCACTTTGTTCTTTTTTTTTTTTTTTTT
>NC_081568.1:30932736-30959411 GCF_022355385.1 Mustela nigripes
TACTCGGCCTGCTGGGGAACAATCCGAAATGCTCCATCAAAATACTGAGAAGGCAGGGAAGGTATTTTGATGCAAACAGTCATCCTGATAATTCATTGCAACACTACCAGTATATGTATTTGCCCCACTTCTCCATACTGTGGCGTTTGTGATGAAAGCACGTACAGAATTTGGGAAGGAGTAGATTTGAACATCCTTTCACTCAAGTAATGTTTTGGGACTACAGTCACTAGAGTCTGTTTGACTATACATATACTTACAAAATGGGGACCACAGAGGCACTAGGCATTCAGACATTTGTGATCAGAAGGAGGAATATTCGTCTATTCTGATAGTATTTTGTATTATAGGGAATAACATGTTAGAACCAGAAGGAATCTTAAAGTTAATTGTTGAACTTCCTTAGTGTATAAGTAAAAAGAATGGACTAAGGTACCCCATTTCCCAAGCTTTTTAAAATTACACACAATGT
Source organism: Mustela nigripes (assembly GCF_022355385.1). Taxonomy (NCBI): domain Eukaryota; kingdom Metazoa; phylum Chordata; class Mammalia; order Carnivora; family Mustelidae; genus Mustela; species Mustela nigripes. The sequence goes on from NC_081568.1 coordinate 30,933,209, forward strand.
AGCACACAATACAGGATTCTTCGTTGTAGGGGAGCAAAGAGATTTTATGCAGACTCCTGCATTTAAGTGGATATCTTTCATCTGGATAGAAGAATCACAGTTTTAAAAAGGTTTTTGAAACTCTGTGCAACCAGAAACAGGCATCAGTAATTGTTTCCTCCTAGGCACTCTGGCTAAATGTCTCCGCCTGATGAAAAATATGCCATTAAGAAGTCACTCTTTCTAAGATGGCAAGGCTGAGTTTCCCCAACATTTTTCCACAGTACCGTCAATGCCTTATTCTTTTCCCTATAGAGATCGCAACTTTTTAACAAAAAAGAAAAAGTAAGGATTTCAACAGAGATAATTAGGAATTACTGTTTTTTGCAAGCTATAAATATACAGGTATAATACCAGACATGAAAATAGCTTCATTGGGAATTAAACACTTTCTCGCAAAGAATTTAAGTATTGCTAATTAATGCTTCCATAATCCGGAAGTGAAGAGGGTCATGGTTTTAAGGTTTAAATAAAAAGTTCTATTCTCATTCCACATTCTTATTGTTCCTCCCAATATATCTAGAAATCATGGTGGGGGAGAGGCTTTTATGCTCCCCAACCCCCCATCAACAAAAGCTCATTTTTTTTTTTGTTTCTGCTCCAGGCCATTCTAAACTTGAATAAAGCCCCTTCCTTTGCTATTTTCTAAAACCCTTGGCGGACTTTAGGGAAGGTTTAGGGCCCTGCAGGGCCTTCCTACTGCAACACTACAGATCATTTTAAAATTGAATATTGAAAACTCTATTCATACATGAACCCCAACACTTCCATCCCTGGGCTTTCTCAGAGAATCCTGCTTTTTTGTTTTCTTCCTTTTAAATTTTTTTAGAGACTTGTTTATTTTTGGAGACAGCGCAAGGGTGCTCTTCAGCTAGCGAAGCGGAAGGGGAGGGAGGGAAGACGGGGGAGGGGTAGGATCCAGAGGGAGGAGCAGAGCCAGAGGGGGCAGGAAAAGGGAGAGAATCTCAAGCCTACTGCACACCAAGCAGAGCCCATGCCTGGCTCAGTCTCAGAACCCTGAGATTATGACCTGAGCCAAAACCAAGACTGGGGCGCTCAACTGACGGAGGAACCCCTCCTTTTCTTTTTTTAAATGGAAGTGTAGTTACGTTCGTTTCAAGGTGTACAACACAGTGTTCCACAGTGATTCCACAACCCTGCGGTTATGCCGGGCTCGCCACCAGTGCAGCTACTATTTGTGGCCACAGGACCCTGTTACCAGATCATTGACTGGATTCCCCCCGGAGCTGTGTTCTGGAACCCTGCTTCTACAGCCTGCCATGCTTCTTAGCCCCTCTGTCTTCCTCTTAACTTTCTAACCTCTGTTCTCTTCTTCCTTACCCTAATCATTGCACGATTGTTAGTTGTTTGTGAAGAACAGCTTATCCAATCAGTTAAAAAAAAAAAAAAATTGCCGTCTTACACATGTTTTTGCAGGGGTCTCATTTTTTTTTTTTTTTTCATCCAGAGCAACATCTCAAGGTATTTTCCTAGACAAATATAATTTTTCCCTTCAAGGAAATTCAGGGGCCCGCTGTAAAATTTATATATGTGTATGTAATTGTAATCATTAAAATTATAGCTGTACATATAACTTTAAAAATTAAAGTGTAACTAATAAAATTATTTTATTTTTTTTCAACATGCTACACTTTAACTTCCTGTTCCAGGGCTTTCTTATTTCTTCTCACCTGTGTGTACCCAGCTGCAGTGTATGAGGTGTAAACATTTCCTTGCTTTTATCTGGTGTTTATTTTGAGATCTCTTGATGGTTTTCTCATATTTCTCAGTTCTCAAGATTTCTATTTCTCATTCAGAAATAGTTTTCCTAGGATCTTTGGGAAAGATTATATTTATGGCTTCTCCACACTTAGAATGCCTTTGTTTTGTTTTGTTTTTCTTTTATTCTCATGATCAGAAAAATAGGGTGGAAGAAATCCCACTTTCCATATTGCTAAAGCCATCTTCCAACCCCAAGATCTTTTCAATGAGGAGAAAGCAGCCAATATACACATGACTGACTCATACAGTTTACTTTCCCTTCCTCTACGCTGTCCACCACTCAATTTGTAATGCAGCCTCCTTTCTTATTTAATTCTAAATCTTTAAAATAAACTCTAGTGTCTATTTGGGGACTACACCTTTCATTCCCTGAATGTTTAAAAACACATTTTAACAAAGTGCAGCAAACCTATTTGAGACTAAATCATCTGGGGTCGTCTTGGCACAAGTAGCTAGTGATATTTTGAAGATGTCGGGGAGGTTGGGGTTTCAGGCAAGGCCATGTGGAAGCTTCTTTGGAGGACTAGATACAAAGATGTAATTAGGAATGAGTAGGAAGCCACTGTAAGAATTCCAGGTATTCGGAGAACATGATACTTGGTGAATGGCAGGGAGAGCACGCTTGGAGGGGGGGATGTTGGGGTGGGCTGCCCAGAAGGAGGAAGGTGGTTGAGATGAGATCAGATGAGAACCACAAGATCAGGAGTGGAGCAGAAAGGCTAAGGAAGAGTAGATGAGCTACATGAAGTAGGTGGTGTGTTTGGCCAACGGACGGCATGTGGAATGTCAGTAGAAGGCTCAAGATTTCTCAGTGTCGATCTTCCAGAGTATCTGAAAGATATACTCCTTGTTCTGGTAGGGATGGAAGGAATGAAAGACAAGTGGCTAAAGCCTTGAAATATTCAAGGTCAGTTGATATTTGTACACACATTTCAGACAGTGCATCAAATATGATTGATTTTCCTGGGAAAATTTAAGTCTTTGAAGGAAAAGTGTTCCTAATTAGCATGGGCTTCACTTTGAGCATGTAAATGGCAAACACCATTCAGGCAAGGTCATGGGTCCTATAGTGTTTGAAAAGCTGTCTATGTTAATCAAATTTATTACGTAACACTAGGCTTTGGATTTGCAGATTACTTTTTTAACACACGTACAAAATGTTTCTACTGATGCTTAAGAAAGTCTGCTTTTTTTTAAATAGCTATGTCTAATGACTTTTTCCTTCAAAATCCTGTTTAGAATGATTGATGATGGCTTGTAATAAATTGCTTCTGATTTTATTTTCTTCTTAGGCAATGTTATCCAGATCTGTGGTTTTAAAAACCACTCACATGCCAACAATTCCTAAATTTCTATCTCTAGCTCTAATCTCTCCCCTTAAGTCTAGACTCATGTACCCACTGTCTCTGATGCATCTCTACTTGGAGGTCTAAGAGGCACTTCTATCTAAGAGGATCCTATCTAGGCATCCACTTCGTTGTTCAATTCAAAATTTAATAAAGCCCCTGGTTCACTTTCTCTTACCCTTGATGTTGGCACCAGTAGTAAGTTCGGTCTTGTCTGTAAAATTCTTCTTGTCTATAAAACTCTATGAACCTACCTACTTTTCTCCATCCCCTCAGCTGCTACTCTGGACTGTCTTCCCTTCTAACATGGAATTGCATTATCCACAAGGTAGGTACAGTAATGTTTCAAAAATTCCAATCAAAGCACCTCTGGACATTTTTCTCATACGTAGAATTGTAAACTATGTGATTTACCTCTCTGGCTTCAACTGATCACTTTCCCTTCTCACATGATGGCACAGCCACAGACACTTGCTTTATGTTCCTTGAAGAGCCTAAGGTTATTCGTGATTTGTGGACTTTCGTGTTTGTTAGCCTGGACATTCTCCTCCTACAGCATCAGATGTCTGGATCCTTTGAGTTCTCTAACTTCTATTTTAAATCTCAATTCTTCAGTTTAGCCTTAAACTGAGTAGTCAGAGCCCACCCAGGAAAGTGAAACCACTCCTAAGTATTTAAAATGGGAAATTTAACACATGGTATGGGTTACCTGTGTGGTGGAAATGCTGAGAAGCCAAAAAGGACATGTTAAAACAACCTAGAGATTAGTAACAGCAGAAAGCCACAATCAGCATTTGGCAGGAGGGACAAAAAGAGAAGATAGACCACAACAGAGGCTAGAACTACATCAGGGATGACCAGCGAGAGCCAGGAAGATACAACTTCTGCTAGAGACAACATACAAAGCAGGAAGTGGGGGTGGGGGTGGGGAACACACTGATTTCTCCCTTCTTCCAGCATTCCAAGGTCATTCCAGTGATTGCATTGGTTAAGCCCAGCAGTAAGTTAGCTAATGTAAAAGCCTGCAGATTGTGACTTGCCAAGCTCAGCCGCACTGTGGTATAGAACAGAGAAGGACACTGAGAAGAAATTAATCTTAATGGAATCAGATTGAGGACAGGCATATTACCCAACTTAAAGTGGCTCCAGTTGCCCAGACAAGTCTTATCCCATAATTCTGTTCTCAGCACAGCACATTATCACGTAGTTGCTGATCTGTTAACTTTTTGCTGTCTCTCTCTAAGTCATGTCCAACATAGCATCTGGCATATTTTATGTGCTCAATAAGTGATGACAAGTGAATATAAGAGGGAAAGGATTTTCTCTATAAGGTCATAGCAGAAAAGATACATAAAGGATTACTTTAATGATTTTTGAAGTTTGTGCTCAGTGTAACTAGAAATCAAAGCTGGGTTATTCATTAAGTTAGTGGTAAATCCACATTTCTTATGGCTTCTCTACCTTGGGGGGAGGGCAGTGTCTCTATTGTTATACTTTACTGAAGACATGGTTATGTACCTTTTAAAATAAATGCCCATTGATTCAATCTTAAGAATTTGGTTTTTGTTTCTTTAGCCATTCTTCTTTAAGGGAAACTTTACTGGAATAGCTACTACATGTTTTTAAAATATTATAGGTTTACATGTGAATGTTTCTAAAATCAAGAAATGCTAAGAAAGACCTAAATATCTAAAATTACAGTGTGCCTCCTTTTTCTTTCATCACCAATTTCCCCAATTAGTAATAAATCTGTTGTATCCATGCTTTTTTAGAACATCTTTAGCACAAAGATCTCAAGAGCACTGTAGACACAGACACTGTTTAGCATTGCCTTTCTCCTGTTTTTGGTTGAGAAACCTGAGATTTAGGAATACAAAGAAGTTCCTCCCAGAATTACAGCATCAGAGGAACAAAAGAACCTTAACAAGATAATCAAATCCACTCCCTTTGCTGCCAAGGCATACACTGAATTATTGAGCTAAAACAGGATTACCTCTAAATCCACATTTGTTAAAGGGCTCTTGGGGAAGGAGATTGTAATGACCCTATCCTAATAGCATTTACTGCTCATAAATGTTTCCTGATATTTATTCTATATCCCTCACAGTACAGTTTAAGCTGATTTGATCTCATGCCTTCTTTGCCTCCCATAATACCCTTAATTTTGTACTGCTTTTTAAATTTTGTACCCTTAATTTTGTACTGCTTTTTTAAATTTTTCAAATGCAGAAATCTCATCTCTCTAACCAGAGCATCAACAAGAATTACATTGTTTTACATTGTTTCAGTTCACCCTGGAGTCTAGACTCAGGGATGTGTCAAGAGGCTGAAGCTAGCTGATGGGCCTTCTGTAAATTCAGAAGTTTTGTAAAGGCTAGCCGCAAAAGCTCTTAAGAATATCAGATTGCATTCACTTTGAAATGGCAGTTTTGTCAATTGCTTCAGGTGCTAAAAGAATTCTATCATTTCCCAACTCCCTGTAAAAATTTGTCCCCAGTAGAAAGGTTAAAATTGAATGGTAATGTACTACTCTCTCCGGCTTGCTATTGTCGTTCATACTGATATATAGAAAAAGATATGCAGGGCCTCCTGGATGGCTCAATCGGTTAAGCATCTGCCTTCAACTCAGTTCATGATCTCAAGGTCTTGGGATTGAGCCTCGCATCGGGCTCCCTGATGGGGGGGGAACTGCTTCTCCTTCTCCAGCTCCCCCGTGTTTATGTTTCCTCTCTGGTTATCTCTCTCGGTCAAATAAATAAATAAAATATTTTTTAAAAAGAGAAAGAAATATGCATAGAAATATTCAAATACCTAGTTAAATGATAATGATAAAGATTGTAATTTTAGAATCTTTTTTAAGTTAAAAACTTAACAAGGGAATAAGTGATATGCCATGTACATGATATTGGGGCAAAAGACATTTAATACTAAGTATAAGAACAATACGAAGCAACAGCAGCAGACCTTTACTGAGTATGTGTTACGAGCCAGACAGTCTTCTAAACCCCTTTACATGTATTAACTTAGTTAATCTCCACAATCTTTCTATGGGTTGGTACTATTATTATCCTATTCTAAAAAAAGGAAAGCTGAAGTATAGAAATGTTAAGTGTCCAAGAGCATGCAGTTGTTAAATAGCAATGCTGACGTTCAAATCCAAGAACCTATTGCTCCTTACCATTAAACTACAGCTTCTGTAAGAGAGGGGAAGGGAACTTTATAGGAAGTGTCCAGGAAATGGCACAGGGTGGTTCTGGTTTCAGTTCTCACTACAAGAAGAAGTGACTACGGCTTGCCGCAGCAGACGGAAGACCACTGTTCTCCCAGAGGAAACACAGCTGCCAGAGAGAAGGCGCACAGAGACAGTCTAATGCAGCAAAGCCATAGTCAGAGTTTGAGGAAACTTTTGGGGGAAAGCAGAGCTCTGTGGAGTATTCAACCCATAAAGATGAATAAAGGTGAGACTTAGAGCTAAAGGCAGCATGGGTAGTGACTTAGACTGAGAAATAAGGACTTGGAAGCAAGAGATGGATATTCCAGACCAAACAAGGATCATATTGTACAAATCACTGAAGACACACAGAAGGTCAGACATGATCAGATCTGTTTCCATTGCCCTGAGTCACACAGATGAGGTTTTAATGACTAGCTGCTTAGTAAACACATGGGTGGTCTTCTGCAGGTCATTGTTTATAATTAGAAAATGGAAGTGCATAACATTTCTATATGAGAATGTAAATCCTGAAGGTAAATATCAGTAAATCCTTTTACCATATTACAGAAGTTCCCAGTCAAAAGAATCCTTCTGTATATTGCCAAATATCAATTCCTGGATAGAAGAGTAGAGTGTACATTCACTCGGACTCCAGAATTCTTTCAATGTTGACAAAGTTTAGTGCTACATGCTATGAATACAGAATATATATATATCTGCATTATCACCTGGTGTTACATTGAAAATACAAGTCTCGATAATTTTTCTAGCTATTAAATAAATACACATATACATGCACATATATTGCTATCCGCACACTCACATCCATTCCTCTAATGCAATGCATGCTCCCATCCAGTCTCTCCCACTGATTGCCCGAATCTTCCCGTGATACTGTCCCACTATACTGAATGGATGTATTTTTCACATTTTCCATTATCTTCTGCAGATACAAAATCATGCCATGTCCCTTCACCACCCCCACCCCAAACTTGTTCTTGCTACCTCTGCCAGGAATGCATTTCCAACTTCTAGCTTTATACAAATTCAGTTACTCTTCAAGGCACAAATCAAGTGCTCTTTCGTCAGATGATATTTTCTACTGACCCTAATCATTCTCATCTTTATTCTCCTTTGGTACCTCTTATGAATGCCTCTTTGGTAAGCAGTCACATGGTGTCTTACACACTGTTGTGTTTCATGTGTGTAGGACTTGTCTGAGAAATCAGTAATATACTTCTTGGGCCTAGGACCTGACTTAAACTTCTTGCCCTTGCACAACTCTCAGGACAATGGCAGGCATATAGCGGATTCTCAATGCACAATTGTTTGCAATAAGACAAATTGAAAGCCCTTAATTGTTTTAATTCAGACTTACTGACGTCAGTAAGTAAATTATTTTTGAAGGACTTTTATCCCCCTTGGATTCCAGAAGGACCTGCCGGACATACTGTCTATCAGAAAGACTCAAAGCCCCCTGTAAAGCCATTGCATATTCAACGGGATAGACTGAGTATATCCTCTTCTCTCCATGTAGCCTTTAAAAAAGATTTATTTATTTATTTTAGAAAAGAGGGAGAGTGTCAGAAGGAGAAAGAATCACAAAAGACCCCGTACTGAGTGCAGAGCCTGACATGGAACCCAGTCTCACAACCCTGAGATCATGACCTGAGCCAAAACCAAGGGTTGGACACGTAATTGGTTAAGCACCCAGGCGCCCCTCTCTATGTGCTTTTTAAATTGGGTAATTTATGCATGTCTAATGCTGGACACAAAAACATTTCATTGAAAGAGAACTGGAGGGGAAAGTTCTATGATTATAGAAGCATACCGTTATTTGGGTATAAATATGTTGTTATGATCGTTTTCAAGTTGACTTTCTCAAATGGAGTTGATGCCTTTGTCAGCTTATGTCCTCTATGTCCAGAAATTGGTACAATTCAGGTATATTGGCATTGGTATTTGGGCAGGGAGCTGTTGAATAGACTATTGAAAAACAATGGACCTAAAAGATAAAATTTACCTGATAGGTTAAACTCAGTAATCATATACCATAATGTTATGCCTTAGTTTCTGATCCACCTTGATAAAGGTAACACTCGTGGCTCCATCAGCTGTCTGAAGCTACCTAAAACCTTCACACTATTCGTTCTTGCTATCTTTAGCAATCGTTCTTTGCAGTCTTTACCACCTCCTAGAATTCTGGCTCTAGCAATGCTAATAATACTAGCAGTTAACATTTAGGAAATACTTGTTATAGGCTCACGAGTATCACAACTAATCTTCTTGATAACCCTGTTATATAGGTACTGTCTTTACTCTACTAGAGATGAGGAAATTGGGGTTTAGTGACGTTGAGTTGCCTCCCCAGGGGCCCACGGTTAGTGGAACCAGGACTCAGTGTTCTTCTGACTCCTTAAGCTCTGCTAGTCTAAATGCTTGCTGTACTCAGCACCAACATCACCTGGGAGCTTGTTAGGGATGCACAATGTTATGTTCCACCCAGACCTTCTGAACTCTCATTGGAATTTTAACAATTTCCCAACCAATTCCAATGCACATTAAATTTCTTGGAATGTCTATTCATGTCTTCTGTCCATTTTTAGTTGGATTATTTGTGTTGTATGTGTGTGTATGTGTGTGCATTGTATAAGTTCTTTGCATATTTTAGATACTAACCCCTTACTGGATATGTCATTTGCACATTTTGATTAGTATACTGGTATATTTTTGCTTTTATTTCCCTTGCCTCAGGAAACGTATCTAGAAAATTGCTGCTACGCCCAGTGTCAGAGAGGTTACTGCCTGTGCTCTTGTCTAGGGTTTTTATGGAATCAGGTCTCACCTTTAGGGCCTTAACCCACTTTGAGTTTATTTTTGTGAATGGTCTAAGGGTACAGGCCAGTTTCTCTCTTTCTTTCTTTCTTTCTTTCTTCTTTCTTGCCTGTAGCTACCTATACCCACCACCATTTGTTGAAGATTGTCTTTTTTCCATTGCCTATTTGTGCCTCTTTTGTTAAAAGGGGGTGAGAGAAATAGGTGAAGGGGATTAAGAGTACGCTTGTCTTGATGAGCATTGAGTAATACACGGAAGTGGTGAATCACTATGTTGTACACATGAAACTAATATAATACGGTATGTTAACTATCCTGAAATCAAAAATAAAAAAGTTTGAGAAGCACTGCTCACATGAAGCCATTAGAAAACCTCCATTCTCCACCCCCTCTGCCTGTCTTTATCTTTCTCTCTATTGTGTTGTAAATTTCTCTCTGCAGACTTCAGGAGGTGTCACAGACTAATTTATAAACACATCTTTGATTGTTCCTTGGACTTGACTTTTTCCTTCCTCGGCTTTCAGGATTTTATGTAAACCTTTAGGAGATTTGTTCTAACTCTCCCCAAATTTCAATCGCATTTCTGTGGTCATTTTCCACAGAAAATGGGGTTCTTAAACATGAACAATGCTAAAAGGAGAAAGATGCTAAAAATACTATGTCAAAATAGAGATAAATTTGTCTTTGTGCGGGGAAGTCATAATGACTCTTAAAACCATTTCTCACACGCCCAGCACTGAGTTTCCCAGCCCCAGTTGTATTGAGATTTGATTGACATATAACTTTGTATTAAAGCATATGGTATAATGATTTTATATATATATATATATATATATATATAAAATCAGTGAAATAAATTTAGTTAACAACCATCACCACACATAGTTACAAATATTTATTTTCTTGTGGCTTTTTTTTTTTTTTTTTTAAATTCAGGGACACACACAGATCTGTGTCCATAGGGAGCAATGACTACCACAATCTTGGCTGAAAATAGGTGCTCACTAGGGCATGAGGAAGAATGAGGCAAATAAATATTTTCTGATTCTCTTTCCCAAGCCCTAATTATTCACTCACAGCCATTCATTCCATATGAGTCCCTGTGCCACCAGGGCCTTACTCTTCCTCACTCAGGGAGTGACACACCATCCTGTCCTTTATGCAAGCCAAGAATCCAAGAACCTTTCTGGATACCTCTCTTTTCTTTAGCTCTCTGTCCTTCTATGTATGATGTCATCCTCTAGATTTCTCTTCAATGCATCCAGCCTTCCGTGATTACAGTGATCCAAGTTGCCATCATCTCACTGTTACTGTGGCTTCCCGGTTAGTACCCTCATCTCCTTTTGCTCTGCCCTCCCCACCCCAATTCAATAAGCCAAATTACAAGTTTAAGGACAAATCTGATGACGGTACCTTTCCTTCTGGCTTCAAGTACTCAGTACTTTCTCTTTGACCTTAAGATAAAAACACAACTCCCTAGTTGATCTTCGAGGACCTGCCTCCTGCTGCTTCGATCCATGTCCCATCTTGCACAAATGACTCCATTCTTTCCTTATAACAATGACAGTCAACCGTCCTGCCTTTCCTCCCGTGTGCCATGCTTCCTCCCTTGCACATGTATTTCCTGGCATAGTCTCCGGTCCCTCCTCTACTCGATCAACTCCTTCAGAAGTCAGTTTCATTTAGGGACTCTCTTCTCTGACAACTCTATGTCATATCCTTCTACTGTACACTGCCCTTCATTCACTCACTTACTCATTCATCCAACTAATTCAACAAGTATCTATTGAGCAACTCCTCTGTGCCAGGCTCTGTGCCAGGTGCTGGGGATACAACAGTGAATAAAGCAGGCATGGTTTCCCCATCTTGTTGTCCAAAGTAGAAATCAGGGCATAAATCTCTCCTTTCACAGGGCTTATTGCAGGCACAACTTCATACTTTCATGATTTTTAATTTATGCCTGTGTCCTATATAGACCATAAGCTCCGTGCAAGCAAAATGCCCCACTGTTTTATTTCTAGTACCCAGCATGCTACCTGGTGTATAACAAGTCCTCAATAAAGATGTATTGAATTAATGAATTTGGATATTTAGACCTAAATATTCAAATTAAAATTAACCTGCCACATACAGACTTTTTAGATCTTAAAATAATTATTTTCTTCTTAGTCTTGTCATTTCATGAATTATAGTTTAATGTCAGTCACAAACATGGATTGTTTATTACTTTTTTCCAGAATATTTATTTATTGCTTACTGATCAGTGCTTGTTCATTCCTCTCTGTCATCTCTCCAGATATTAAGTGATAACCTCCGTTTGGGTAAAGACTCCTGAAGCATCTGCGAACATTATTTCCTGCATAATAGGGTCCACTGGTTAGCCACATTGAGCTTGCCGTTTTCTAAGCCTCATTCGGTTTCTGATTCACATCTAAAAACTGTGCCCAACCCCACAGTGAAAAAAGTTCAAAAACAGATTTTATTTATTTATTTATTTGAAAGAGAGAGAGAGAGCAAGAGAGGGAACACAAGGCAGGGGGAGTGGGAGAGGGAGAAGCAGGCTTTCTGCTGAGCTGGGAGCCTGATGCAGGGCTCGATCCCAGGACCTGGAGATCATGACCTGAGCCCAAAGCCAGATGCTTAATGACTGAGCCACCCAGGCACCCCCCGCCCCAAACAGATTTTATAATGGCTTTCAAAGATCTAAACATATCACGCACACATATTACTCCCTTTCTCTTTCTTGAGAAAAATGGCATTTCTCAATTCGTGTTCAAAGAGTTCCTTGGTCAAATATTACTGGAAAATAATGGCTTAAATCCAGCCAAACAAGCTTCTTGGTACATTTTTTCAGAGCCCTTAACCTGTTGTGTCCCATTGCAAATCTCCAAGTGTGCTTGTTGAGGGGCAGTGGGGAACATGACTTATTCAGAAGGCCAGTTTTTTTTCAAACGCATTTGGTAAGGGGCTCCTTTCTCCAAGACCACGTGTTGAGCTCTTTAGGAAATGATCACTTTCAAACTAGTCTAATTCTAGCTGTGGAATAAAATGTCGATGGTTCACTGTTGCTACTTAAAAATGAACTGTTTTAGTTTTCTCCAGAAGTCTGCTGTCTCCTGAAAGGCCATGTGTGCAATTCAACTTCGAATGGTTCATATGATGACCAAGCACTAGTTATCTCACCATCTAGCGCTCGGCAATGCTCTTGACCAAGAAATCGACAGCGACCTTTCTGCTTCTAAGGAGTAGAGTTGGGATGGAGTTCTGGTTATGTGCTAGGCCTACTGCAAATGCCAACCCACAGTGCCTCTAAATGCAGAAATCACTATTCCTGATGATAAGACAAGAGGTGTTCAGGATCACTGAGGCTGGGGGATCTGGGAATCAAGGCAAGGGCCCTTTGTTTCTAAAACCTGTCTTCCTTTCCCTGACCAGATCATCCCCGATTTAATTATCCTCTTTTGGAGGAATTCATTAAAAAACAATGTGAATATTGTATAGATAAATGACTAAAGTCCTACGGAAACCATCGGAACAGTTTTGCTGTTTCCTGAAGATGGTATGGTATTCTTCTTCCCTACACTGGCTTTTCACCTGGATCCCAGCTTGGAGTGTATGTTCCTGGAGAAATATGTAGCTGGCAAGTCCTCTGCCTCCACCACTCAGTCTTCTTTAAGTAAATTGTGAAATTTCTGTGAATGCAGAAGTAGAACTGCTGCTCAGCAGAAATGTATAACTTGTGCTTGTGGTTTATATTGGTGGCAGATGTGATTTCCTTCATCAAATCTTAGAACTGGAAGGAAGTGAAGAGACTGTCATAAGGTCCCACTCATGCATAAATAACCAGGGCAGCTGAAGCCTGAAAAAAGTTAATGATTTGTCCAGAATCATATCAGAAATAATAATACAAGTAAATATAAATGATGATGCCCAAACAGTAACTCTTTTGTATGGAGAATCTACCAGATAATATGGCCTTTTTAGTATACTTGTTGTGTGTTATATATTACCTCTATTTTCAAATGAGATGTCAGATGCTCACACGGGTGAGGCAATTCACAGAAGTCACATAGTTAATAGGTAGCAGATCCTGGGCTCACATAATTTCACTCCAAGGTTTAAGCTCTTTGCACCATGCTGCTCCCTGTCTCTACAGCACAGCCTCCTCAAGATAAGCAAAAATGAAGTGATTCAGTCTAATTTTCCCAAACCTAAATCAGATAGAAAAGGAGGGGGCAAGAAATTCTCAAAATCACATCATTTACACGAGGTATGATTGAAGAAGAATGGGCCTGGATTTAAAAAAGTATATATGTCAAATGTCATTGCTTCAGTGTGAGGGATATTCCCTTCACATACTCGTTGGGGATGGATTTATTTCAGTGGTGATGTCACAGCCTGAAGTCATTTTGTAATTCCTTTCCATGTGGTAACTTGCAGTGTGTTTTGTTCTGTTTTTTTTTTTTATTTGTAAAATTTTCATTTTTTTTTATTATTGAAATATAGTTGACATAAATATTATATTAATTGAAGTGGACAACATCGTGATTAGGCAAGGCTATATATTACACAATGCTTTCCACAGTAAGCGTGGCTATCATCTGCCACCGTACAACATCAGTACGATATTCACCACATTCTCTATGCTGTTCTCCTGCAGTGTGGGCTTATTGGTGTTGTTGCTTTTGTAACATCACTAGTGGTAAATATCTTTCTTTGAGAGCGAATTTAATTTTTCCCATTGTTTGGAATCTAGGTTGGTGAATCCGTGAGGATCAGGCTGGATGATAATGGTGAATATCATGTAAGGGGATCAGTTTCCTTGAGTGACTTTATTTACAGACTCAGAAACTCTTGTCTAGCGGTAAGCTTGGTCCTTTGGATCAAAAGTGGTGTCAGAGAAATTCAAGATGCTTCAAATGTGTATGCAATTTGAGAGAGCTTCTAGACTGAACCTGTATGTGCTGTGTAAAGTAATTCAGAACAGCTACATATGAAAATATAGCTTTTTTATTATTCTTCATTACCAGTAAGTGTGAGATTATGATGATAGTTATAAACATTTAACTACTTTTCATGGTGTAACGAGTTCCTTATTTTGAAATCTTACTTATCATTTCATTAAAGGCTCAGCTGTATCACACTTGGTTCAAGACAATGCCCTACCATAAAGAATCTCTGAACCATTTTAACATTTGTTATCTGCTCCAATTTCTTAGAACCCAACCAAGTACTACACTATTTTTTATTTTACCTTTCATGATGTCTGTCTTATAAAGATTGTAGTATTTTTAAGAAAATAAAATAATTTTTAAAGTTCTTCTATATTCCTTTTTTATTTTGCTTAGCCCTGTGGTGGATGTATTATAAAATGAATGCTTTTAAGATGCAATTCTTTCCTCAGTCACTTCCTCATTTTTGTATATATGCTCTCTGTGAGTACAAACTGAGTGCTTAGAAAATTGTCAGTATTCAATATCATCTTTCCTTTGATGTTACTCACTCTGATCTTTATTTTTCCTGAAAAGTTCCATTTACCAACGTTTCTTCTTTATATTTGGAAACTGCGTTGACTATAATTATATTCAATTGTTAATTCAAGTACAAAGTTGAGCTGTTGTCAAGTGTTTTAGGTCAATGTAGTCAACCTTCATCATTAGAAAATAATACAGGCCCAGTCTTCTATGGAAAGTTTGGATATTCAGAACTAGAAAAGTTTTCTGGGATAAATAAAATTTCTGTTCTACTGGGTTAAGAGGTAAGCCTTTCTTGAATTTATGGCCTAAGAATTGTCTGCCACAAGCATCTATTGTTGCTGTTTGGTAAGACTTAGGTCAAGTCAAAGTTATTTATTGAAGTGTGTTTATACAACACCTACTCTCTGCCCAGCTCTTGCAGATTTCCTATTTTCAGCCGTGGAAGGTTGGCTCATAGCTATAATTCCATTCTGAGACAGCCTCAGAACAAAATGAGGCAGTATGGGTCAGCACCCAAATTCTACCATTTAAAATCCATCCGCTCCAGGCAGAGGAAGTCAGTGGTGAGAGAAAAGTAGATTTTCCTGCCTGTGGATTGCCTCCCTCCTGAAAAGAAAATGTTCTTGGTCTCAGAAGGACTGGTGAAAAATGCAGAGGGTGACTTTTTACTTTTTCCATCATAGAGGAAGAGTGAATTGAGAGGCCTACAAAACCGCAAAGGATAAAATATTGCTGGCCAATGGAAATAGACACATTTGGAAATCAGGAAGTTGGCCTGCTCCAAAAGTGGTGACAGTGAATGGAACTCCAGCATTGGAGGTCCCTTGGGAGAAGAGGGTGGTCTTTAATGCTTTCTAATGAGAATCTTCAGAAGAGTTTGTCCATGGGGATAGATTAGAAAGGTGGGGTGATAAACTACAGTAGGGCTTGAGAATCCCATGTGTAATGGAGCTCAGTTTTTAAAAACCTGATTAATTTTGTGTTCTTCCTGGCTCACTGAAACAAATGGCATGACTGTTTGCAGAGCATATCTAGTAGAGAATTCCAAAATCCTAACCTAGCTTTATTAAAGCAGTCTCATTATCTTGTGAATTTGGCAGGAAAAAGCCATATGGAGAACAAATTTAAATTGCTTTGCATCAAGCAAAATTGAGGTAATATTCTCAACAAGAAGGAAAATAATCTGAACTAAATGGTATGACCTAGTGGATGACTCATTTTAATAAGCCAGAATATGACATCAGAACTCCTGGGAGTTTGGATGGTCAAATGAAGTTATTTCCCATAAGGTACTCTCAAAATACAGATTTCTGTTCCCTTTCACCACATCACCACCACCAACAATCCCATCCTCCACCTGCTCCCACCCCTAAAGATTCTGATTCAGTCCCTCTGTGCATAAGAATCTCATTTTCAACAAATACTTAAACACCCATGTTTGGGAACCTCCACTCAAGGAAACCAATGAATTAGGATAATTTCAGCCACTGGTTTTCCATTCTGACTGCATATTGAATCACTTGGGGAGCTTTTAAAAATACCAGTGTTGGGGTGGGGAGAGAGTCTGACTATTGGCCTTCCTTAGGGTATTGCTTGGCCAGAGTAGCAGGAAGAGTGGGAGAGTCTGTGACACACAGCTCTATTCCCCCAAATGTTTGAATTTCTTTTGCAAATCTCCTACATTATTTTTAAAGAGTGCACCTGCCAGAAGATAGAGATCATGAAGAGAACACTTCAGAATAGATGGAAGATCCCCTAAACCCAAAAGGCAGGCCAAGAATAAGACTGAGCAAAGATCTTCAGTTGTCCTAGGAGAAGAGGCCATAGGAAACTTCTGGAAACTGCCCTACAATTCTTGTCTGAAGCCATTCTTCTGCTCCCAGACAGGCTCTGCATTTTAACTCATTTGACTGAAATCCACTATGTTGCCCTATAGACTATCCAGACAGTAAATCCCAACTAAGTCTGCATTTAAATATATTGTGCTATTTTATTCTGCAATTAAAGTATTTGTCTCTTCTATATTACATCTGAATCCTCAAGATACTGGATTCTGCCAATGTGATGAATACTCAATCCCTTATCATTTTATTTAACTCATCATAGTATATGTTGATAGTTTGAAGAGTCTAATACCTGCCTATACCACTGGCCAGTGGACCAAGACCCAGCATAATAAAATGGACATTCTTGACTGTCCTTAGTTGGTTATGCCATTCTTTTTAGATGCCTTTTATATGTCTTGACTGGGCCTTAGTAATAACTAGATGGGAACTTGAAAATGATAACCATTTTGGGTAGCCTTTCTGGTAAGAGTTCTAGGACATGATTATTTTAAAGTACAAGAGAAATTTCTTATTGTCAAAAGCTTGTAGAATGCATGTTGTGAATGAAGTAGTTAGAATAAACTTCTTTTCACAAACAAAACCTTCACAAGTGTTTTAGGAAAGGGAGGGCATGGGAAGGGAAGGCGATATTCAACCATCCCAAAATAGCTGGCTTATTACTACAGGAAAAACACAAGACGAAGGCGGATTAGTCAGATTTCCTTATTTGTTATTGTACCAAAATTATCCTGTGAATTGCAGTGTCATTTTGCATTGCTATTGAGATTTCTTACATGCATCAAATCACTGAGACTTAAGTCAAAGCACAAGTTTTCATAACAGTGAGTGACTAAGGTTATTAATTTGTATTTTCTTTTCTTCTTCTTCTTCTCATTCCCCTCCCTCCTCTTCCTCTCCTCCTTCTTCTCCTCCTCCTCCTCCTTCCTCTTCACTTTCTTCTTCTTTTTTTTTCTTTTAGCAAGAAGTCCAGCACTGTTTCTTTAAGCGGTCTGTTTCACTCCAGCATAGCTGATAATAAAACCAAGTCTTGATCATATTAGCTTACTTCAAACTCCTTTGCCACTCATATACACATGCAGATTGCTTTAGATCTTCTTGACCTGCAATTAAGATTCTCACTTACTAATATACTTATTCAACATATATTTATTAGTCATCTACCTTGTGCCATGCTCCACTGTCTGATTTATCACCTTGGCTTACGTCACTTCATGTCACAGGAGTGACTCATGTATAATAGCAATGTCTTCAGCTTCCATTTTGTTTCTCTATTTGCCTATAATAATGAGAAATAACAATCACTAACACTATATGCATTTACCTTGGGCGAGTCATTGTTCCAAGTGTTTTATATACGCTTTAAATATGTTTGATCTTCATGAGAACCCCATGAAGAAGCCTTCATTTTAATATTCACTTTTTAGAAAAGAAAACTGAGGTACAGTTTAGTCATTAAATAATTAAATAATTTCTCTGATGATAGCACGGCTAGTAAGTGGTAGAACTTGCTTTTGAACCTGGGCCATCTAGCTGCAGAGACTGTGTTCATAATCATTATGGAATTTCTTATTATGTCTCTAAACCCACCATTAGTGGGCAAATCTCTGGCCTTTGCTTTGACTTAGCTCTCCATGATGATGCTTCTTTCTACCTGACTTAATTCACTCTTAAACAGAACTCAGAAACTAACGATGTGCCCATGACATACTTTTAGCCTTAGTCATAAAGACAATTTCTTTTGATAAAGTGAATTTTTTTCTAAGCTAGTATTTTTTTTCAACAGTGTTAGAACATTTGCTTTTATACCCAAATGATGGCTATATTTTCTTTATTATAAAGATATCATATGCTCTCATCCCAGTTAATTCTAAGATTATTTATTTCTCTAGTGTCGAGTGTTTTATAAATATGAGGTCTTTCTGTGTACTTGATTTTTCTTGGCTAATGTTTAGCATAATCATTTACACATTAAAAGAAGTAAAAGTTTTGAGTCAAGGTCAAAACCTTTGGCTACCCAGTACAGTTAGGTAGTTCCCTTTGTGGCCAAAGTCATGTTGTGCAGCTCATAATCCAAAAACGGCATATGAGCCAGTATCAAGTGGCACATGGGTCATTTGTCATCACCACTCATTTCTTTCTTGATACCTTCTTGAATTTTCACGGACCTGCTCTTAGATTCACTGAGATTCTTCATCTTCCACCCATGAAATTACACTGATTTAGTCTCTGTTTCTTATCTTTTGACTGAGAGATCTATTGGGATGTGAATGAATGGTTAAAAATTCTACAAAGTTTTTTCCAGCATCTTAAAAAAACAAATAGTTTCACAATATTCAGCAAATGGTCACATAGACTATCTCTAAAGAGGAAGAAAATGAAGACTTTAGATTTAATGAAGGTAACAATGATCGCTGTGGTGATGTGTGTTTTGGTAGAGAAGGTTTCTGAAGACTACAAGAATTCCTGAGAACTTGTTGGGAAATAGTAGGATGGGAGGAATTAGGATCCTTCCAATACCACCTCCATGTACTGCTCTTACACACACCCAGTCTTGAACTGCCACGAGCTGCCAGAGAAAATGTACACACACACCACACCACACCACACCACACCACACCACACCACACCACACCACACCACATATATATGCCTCAACTGTCTTTTCCTTTCTCTTCAGCAAAGTCTGCCTCCTCCTTCCCTTTCCAAAAGGCGCCAAGGAATAGGCATTGAATTTCAAATGAAAGACATCTCTTGATGTGTCAATTCGACAAAATGCCTTCACTCAGAAATAAACAAGAAGTCGGGAGGTGACACTGTGGGCCCAGCTTCAGTTCACTGATCACTGGAGAAAGATAAATTGAACAACTGAACCAAAAATCACTGAGTTATCCAGTTTGTATATCTAATTAACTGGACAGACACCAAATGCCCATTTTATGTTATGCTGTGACTGCCATTCTTGCGGGTATTATTATGAAAGTACTTTGTGGTTCCTGGGGAAAAGCGCTCTGTGGTGCTATCAGCAGTTTTTCTCCTTCTGACTTGTTATGATAATAACTTTTGTTTTTATAGTCAACACTCAGAAATTCAGGATAATGTGAAACACTCTAAGCTCATGACTCAATTTTTCTAGAACCATCCTGGTTTTAAATATTTCCTCTTACCCTCCCCACAAACCACTGTCGTAGAAAAGTGAAGCTGTATCAAATGCTATCTTTGGATTTCGATGAACGAAAATTTGAATCACAGCTCTGCCACCCACTAGGCTTTGTGACCTTGGGGAAGATGCTTTACACTTTGAGGCTCAATTGTTTTTTTTTTTTAATATGTTTCTTCTTCTAGGATAAAATTATACATGCAAAGCTGCAACATAATGGTGGCTGTCTAGAAAATGTATTATTAGCCATTATTATTAGTTAATTTAAATACTTTTGTGTATACCACTTATTCTAGATGGCTTTTCATCCAGAAAACTCCCCCAAAATTATTTTTGATATCCAATGTATTTTATTTGTAAAATACAATGGCTTGATCTAAAGAGAATGGAGAATATATTAAACAGATAATCTCCATGTGTATTTTGAGTTAATATTTTGAGCTTTTTTCCCAGTTACAAAGAAATGAATAAATAACAAAATGGATTTCTTTGAAATTTACTTTTATTCTTTCTTTGGCTATTGGTATTTTATTAAATTGCAAAGTGAAATAATGTAGAGAAAGAAAAGGAGAGGCACGTGACATAAACAACAAATTGCATAATTGTTTCCGGAATATTTAGATAAGACAGAACATTTCTTCCAAAGTGTTAAAATAAATACCTATTTGTTCTAATTGCAATGTTGTGACTTGATGAAAGGGAAGAATGGTTAGCCGGTATTAGAGAGGGGAGAGACTGAATGTGGACGTGTAGGGAGTACATTCCCAGGAAACTTTGGCCCGATTATTAATTGCTTACTAAAGCTGCTTCCTCCAATCACTGAATCATACTGTCTATTGGCTGAGTCATTATTTTATTTCCATTAAGCAAATATCTAGCCAGTATCTCCTATGTGCTATCCAGATGCCGGGAATAAACAAGTGAACAACGCAGACCCAAATCCCTAACCATGCGGAGCTGGCAAAATAAATAATTAAATTGCATATTGTGTTCTACGATGACACAAACTACAGAGCAAATTAAATCAGGAACACACCATGCGGAGTCATGTTCTTATAATCTTAATGCGTGGGGATTGGCAAGGTACACACTGAAAAGGGGACATTTGAGCGAAGACTGGAAGGAGGCAAGGGAGAGAGCTATGTGGGGATCTGGGGGATTTGCAATCCCAGGTGGAAGCAACAGCATGGGCAGGACACAGGTAGATTGAGGAAGAAAGAGGCCTGGGGTGAGTGGACAAAGAAGGAAGGAATGGAGGCAGGGGAGTGTCCGGAAGAGTAAGGTCTTGCAGGCTATTCTGAAGACTTTGGCATGGGCTGCGACCAAGTTGCAAGTGTACTTAGAGGTTTCCAAACAGAGGAATGACATGATCCAACTTAAGTTTTATTGGAATCACTCTGTGCCTTGTGGAGAATGGATAAGGATCAGGGATCAAAGCGGGGGAAATCAGCGAGGAAGCTGCTGGAAGGATTGGTGCAGGCTGGAGCAGAGGACGTGGTAAGAAGTGGTCATCGCTGAAACAAGAGCCAAGAATCAGATGAACGTAGCTAGATGAGGTTCATGAGGGAAGGAGAACTGAGAATGACTCCAGGCTTTTTGGTCTGAGAAACTGGAAGGGTTGAGTGGATACCATTAGGTGGTTATCTGAAAAAGGCAATGTCTTCGTTCCAGAAAAGAGTAAAATCATTTCATTTGCCCTGTGCTTATTTGAAATGTGTAAATTCAATTTGAGCAGGGACTGAGATGACATCTGTCATGGCCGTTCCTGGAGATAATAGATTGTCTAAAGTGATAAATCATATAAACAAGACTCCATTCAGAAAAGCCTCTTCGGACTGTATCGAAACTTACAAAACAGATTTTTAAGCAAGTATTCTCTCCTGGGCCTATTGCAGACGTAAGCAAAGATCATGGGCAGGGAGGGTCCCAGGTCTGGGTTTTTAAAAAAGTCTTCCTAGATGATTCTGATGCCCAGGTTTTCAAGTCCCAGCCTGGACTTTCTCATTGCCACCCCTTTCCTTCAGTCTGCTAAGAACTACTGTGTTTTACGGAGCTAGCTGATGTTTTAAGTACTGGTGAAATGGTAAATGGTTTGTATGTTATAAACCACACACTGGTTACATTTTTGCATTCCTCAGAATGAATTCTTCCAGGATCTCTCTCAGTATATTGGAATTAACAATGCTCCAAGAAGCTTCGAAATCATCTAGACCCACAAACAGACTTAGTAGAGCAGCCTAAGGCTCTAGACGGACGAATGCTTACTGGCATTCTGTGTTAAGAAACATTCTGAGGCTGTTTCTTTTGTTAACAGAAAGTTTACAGGTCAGCAGAATTGGCCATGGAAGCAGGAGGGAAAGTGACTCTGCACATCCCATGTCACTTCCATCCTGTTCTGGTCCCAGCCTCTCATCTCAGGGGAATTTCGCCCATTGCCCCACAGACTGCTAGTGCTCCCAGTGCTGCTTCCAGAACATTCCACACAGTAGGCCATGTGTGACACCCTAGAATATAAATGCTCCCCTGCATACAAGTGCATATACTTATACATATGATAAGAACTTGAATATTGGAACTCCACAGCTCACAATCTGGACTTTTTACTAATCTGGATGGCTATAAATTGTGGAGATTTTACTATATACGAAGGGCAATTTCCTTAAACTCAACAAAGCCTTTCTGTTGTTTTTATTTATTTTTCCCTTTCATTTTATTTTATTTATTTATTTTTTTAAATTTATGATTTAGTCTAAAGTGGGAACAATGAAATAGAAACTGTATTTTATAGACTGCAGTGGAGTAAATTTATAGCTGACACTATGATCTACAAAAACGGGCATAAAGAATTTTTTCCTTCTGTCTCCAGGGCTGTGGAATGTAAAGCAAGTGGCTGAACAGCAGCTGCAAACGATTACTAAGCATTTTCAATGGTCTTGCAAACTGCCATGAACTCAGAGACTCCCTTCAGAAGTCCAGATTTGCACCAGTCTGAAGAAGTGCACCACCACTGGGCAAACCCATATTCTGCCCCTCCTTAACAAGGTTTATAGATCAGACTTTTATGGAGGTTCTGTCTTCTGACACCTTGACATAAAGAAGCGCTCTAGTTTTTTCTTCTTGACCTTTCTGTCCTTGCTTTGCTTTGGTTCCTTCTTCTAGAATATGTTTCTTAGGATTCCTTTAGTTTTAGCACATCACAATTCATCAGTGCAGGAACTGGCTGGTCGAGAACAACTCCTTTCTGCACATGCAGGAGGAAATTTTCCTTTGGTCCTGTCCAACACAAGTGAGCTAATCATGAAATGCTGCCTGTACAAACGTTCCTGTTATTGCCCTGGGAATTTCTGTCTGAGTTTATTGGACTAGCAGAGAGACTCTTCTGACGAAACTTAACTCCTTAGACTAACATGTGAAATCCGCCACATAAAATACAACTGAAATGTGCATCGTAAACTATGGTTGCCATCGTCAACTTTAACTTGTGTTAAGAGAGAAAATGTTGCATGAGTGGATGGGTAGGAGTGATAAGAGCTAGAGCCTGGAAGAAACTTCAGTGATGTAACCCAAGATTGGATGGGAAGGTTGGATGTACTGATGGCATTCCAGGCCTGTTTGGAACTATCCCATCAGGCTCTCGGTTACACGATGGCCCCAAGTCACATCACAGAGACTGGAGAAGGTCAACAACAATTTCAGACTCACCCAGTCTTTGGTTAATGATTTGCCTTTCTGTCATTGCCACAGTGAAAGAATAACTTTGCACTGTAATGATTCAACCAAGCTAGGTCAGGATCTGGATGAACAGAAAACTGGCAGAGGCATTAGAAAAGACACTTTGCTCTTTCTCCTTCTATATTTTAAAGGAGTAAGTAATTGGATGAAATTGAAACATACACTCAGGTATCCTATGGGTAAGAAATAGGTCAGATTAAGGGCTGGCTTTGTTGGCTCCCAGAAGAAAATGGCTGACTTTTCTGGCAGGCTATTGTTCACAGTGTCCCCCTCTAGATTTCCAACATGAGGAGTGGGAGAAGGAAGCACACAGTCCACCTCTCTGCCCAGACCCCACCCTCCACCTCTCTGCCCAGACAGCTTACCCACTTGGCCTGGATGCTCTTATCTAACAATCAGCAACAGGCTGTCGCTCTGTAAGCCTTGTGACCTCAGTCCTGAGTGGTTTCAGATCCCAGGGTGAATTCCATGTTAAGGAAAATTATTCTTGTGCATTTCTTTTTCTTTGTGAGTCCAGTGCAAAATAAAATTTTCTGATAGTCTGTCCTTGAGTATGGGAAATATTTATGGGAACGTCAGAAGCTTGAACAAAAGCGTGTTTGATTGTGAAATATCAAAGGTGAAGTTTGGGATGCAACCAAGAAAAGGAAACAAAAGTATTCAAATCAGACAATGAAAAAACATATAGTTATAAATGTAGAGTTAGCATTAGAAAAAAGGTATCCCTTTAACTTTGGGATGAATTATTAGGAAACATAAACATTTTAAACTGTGAATATCTGCAGCAAAGTTTTAGCTGTTTTCTGTCCCCCTCATCTCACCCCCCACCAATATTTTTACTAAGAAAAGATGTGTTGGTCTACATG
The DNA here is from genome assembly GCF_022355385.1 of Mustela nigripes. Lineage (NCBI taxonomy): Eukaryota > Metazoa > Chordata > Mammalia > Carnivora > Mustelidae > Mustela > Mustela nigripes. The sequence goes on from NC_081568.1 coordinate 30,957,504, forward strand.
TGGTGTTACTTTCCAGTGCACCACAGGACAGGGTCATCCCCTTCACAAGTTAGGTGACCTGCAGTCTGCACTAAAAGACAAAAGCATTCTCACATTGGGATTTTTGATAATATGAATGACCTCTGGGTCTATGCATTTATTTTTTTGGTAATTCATATTTTTAAATTTAATAGGCAATCCGTGTAAGGAGAAAACAAACATTTGCCCTACTATCTGTGGATATTATAAAGGCTGGCAGGAAAGGAGCAAAAAAATTGGAGAAACGCAAGAAGTCCTAAAACTGCCAAGATTTACAGAGAACCTGCCCCAAACTGGAGCCATTATGCTCAAGTGGCTAAGGCTGAATTCTTACTGAAAGATCTGAAGTTATACATGTATCTAAGTCTCGTCCACTTCCATCCTTCATGGAGATAGGCCAGATTAAATCAAAACAGTGGAATTAGGTAAACCATGCAATAGATTACAGAACAAATAAGGAAAAAAGAAATAATGAACTGAGGTTGTAGGTGAATATGTAGATGGGCTCATTGTACGTAGGAATTAAAGAGAATGAGTCCTTCCCTTTCCAAAGAGCCATTCAGTTGATTCTCTGGCTTCCTTTGTTACTGGTTTCACAGACATTTTCAGAGAAGTTACTTACTATGTTAATATTTACAAGATGTTTAACTATTTTAACCAAGGTGACTAGTTAATATAGTTTTACTCGCAGAGTCAGTTTGGATCTCTGAATTCCTTCCCAAAGAAAGTAAAAGTAAAACAACATGAAAGGAACATTTTTGCCTCATTGTTTGCTTGGTTCTGGGAGATAAGTATGTTCCTAATCTTACTAGTGACTTTCTAAATTTTGGAATTTTTCTACATCAGATCTTTGACTCGCAAACTTCTTTCATTCCCATTCAATTACCAAAGGTTTGATTCTTCAATATAAATTCTAATTTTTGCACATCCACCTGCTAGGCTTTTTTAAAAATTTAAAATTTTAAAATTGTGAAGCATAATATCCTTTAAAAAAAAAACCCACAAAAAGTCTAAAACTAGCATTTGACAAAGTGGTTTGATGAGAACGTCCATGCCACTGTCACCCAGATCAGAAACGTAAAACACAACCTACCCAAGAAACGCCCTTCGGCTCTTGCTTTGTTTAAACATCCATTCTCCCCCATGGTCAGGACCTGGATGGTATTCATTTCTTTGCTTTTTTTTTTATAGTCTTTATGACGGTTGCATGCATCCTCAAATAATATAGTTTTGCTTTACTCTATTGAACTTTATACCTAAGGAGCCATACTATAAATAACCCTTTGTGTCTGGGCTCCTCTTGCTGAATATTGTGACTCATTCCTGCTGTTAATTAGCTCTGACTTTTTAAAATTCCCCTTGCTGTATGATATTCCAGTGCATAAATATAACCCGTGCTACTGTTGGTAAACATTTGTGTCATTTCCAGATTGGGGCTATTATGAGCATGCTATAAGCATTCTTGATCATGTGCCCTAGAACATGTCATGCATTTCTCTAAGAAACATCCCTTGGAATGTAAGTGCTACATTACAGGTTTTGACTTTACTATAAACTTTATACATGATGTTGGACTATTTCCGGAGTTGCACACATTTATATTCCTACCAACATTGTGTGAATGTTTCTCTTGCTCCACTTCCTTAGATCACTTGACATTGTTATACTTTTTATTTTTTTATTTTTTTATTTTTTTTAAAGATTTTATTTATTTATTTGTAAGAGAGAGAGAGAGTGAGAGCAAGCACAGGCAGACAGAGTGGAAGGCAGAGTCAGAGGGAGAAGCAGGCTCCCTGCGGAGCAAGGAACCCGATGTGGGACTCGATCCCAGGACGCTGGGATCATGACCTGAGCCGAAGGCAGCTGCTTAACCAACTGAGCCACCCAGGG
>NC_081568.1:30959511-31102102 GCF_022355385.1 Mustela nigripes
GTAAGAGAGAGAGAGAGTGAGAGCAAGCACAGGCAGACAGAGTGGAAGGCAGAGTCAGAGGGAGAAGCAGGCTCCCTGCGGAGCAAGGAACCCGATGTGGGACTCGATCCCAGGACGCTGGGATCATGACCTGAGCCGAAGGCAGCTGCTTAACCAACTGAGCCACCCAGGCGTCCCAGACATTGTTATACTTTTTAGTTTTCCTCTTCTATGTATTACCTCATCATGGTTGTAACTTGCATTTTCTGATTATCAAAGGTGTCGAGTCTATTTTCATATGGTCTTTCAGTTGCCTATTTTTATAATATGTTTCATCATGTATGTTTATGATATGTTTCATCATTTTGAACATTTTTATATAAGAATGACTTTTTTCCTTATTAATTTGTAGAAGTTCTTTACCTATTTTGAAATCTAGTGTTTTGTTGGCTATGCACATAAAGGTATATATCTCATATCTATCTGTTAGTATCTATGCTATTATATATAAACTACAGACTATGTATATAATTAGAGAGATATTACATATAATAATACATAATACAATAAATATAATATATAATAAATATATAATAAAAAACAAATACATACAATCTCTAATCTTTTCTTCAGAGAGACTTAAGAATAGGAGGGTGGGTTCTGCACTAAAGTAATGAGTGATATAGATTCAGAAGATGAGAGAGTGGGGCGCCTGGGTGGCTCAGTGGGTTAAGCCGCTGCCTTCTGCTCAGGTCATGATCTCAGGGTCCTGGGATCGAGTCCCGCATCGGGCTCCCTGCTGAGCAGAGAGCCTGCTTCCTCCTCTCTCTCTCTGCCTGCCTCTCTGCCTACTTGTGATCTCTCTCTGTCAAATAAATAAATAAAATCTTTAAAAAAAAAAAAAAAGAAGATGAGAGAGTATTATATCTATGCTATGAAAAATCTTAATAATGCACTGCCTTCTAATTTACTTTTGCATTGTTAAATTCAGAGCATGTAAAATCATTAGCAGAATAATACAAAAGAACAAAAGAGATTCTAAACCTAGAAGGGAACTTAAAGGTAAATATAATCCCATTAAAAAATTCATGTTGCTCAGGGATGCCTGCATGGCTCAGTTAGTTAAGCATCTGCCTCCGGCTTGGGTCATGAGCCCCCAAGACGGGCTTCCTGCTCAGCAGGGAGTCTGCTTCTCCCTCTCCCTTTGGCCCTCCTCCTTGCTCATGCATGAGCATTCTCTCTCTCTAATAAACTAAAAAAAAAAAAAAAAATTCTTTAGTAAAGAATTCATGTTGCTGGAGTGCCTGGGTGGCTCAGGTCATGATCTCAGTGTGGTGACTTCGAGCACTGCTTTGGGCTTCGTGGTCAGTGCAACATCTGCTTCAGATTCTCTCTCTCCCTCTCCCTCGGTCCCTCCCCCATTCTCGCTCTCTCTCTAAAAAAGTAAAATGAAAATAAACCTTTTAAAAAAATTATGTGGCTCTGCCTGAGGACCTGAGTAATAATACTTGGGTCTTGACGACTCCAGTACTCTTCAGAGTTACGTGTTAGGAAGCAATCTTCCCCTGACAACTTCAGTTAGCATGTCTCCTCTTTGAGACTTACTCCATAGACACTTTTTAATCTATTAGGAAAGAGAGTCAGAGGTTTGAGGAGATGGTAGCAAATTTCGTTGTTTGGATACTTCTTCTTTAAAAAGGGAAATACTCGGAGTGGGGTGTGGGTGGGGGGAAATGTGCCTTATTTATTTCCTACAGAATGCTGGTTTCTCAAGCGTTCCGGATCAGGCTTCCTGCCTGGAGTGTTAGGATCTTAATTCCAGAAATCTGCATTGTCACTCCAATCCAGAGTCCATCTGCAGTCTTGGGCGTCTGGGAGGCCCAGTGGCCCTGACCGACACAAGCGACTTCCCTTCTTGGCTCCCAGGGCTCCAGGCTGCATGATTACTCAGGGCTTTGGCATTTATATGTGCTCTGCACATTTAGTCCTATGGAATCTTTAATGGCCACTCTGGCTGCTCAGTGCCAATTTCAAAGCTGGGCACCAAAGGAGAGCAGTAGGATAATGCAGTAGGAAAAAGGAATAGAACTTGGCAGGGAGGGAGGAAGCTTCGAGAAACTGCAATTTTCAATTTTTGTTTTCTTTTTATTCTTTCTGGAGTGACTCTGCTTTCATGATGGCATTGATAGAAGCATTTGTTGTCTTATGCTTGAGGCATGATAAATGATATTTTATATGACATTGAAAATGAAATAGGTAATAAATTTAATTTGGAACTGGCTGCATCTCCCCAGAGCAGAAAAAGGATCTGGTGAAGTCTAAGTGATGTCCAAACTGACCATGACAAAATAATAAAACAGTGTCATTTTAAAACGCAAGCTTGCTATTGGGACATATAAATAGACAGAAATTGGCAGTTCTCTAAATGTGGTCTGATGACCATTGGTGGGCCTGAAGGATCCTCCAGGTGGCCTCGAGCTGGTCTCTTATAATTTCAGCATTTAAATACAACCATATTTACACTTTCTTTGTAGTCTAGAATAAATCAGTTTATAGCCCTCATTAATGTCTCTTTAAAAATAACATGTCTCAGTAATTTTGGTCAGGATATGTGGTCTATGATGTCCTGAGGCATATGGAAATGATATGTGGGCCAGAAATACATACGAAGCCCTAGAATCACATAGATTTAAGTATCAGTTAATATATATTTTATGTATAATATGTGCTAGGGCTTGCACCAGGTACTCCTAGAAAAGGATTTAGTACCTCCCAACTACTTATTGTTCCGTCCCAATTTATGCCAGAAGGGAATGGGTTGTAGAAGAATTAGGAATGGGACTTTATTATTATTTTTTTAATTGTATAATCTCCCGAGTGTCTTGCATTTTTTTTTCAGAAAGTATGCATTTGTTTATTCTTACAAAAATATTTTAAAATAACATGCCATCCCAAATTAACTGTTTAGTTAGTGTCAAGCACCCTTCTAAAGTTTACATACATTAACTCATTTATTTTAATTTTAAAAAATACTAAGTTTGGTGCTATTATTCCCCACCCTCCCAATTTTGTAGCTAAGGAAACAGAGGCACATGGACATTGCTTAGGGTCACACCATTGGTCAGGATGGAGTCAGGATTTAGTCTCAAAAGTCTGACTCCAGAGCCCCACGCTCAGCTACTGACCTGATTTTCTGAGGACTTTTATTTGTGGGGAAAATCAGCACTACAGAAATTAAAATAAAAAAATAAATATGAAAGTCTACCATAATCATCCCTGGTTTTATCCTAACCATGGTGATAATATGGTAATATAGAAACTTTTCATAGACTCTAGTTGGTAAGAGAGGACAATTGATTTTACATGCTCACATGTCCCATTGGACACAGAACTATGTGTCCAAAAACTTACATCAAAATGTCACCCTAATATGGTTACATAAAAATGTCTTCCTTGGGGGAGCACACTGCGAGGACTCCATTTCACTGCCTGGCACCAGGCATTTTTGTACCTCTGGAAGGCCTTGGATTCACGTCACGAGCACAGAAGGCAGAGAGTAGCAGGAATAGCAGGTATGTGAGCAGAACCCCAGAGAAAACAGGTGGCCACCGGGGGGGTAGAAAGGCCAGTCAGAAGCTGTCCCTGATGCACCTAAAGGTGCCGGAGGCAGCAAGGCCTCCAGTCAAGCCCTGTGGTTTCACCATGGAAGCCTGCTGTAGCGGAGAGATTTCAAGGGGCCTGAGTGTTCCTTGGGATTCTCCTCTCTCCCCGCCACTTCTTAGATGGCTAGTAAGCCACATATGTCAGCCCTCAAGCTTAATATCTGAGAAAAGATTTCTAAAAGTAACCTAGGAACCTAGAAGCATCTATCCAACCTGATTAGAGGGATTCGCCAGGTTTGTTTTCTCATTCATACACAAATCACCAAACAAAACCACGTAGAGGGAGGGCCATGAAAAGCTTTTATAACATGGAGCAGAACACTTAAATAAAGGTGATGGAAATGATAAACATTTGCAGAAAGGAACATTAATTTACAAGTACCTGTTTTGATTCTTTTTGAAAATTGAGAATTTATGGATATTATGAACTAAGGTAGAGATTAGGTATGAGATGATAAGAGAGCAGACTAGGATTTAAATACAAAACAAAACTTTTGTGGCTGGGAGGCAGGTAGAAAATAAACAGGGAACTGTAAATGTGATAGGGAAGGAATAAGAGAAAACCAGACTCTGATCCCGGGATTGCCTTTACTTTAACAGCACTAATACAGTGAAAACTGGGAAATAAACAGAGTGAGTTGGAAGACACATTTGCACATGTGTTCCAGAATCAGAAGGGGCAAAGAGACAAAAATGATCTCAGAAGAGATCAGATATGAAAGACATAGAAGGAATCTTAAACTATGAATAATGTATGCGCCAGAGGAAAAGATCAGAGTAAACGAGATGGAGCAGTGACAAATATAAGAAAAGAAAAAATGTGCTGAAGACGAATCTGACCCCATAAGTTGATTGTTACTCTGCTTCTGGTAAAAATCATTCAGATAACCAACACTTTAATAAAAGGTTTCTCCTATTTCTATGGCCTAGGATCCACTCTCCTCCTTGAATTCTGAAACCGGAAGCATGTCTTAGTAGGAATGAGGGAGTAGAAATCAGAGAAAAGTAAGAAAAATGGAAGTGAGCTGTCAGACATCGCCTGTGTTCCCCAGGAAATTAAAAAGGGATACAAGTAGAGGTTTATGTTTAAGGATCTAAAATAGATGGAACCCCATGTATGTAGGTATGTTAATAATCTAAGCATAAAAATTAATCAGAATCTTTCATTTAGCAATAAGAAGAGCACAGGCTACACACTGAGAAATCCTGAGTCCGCCATTGATGAAACTCACATCCACCCATTTCTGTGTATCCTTGCTTTGCCTTACTATTCTCCCCTGTGAAATGGGAAAACAGCTCATAACTGTCTAACCTACTGCAGAATGGTATTATAAGCATATGAAGAAAACCACACACACACACACACACACACACACACACACACGTTTCCCACAGCTGTCAATGTTATTAGGAGCCCAAGGACCATTACATCAAATGGGTGACTAGATGTATTCCTTAAGCTGAATGAGCCACACCAGCTGATTTTCTAAGAGTACCTTAAGTTTAAAAGCAAGATCTTGACCTTGTGGATAAGCAAGCTTCACTTATGAAGAAAGAAGCATACACTAACCTAAGCAATTGCATGTCCACAGTTCCCGGACATGTCAGCTAAAACACCATTAAAGATACATCAATCATATAGAACAACAGAAACTGTCACAATAGCAGAAAGTTATTATAGGATCCATGTCTCCCGCTTTGAAAATAAACTTGTCAGCTTTGCTTTATCATTTATTTTCCACAATGTTTCCAATTTGCTGGATCAGTGTTCACATGCCAGCAGGAGACTATTATCTCAGAATAATTAATAATATGTCCCGCAAGACATTCTCTTCGTTGTACTTTAGGATTTTATATTTATTATAGAAGCACCTCGCAGTAAAACTCAATACAAGAACAAAGGAATAATGTTACAGAGAATATGTCTTTAGCCAGTACTCAAATGTTTTCTAGAATATTCTGAGAAGAAATGCATAGAAACAAACTATAAGAGGAGAGGTGGGCATGCTGTTTTCTTTCTGGGTTCCTGTACTACTGACTCTTGTACAAAGGAGTTTATTATTGGAACCCTATGTCTTCAGTGATATATTAATACTTTCAAGGAGCTTTGAATCTTGGAGCCTTGACCAAAGGAGGACAGTGATTAGTCCAATCTTTAAAAATACAATATTGTGTGTTAACTTTACTGGAGTTAAAATAAAAACTTAATAAAAATTTTTTGAAGTGGGAAAAAAGAAAGTCATTTTGCCCATCAGGGCTAAAACTGGGGAAAGGCCACAGAGCCATTTGCCTCAGGAGCAAATTTATGTGTGTTCAAAAAAATCTCAGTCAATGAGATGATTTTTGAATTAAACATTTAAAAATATAAGAATTAGGGGCATGTTGGTGGTGCAGTCAGTCGGGTGTCTGACTCTTGATTAAGCTCAGGTCAGGATCTCAGGGTCCTGGGATTGAGCCCTCTGTGGGGCTCAGTGCTCAGCGGGATGCCCACTTGAGATTCTCTCTCTCCCTCTCCCTCTGCCTTTCCTTACCCACCATCGCCTCTTCACACTTTCTTTCTCAAATAAATAAATAAATCTTAAAAAAAAATAGAAATTAATGCAAAAAACCCATGATGAACAGAACTAGGAGGGAATCACTGCATCACGTTTTCACATAAAGGTAGGATGAAAACATCATTTTGGGTGCCGAAACCAGATGACAATAAACACAAGGTCGATCTGGAAGGGGGGATAAAGGTGGGAAGGGGCAGACCAAGGACTATGTGCTAAAGAATAAAAGAAAACACTCCTGATTGAGTGGACAATGAAGGGAAGGGGTTTTCAGATTGATTATTGACATGTGCACCTCAGAAATTCATTTTAACCTTGGCTAGACAGAGCCACTGCCCAGTTGCCAACCAGTGTCTTTTTAAGGTCTAGAATTTAGGAGGAGGTAGAAAGGGCACCTAGCCTCCTCTGCCTTCAAAGCAGTTTATACAGATTTATTTGGAACCAGCCATGTGCCCTGGTGTCTGAGGGACAGGGTTGGATTTGTAAGTGGATGTTCACCCAAGAGGATAAACGCTTGTTCTCAAAGAAGGCACTGCTTTTGGCCACGTTTTTGCCCCAATGCCTGATACACAGAGGCGGGCCAGTGAGAGTGGGTGGAGCAATGTTCCTCTCAAAAGGGTACAGGGAGCTCTTCTGGGGGTGGTTCCATCGCCCCCCTGTGTGGTTGCTGGCTGAGCCGCAGGCCATTTGGATAATCTATGCATGGCAGGAAGCCATAACCCAACAGGTTATCTGCCCGGTCATGGGGGAGAAGCCACGCTCCAACCCACTCCCAGCCTAAAACAGCTATGGCTGCTCTGGGTATTCATTTCATCTCCTTCCCTCAGTAAAGAGGAGGGAGATTGAGAGGAACATGATTGACCCCCCCAAAAAAGAAAAAAAAATGCATTTCAAGCTGAGAAGCAAACAGATGATTCAACAGTCTTCCACATTCCTTTTAGTGCCCTGTTCAAAGTAAATGGCAGTGGTTTATTTTTCTTCTCCTGTTAAATTTGAGCATGGGTTATATGGCTTTCTGGGTGGGCAGTTAATTCTTTGGTCCCAGTTCAGCTTTAGTTCATATCTTAGTACTGGAATGCATCTATGCACTCATAAATTAACCTCTACTCTAAATATCTGCCCAGACCAGAAGGTTTAGGATCAAGTTCAGTGACAAGAGCTATGGTGATATGCAAATCACTTGTTCAGCAGGTAAAGGATGAGTGGTGGGATTTGGAACATGAAGCTGGGCTGTTAGCCAGAGGGAAGTCTGCTGGCCTTACCATGGGGCCTCACCATAGCACACCCCCCAACCCCGACGGCTGCCAAGCTCCTGATGTGGTGGCAACCTGGCCCAAAGTCACGGAGGCTCATTTTCTACTCCTTTTCCTTCAACATGGTGAGATAGATCTGTGAGAACTGAAGGAGGCTCCAAAGTTGGTGGGAAGAAAGAATTTATAATTTTAGACTAGGAAGGGCTGATGTCTTCCCTTCTTCACTATATGTCTGGGGCATTTATAAAGGTTAGCCTGGGAGTCTTCTCTTCAAAGAAGCTTTCCCTGCCATGGTTGATGGATATTTCATGTGGCATTTTTATAGCCTTATGTTCCAATTACTCATGAATATACCAACTATACAAATCCATATATATGAGTTTCTGGAGGGAATTACCACCACACCTAACTCATCCTGAAATTCCTTGCATAGTGTCATGAACATACGCAAAGGTTTGCTGAAAGGACATTAAAAGAATGAATGAATGCATAAGTAAAACCATAAAGTTGTATAAACCCAAGTAGGTTGATATGTCATTGGGCAAGTACATTTTTCAAAAATTTGGGTATGTGGCTCCTTGCTGACTCTCTATAAACTGATCTAGGCTGGTGCCTATGACCTTTGCCAGAGCCTTCCTGATAATTCTGATTTGGGGATAGTTGTAGGAATGTCAAGATTTTGCATTTTCAAAAAGATAACCAAATGTCTGTTAATGCAGTTATGCTTATGGTTCACTGGTTGAGGCTATCTGACCTGGTATTAGAAACATTATAAATAAAATAAGAATCATAATAACTGTTGCTTATGGGTTACTATATGTCAGATACTGTGCTTATTGCTTTGCATATTTTAAGGCATTAATCTTCACAATCATCTAACGAGGTGAAGACCATTATTGTTCCCATTGTGTAGGTAAAGAAACAAAATGGAATTTGCTCAGTGGAGCTGGGATTTGAACTCAGTATGGCTCCAGAGCAATGCTCACCTATTATGCTTTCCTCCTTCACACCTCAGCCCCGGGAGATAGCAGATTAAACCTGAATTTCGCCTTTCCCTTCACCCTACATCCTATTGAAATGACAAAAAAATATATTAAAAAATAAGAGTAAATAAAGAAATGTCTACATGGCAATGAGAGGAGCTCTGTTGACCTGGTCCCCAGCAAAACACCCATAGTGGGCAAAAATTATAAAAGAAAAATCATTTAAAACCTCTGGAAATTGGGGTGCCTGGGTGGCTCAGTGGGTTAAGCCTTTACCTTCAGCTCGGGTCATGATCTCAGGGTCCTGGGATGGAGCCCTGCATCGGGCTCTCTGCTCAGGGGGGAGCCTGCTTCCCCTCCTTCTCTTTCTGCCTGCCTCTCTTCCTACTTGTGATCTCTCTCTCTCTGTGTCAAATAAATACATAAAACCTTAAAAAAAAAAAATCTCTGGAAATTGTCCTAAGGGCATGAAAATGAAAAATGAAAGACATTTTTTTTTCTTCCCCAAGAAAATCTACTAAATCTCAGTAAGAATAGTGTCTGTGGCACTTAAGCTATCAACAGAATAAAGGGTAAAACCAAATTGATTATCTCCGTGGATGCAGAAGAAAAAGGTGACAAAATCTAACTCTCCTTCATGAGAAAAGTACTCTGCAAACAAAGAGCAGAAAGGGACTTCCTCAGACTGTTAAAAGACATCCATGAAAAACCCACGGTTAACACTGCTCTTCATGATGAAAGACTGAGTATTTTCTATGAAAATCAAGAGCAAAACACAAAAGTCTGCTCTTACATTATATATTTACCATTTTCTGGAGCTTCTGGCCAGGCCAGTTAGGCAAGAAAATGGAAATAAAAGGCATTCTGATAGGAAAGGAAGAACTAAACGATCTGTGGATGACTTATTCTTATATTTAGAAAATCCTTTGGAATCCACTAAAAATTTCTTAGAATTGATAATCAAACCCAACAAGTTTAAAATATACATAAATAAATATATATATTATGTATATACAGTATATAAAAATAAATTATACTTATATATACTTGCAATGAGCAATCCAAAAACGATATCAAGAAAAAAATTTCCTTTAAAATAGTATTAAAAGTACTTAGGTAGGGGTGCCTGGCTGGTTCAGTTAGTTAAACATCTGCCTTGGGATCAGATCGTGACCTTGGAGTCCTGGAATCTAGCCCTGTGTTGGCCTTCTTGCTGGATGGGAGTTTGCTTTTCCTTCTCCCTCTGCTCCTCCTTGCACTCATGCATTCTCTTTCTCTCTCTCTCCCCCTAATAAATAAATAAATAAATAAATAAATAAATAAATAAAAATCTTTTTAAAAAGGGGGTACTTAGATATAAATTTATAAAACAAGTGCAAAACCTACACTCTAAGAACTATAAAACTTTGTTGAAATAATAATTTTTAAAAATCTAAATAAATAGAAAGACATCCCATGTTCATGGAACAGAGAACAATAGTAAGACTAGTATTACTAAGATTGTAATACACCCACCAAATCAGTTTACGTATACAACACATTCTCCATCAAAATCCTAGATGACTTTTGCAGAAATTGAAAAATGGTCAAGAAATTCATATCAAAGCACAAGGGAGTTGGATAACTAAAATCTTGAAAAGAAACAGGGTTAAAGGACTCCCACTTCCCAGTTTTCCTCTCCTTCAATGGTGAAAAGAATAGTCTTTCAACAAATGGAGTTGGTACCCACTTGCATAAGAATAAAACTGAACTCCTACTTCACACCATATACAAAGTTAGGAAATGAATCAAAGACCTAAATGGAAGAGATAAAGCTATAGGATTCTTGGGAGAAAACATAGAAGTAAATCTTTTTTGGCTTTGGAGTAAGCAATGGTTTCTTAGATATGATACTAAAGACATAAGCACCAAAAGAAAAAAGACAAATGAGGCTTCTTCCAAATAAAAAACTTTTATGTTTAATGTGCTTCACCATCAAGGAAGTGAAAAGAGAGACTACAGAATGATTTTTCAAATCCCCTGGCAAAGAAATGAATCTCGAGCAAAACACCCCTTTCTAACTAGAACAAACGTATTTTTGCAGTGGTACAATTCAGCTTTGGTGGCAGTGTGGGGAAATAGAAGCTCTCATTCTCTACTGTCTTTTAAGAAGTCCTTTGTCAATGCCTGCCACTGTAAGTGTTCCTTCCTTTTTATTCAGAAAGTCTACCCCTATGGACCCATTCTCCTAAAACGCTCACAAAAATACACAAAGACTAATGTACCAGGATGGCTACTGAAGGATCATTTACAGTAGCAAACAAAAGGAAACAATCCAAAGCCTATCAATAGAGGAGACTTACAGCAAATCATGGCACAGCCACCATTTATGGGATAGCTTTATTCCTATTTCCATAGGAGTTAAGTAAATCTGTATAAACTAACAAGCCAAGCCATTCATATAATAGACAGAGATAAGTGGAAAAAGTCGATGATATGTGATAATAGGTACAAGGCCTTATTATATACTAAACATAAAACAAGGCTATTGTGTCCATTATTTCTCAAGAGTTGTCTAAATATTATTAAAGAAATATCTGCTCAACTTATCTTGGTGCAGACCAGGCCAATGACCATCTGGGATAAAGCTCAATATCAGATAAAAATACCTGGAATTTGAATATTTGCCCTTTCAGTGTTTGATTTCGGGGCATATATTTGAAGCTACTCTTTGCTTATTCTAAGATGTCCTTAAAATCTTTTTAAAAAACTACTGGCATTTAATACTTTCATAATTAAAAGATAAAGAAAATGTGGTCAATTAGATAAAAACCTGAAGGATAAAAATGCAACTATGTTCAGAAGGTAACACACTTTTTTCAAAAGTAGACTTGTTTACTTTAAAAAAAAGTTACTTTTTTTTCTTTTTAATTTCTAATCCTGGAGCCCTCAAAAATTGGCCACTCCTTGAAATCATTTTTGCTCTCTATAGATTTCTTTCTTACTAGTTAAACAGTATTGAGACAGACTAGATTAAACCTCTTATAGTTAAAAGCCCCCCATCTTGAAGTCTCTCATGGGCCTTGTATTCCCTCTCTCTATCAGAATAGCATCTCAGTTGTGTTCCACTTTCAGTACTGACTTTTCACTATTCTGTTGGTTGGCCTGACTTCGTGTAAGATTACATGAAAAGATGTGCCAAATGGCATGACCCATTATTAAGAATCTAGAGTGTTCCAAGTTCTGAGACTTGCACCAAGTGTTTTCCGTATCACTTACTGTTTTATGCGTATGCTTGTCAAAAGCAATTACTCCTGATTCAGCAAAATGCAATGCTTTCTAACAAATGATCGGAGGGTAAACAACTCATTTACATGGAGAGGTTTATATTTTCAGAAATGCCTCAAGGGAACCTTTCCAAGAGGCTAGAAAGGAATTCAGCGAAAAGGAAACAGCAGGAGGATCCTGTATTTCTCTGCAACTCAGCGGTACTACTTGCCAATACCAACATCATAACATTTCAGAGCTCAGTTTTCCATATTTTGAAACTTCATACAGAGATTCCATCAAGAAAGTCGATCTCCTATCAGACCCAGCTTTCTCTGTTAGTAGCTGAATATTCTACTTCATGACATGTGACTTAAGCCTCAAAAGTTTTTACATGCTGAGAATAAATCAGAAAGGATGGGGAATTGCATTAACTTAGTAGTTCTCAAACTCTAGCTTGCATCAGAATTGCCTAGAAGGTCTGTTAAAACCAGCAGTTTGCAGGGCCCAACCACAGAACTGCTGATCCAGTGAGTCTGGGGGGATAGGGGGAGGGGAGCTTGAGAATTTGCATTTCTAGCAGGTTTTTAGGGGATGTTGCTGCTATTCTGGGTAATGCTCCTTGAGAACTGCCATCTTAACTCTTCAGCAACTAGGACTCCAATTAATAACTAGCTTTAGCTCACTACAAGGTATTTTCCTGGCTCTCAAATACTGAGGAAGCCAGATATTAGTGGCATGGTCTCTGAATATGATTGCCCTAAGAGAAAAGAATGATATTTGCGGCTGCTGTTTTCCTGAAGGAATTCATCTGGATGCTGGCGGAAGGTGATTCAATGGTGCTGAGAGGGCTTCCAGGGGTGCTGATTATTCCAGTGTGACAACTTCTCTGACCTTCATTTGACACCATGGAATCAACTGGGAAGAGAGGAGACCCCGGGGTTAAATGTAGGCACCATGCTTTAAGATTTTATGGTTCTAACATTCCAGAATTCGTGGCCCCTAACCTCATGTCAGTCCTTACTGGAATAGTCCATGGCCCCGAGGGAGAGCGTGACGGGAGGCAGATGTTTCTAAATCACGTCTTTAGAACTGATCATATAGATAGTTTTTGGTCTTTAAAGCAATATCTTTCTAGTTCTGACTTATAATTCAGCAAAATTACCATATTCCAGATTGGTTTGGTCACTCTGCTACTTAATTAATAATCTTTTATCATTAATTAAAAGTAAAAGCCATTATTTTTATAACGTAAACAGGAGTTCTGCCAGGAACACTGGAACCATATACATACCCAATTTCGTCAGCAAAACCAATGTGCCAGATGCTGTGTTAATTGTTTTCTATATACTTCAGTGTTTTCTTTTGACTATGTTTTATTGAAACAGGCAGAACTTTTCTTTTTATCACCAGTTCAGTCAAATTGATTTTAAACTGACTCCTACTCATTGGCACAGTTTTCCAGAGAGCTGAGGTTTGCCTGTGAGAAGCCAAAGGCAACTCCAATTTTTGCTTAAAACCTCACTTGAGTGGGAGGGGGCTGTCCGGGCCTTCTCTCCACACACTCTTGGCTTAAACGAGGAACACTTACTCATCTTAACTGAGAATTTTGGAGAACTATAAAATTGGAGCACATTATGAAATTAACACGGATATTGAGTATTTATGAAGGTTCTCATAGCATTTTAATAGCTTTTTCATCTTTTAAACATTCTTGTGAAAATGTGGTTATCATTTCATGTTAAGATAGATGAAACAAAGAGGGAAAGGAGTTTCTTGAGGCCCCCAAAGAGCTACTCTGTGTGTGTGAGAGAGTCACAGTATGAAGGCCAGACCCACGGTGGAGGGACCTTCATCCTTACTTTATACGTAGTACCATGATAGAACGGACTTTCTAGTCAATCACGGCTGGTTTGGATTTCCACCCTGGTCCTTACTAGCCACAAGTCACTGAACTGATGATTTAACCTCCCTGACCCTCCATTTAGTTAGCTGTAAAATGGAGCTATTATCTACTCCTTACTTTACACAATTGTATTAAAGCTTAAAATTCATTGAGGTAAAGCATCGAGCCCATAGGTACTCAAAAAATATGGTTGTTACTCGTTCATATTGGGGATTAGGATTGTAAACTGTAGGTTCTGTAAAGCCAGGAAACACATTTCCCTTGCTCATTGTATTCCCAGAATTTAGCCCAGTGCCTGGCACAGAGAAGACATTCCTTAAATGTGTGTTGAGTGAATTAATGTACCACAAATAGTGGCTACTTATTTTTTAGTCAATCACGTGGCTTGATTTAGATTTCAAAGTACATACCAAGCCATTCCTGAGGTCTCCTCACATCTGCTTAGAAATCATACTAGGAGATCATGATAGAAATCGTCTGCCATTTGTAAAAGTCTCTCCCAAAGAAAAAGGAGAATAAATTTCAGTTTTTACTCAGAAACCTTATTGAAGATGGAGGTACAAAAGCATGTGGGGACACCATACTGAGCTCTTACAAAAAACTCAGGTAGATCCCCAATTCTGGCCCATGGTTAACTGATAGGGAAAGGGTCGTGTGTCAAGGTTTCTCAGACCCAGTCCAGTAAGGGTCTTCAGCTTATGCACAAACACACGTATTAACACAAAGAAGCACACGGAGCTTTCAGAGTAGTATGTGAGAAGGAACCACTCCATAGGAGTGATTTGGGAATGGGCCCAGTGCCCACCACCCTGAACTGGCAGCAAAAATTAATCAAGTCTGAGGTAAGCATATGGGCTTTGCTGCCAGACAAGTCTACATTTAAAAGCCAGTTCTTCTATGTGAGTTATTGAACCTTCCTGAGCCTCAACATACTCATCTATGAAACGGGGATAATAACAGAACCTAGGCACCTGATGGGGTTATGGGTATTAAATGTGATAATGCATGTAAAAGTCTGGCACAGATGAAGCACTTGATGCATAGTGGTGTATCATCATCATCATCATCATCATCCTCATCATTATTAATAGTAGTAGTAGTATGTAAGAAGCTGGAAATACCTGAGCATGGTATAGTGGTCAGGGAGATAGGGGTAGAGCTCAGGACGTAGGATCTTCAGCTGGGTGAACAAACAGGAATGTGTGGGTATCAAAAGCAAGATAAGGGCCGTCTAAATTATTTCACCTATGAAATAATTTTACTTAAGGACTGCTCTGAAGGAGGTGAATATGAACAGAAACTGCCCGTAGTTATTTGAGCTGATCGGTTGCTATAATCTAGTTTTTCACCATTCTACATAATCAGGTCCTGGTTTGAAATGTGTGTTGTTTTGCATGCCTTTGCAATGATGACATAAAAAAAAATGCCAGAATATGTCCAGAAATAATCCTCCTCTTGGGTTCTTGCAGACCAAGCTTACCATCACTGTCCATCTAACTTTGATGTTGCAACTTCGTGTTTTTCACTTTCTCCGTCTTGACCACAGACGAACTTATAGTTTATCAGTTCTCATCCCTCTTACTTCCAGGCATCCAGTGATTCCAACGTGACATTCATTCCCCTCATCCAATGAGTAGGAAAAGTGGGATGATAGCCTCACTCACCCAAAGGTATCAGTGATGTGTATATTATTTCTCTCAAAATAGTTAACAATTTGAAAAAAAAAATTCTTGGAAAAGTTAATCCTTGTCTCAAAGGGATTGATTTTTTTTTCAAAGGGATTGATTTTTTTTTCTCCCTAAGGGATTGATTTTTAATGATGGAATTTCAGGCTTTGTACTACATGGGAATAAGCATGAGCTAAGTAGGAACAGGAAATGAGTTTTGGGATGGTTTCGTCTTACCCCTGCTATATTCCTTCTTTTCTCCGTGTCTCTGTTATCCTCTATTCTAGATGTCACATTCAACTGTTGGAGGAAAATTTCACAAAGACACAGGGTTTGGAATGGTTGTGTGGGCAGACACACTTGGGAAATACTCAACAATACACTACTTACATAATTGTTCAACCTAGTGTGTTAAAATAAGAAGATAGGAATAGACCACAGGCAGGATCATTTTATATGATTGTGATGAATCTCTGTGCAGATTCTAATAAGTAAATGACAACAAACTTAACTCCAAAATAGATACCATGAATGAAGATCCAAAAATTGTCATTTTCTTAACCATTAGAAGTGGGCGATGGGACTTTAGCCTAGATGACCCTCAATTCTCAGGCTGTATTTTCAAGGGAATTAATATTCTATACAATATATTCTATGAGGCCAGAGGCCTTCCTTGTTTTCTATAGAATCTATATCACTGGGCAGGGTGCCTGACACATAGTGAAGGCTTAATAAAGATTTGTTCAATACATGAATGAACAAATGCATCCCTCTGACTTTGGCTGTGATGATGCTTATGGTGGTACAGAGTGGGGGGCATTGAAATGGGTTGCTCATGTCCGCTCTTGTAGGGATAAATGACTGAGGCCTCAGGGTCTGTGCTTCAGGCTCCATCAATGTCTGTGCTGAGTCATGTTGCTCAAGAGCTGCTCTTAGCTGATGATTGCAGGTTGGGTTTGGAAGAACTTATGCAGGCCAATTGTTGTGAGACCCAGGACTTTCCACCAACCCTGAGTTCCCATCAACCTGGCCAAACCTTTCTTAGAAATGCATTATTGCCATCTGCAAATTTTCAACCCAATACTCCTTCTCTCCGTCTCTCCTTCCACTGATGGAAGACCTGTATTTCCATCTTAAGGATCTCCTGGCCTTTTCTTGTACCTCCTCCAGTAAATCTCTTGCAAATCCAATGCTAGCTTGTTCTCTACTTCTAAGTGATCCTGAAATAACACAGAGAAATATATAGGAGCTAAGTCACAGAGAGACATACACCGTGTAAATTTAACCTGCATAAATCCAGACTTGCAATTTGTTTTTAAAAAATAAATAGGTAAGTACATTTTCATCGTATCAAAATGATCATCTCACTTAGGTGTACTTAGTGGCAACCTCTCTTCTTAGAAACGTCCTCTCCCCATTATTGCTATCACAAGGTCACCCAGAATGTAGGAAATAAGAAAACTATTGGTCTGAATATACACTGGGAAGGAACAAATGCACTTATAGCATCTCTGCAATTTCAGATTTAAATGAAATTTAAAATTCAAAATTTAATTCATCCACTGTGGGCTAAAAAAGTGGGGACAGAAAGACTCTCATTAAGCCTATTGTTTAGTCTCCCTACATAGAATCCAGATCATCTGAAGTCCATGGCGAGCATGTGAACCAGAGCTTGGTTTCACAGCTGGACTCAACAACCCCACTTTGGGTAATTCTGAGTGATCCCTCTATTGTTCCAATACACTATGAAAAAGAGAAAATTGTTTGGAACTTGAATGTCTACCTAATTTTGACACTTCATCACATATCTAATCTCACATGAACCAAGAATTCTTGGCTATGTGATTGTCTTCTACTTCCTATAAAAGGCTTATTTCCAGATAATGATTATGCAGTATAGAGTACAAGGTAGGTGTTCAATGTCCACTTGTGGATGAGTCTATGAAACTTTCAATTGCTAAGACTTAGAAACAGATCCAAAGAAGCAGAATTTAGGATTTAGTGTTGAAGTGTCTTCAGCAGACAGTTGGTTAATAAAACCAACAACCGAAATGCAAAAGATGCTATTTGTTCTTGAACTGAAAAATGATTCTTCCCAGCAGGCAGAGAAGGCCATTACCCGGAGGGCCCGTCTTGCCAGGTCCAAGTCGTTCCCAGGGACCTCTCAGCAGCCAGCAAGCACAGTCATGAACTGGAATAACATTTACTGGAATGGGATGGAGAGGCCTCCTTTTGGATGACTTATGGGTGATTCAGAGGAATACTTTATAAAATTTTCACAGGGTCTCAAATTCTTCCTTGTTTTCAAAAATATATGCATTTCTGTGCACAGGGCAAAAGAAGAAAAAGAGGGGAACATGGATGATTCTAGCTCCCTGATGATTTCAGTGTAGACTCTGTGCTTGCTCTTTCTTTCTTTCTTTTTTTTAAATGTAGTCCAAAAGGCTAACGGAAACATGATCCATCAGCTGTGAAAATGACTAAGTGCTAGCTGTTTGCAAAGGTATTAACCATGTGACTCCTGCACTATGATGGTTAAAAAAAAAAATCAATGTGGGTTGTTTTTTAATGTCTATGTGTATGTGTGTGTATATGTGTGTGTGTGTGTGTATGCACGTGTGTGTGTGAGTGTGAGTGTGCATGTGTGCATGTGTCAGGCTTGGCCAGATTTGCTCTTGGCCTAGGTCTGCGCAACTCTGGTTTCAGTTGTAGGCAGCCCTGGACAATTTGCCTTTTTCTTCTGCTTGGAAGCTCTGCTGATAATGCTGTTTAAAGGGCTCAGGTGCTGACAAGCCGGGCACTGTCGGTATCTAGGGTCACAGGAAGCCCATCGAATTACAGAGCTGCCTTCACGCCACACACTGGAGCAAGGAAATGACTCATGCATTTCTTTCCCTGTCTCCCTGTCACGGGCAGTCCAGACCCCTTCTTCAAATTCAGATTCAATATCAATTCTTTGTGTTCATGGTTTAGCAAACACTTAAATGTGGTTACTGTAAATGACAATAGTAATCCCTTGAACGTGTCTTTCCTTTAACTTTTACAAATTTTAAGGTCATCTTTGAAAAGTCATCTATCCCTTCCCCCCCCATATCCTGAGCCCAGCATAAACATGTGCTCACAAACAGGCTACGGAAGGCCGGGATATAATCCAAGACTGTACGATAGTCCCATCAGTAGCCAGTCTGCATTTTGGTCTACATCAGAATCATGGGGGAAGTGGGGGTTGGGAAAAACACAGACTCTTGGTCACTATTCCAAAGACCTTAAACCTTTAGGCCTTCTACACCAAAGTCTGAGAACAACCGGTATATTAATTCTCCGATGTGGTCTCTACCCAGTTTCAGAAGACTGTTGCCTTTTTTAAAGCTCTTTCTGCTATCACTCTATCCTCTGCCACAGGCTACTGCAGGAGCATGGTCCGCTTAGCTGCCCATCTTAGCTTTCCTGAGGCTTGGTGGCATTTTTCCTGTTTCCCTCAGCCTCCATGGGCTGGCTCTTCAAATAGCCAGCTTTGCAGTTCTGAAATGGCTAATCTGTCTCCCTATCTCTATAACAAGAGTTGTATTAGATACATTTCTGGAATTCCTTCTTACTCTAAAATGCTGTGCTTCTCCAGATAGCTAGTAATTTTCTGTCCTTGTGCTGTGTTAGATTATTGAACGATCCCACAGCAGCTGTTTTGGCTCATGTGATTTCCCAATCTGTCTGCTGGCCGCCTGTTTGGGAGGTGTCCTGTCCCATCAGACAGACTTAGCAGAAATAGTGTCTGGGGGTGTGGCTCAGCAGGAAGTCCAAGGGAAGGACACACCAAATGGAGACGGGAGGGCGGAGCCCAAACAGCAAGGGGGATAACGGTGAGCACAGAGTGAACATTTAGGTGGTCTAGGCTCATGGCACGTATACACAGATCTAAATCCCAAAAGCAAAATCCACTGAAGAACCAAAGGAAATTCAAGGATTATAAACAAGTATTGTGGGTGATGTTTGCAAGAGGAATGTTTGGGGAACCTAGGCCACCGGCGGGTACACTCAGATCTGAATCTCCAGGCCCAATCTGTTTAAGAACCAAAGGGATGGTAGGTATCATAAACAAAATTTGGGGAGCACTGCAGGAGGGTTGGCTGGCAACGATCTCTGATTCCTCCTTCTCTGTAAGATACCAGCTATGCCTGCTACGTTTCCCTATGTACAAAGGGATTTCAGCCCCCGTTCTCAGCCCCCTCAGGCTTTGGACTAGTCTGGCTGAAGCATTCAGTGCAATGGGAGGTTTGGTCCACCAATGAGAAGTGTGTGAGATCAGGCTTGCTCTGTTTCCAGTGTCTGGGATTTGTGGGACGGGGACTAAGAAAACTTGGACAAGTTGCAGCTGTCCCCCACTTACGTCTGCCACATCCGCTGAGTCTCCATGACTGCCTTTTGGCCTTGGTGTCCCCATTTTTACCCCAGTTTCCTGGAGCTTTGCCAGTTGACTTGAGGGAAGTTTGTATTAGTTCCCTAGGGCTGCCCTGACAATGTACCACAAAACCAGTGGCTTCAATAACAGAAATTTATTGCCTCATAGTTGTCAAGGCTGGAAGTCCGAGATCAAGGTGTTGGTAACGTTGGTTCCTTCTGAGGGCCAAGAGGGAGAAATCTGTTTCATGCCTTTTTCCTAGATTCTAGTGGTTTATTGGCTCTATTTGGTATTTCTTGGCTTCTGTTATATTATCCCCATCTCTGCTTTTATCTTTACACAGCTTTCTCCTTGCCTGTGTGTGCATCTGTGTCCAAATTTTCCCTTTTCAAAAGGAGATCAGTCATGTTGGATGAAGGGCCCAGTCTACTTCAGTGTGTTCTCATTTTAACTAATTAATTCTGCAACGACTCAATTTCCAAATAAAGTCATAGTCTCGGATTCTGGAGCTAGGACTTCAGTATATGATTGAGGGAGAGGCCCATCTCAACCTCTAATAGAATTCTTGCCTAATTTTTCCAACCTATTTTTTTTTTAAAGATTTTATTTATTTATTTGACAGACAGAGATCACAAGAAGGCAGAGAGGCAGGCAGAGAGAGAGAGAGGAGGAAGCAGGCTCCTTGCCAAGCAGAGAGCCTGATGCGGGGCTCCATCCCAGGACCCTGGGATCATGACCTGAGCCGAAGGCAGAGGCTTTAACCCACTGAGCCACCCAGGCGCCCCTCAAACCTATTTTTCTTACACCTGCAACTCTCTGTCTGTGTCCTCAGCTACTGACAGGAGTTGAACTTTTAACCAGATAAACCACTTGGAATCATGATACCGATTGCTAGTTACCTGACTTCATGAACACGCAGCCTAGAATCCTTCCGGCATTCTCTAACAGATTCATTTCTCCTGGATAGCAAGGTTGTCTCAGGAAAACATGGAGTGTGTCTGGAAACTCTGAGTCAGCGCTTTGACCTGTTTCCTCTCCCTTGTTTGGAGGCCCATGCTATAGACAGGCTAGTGAGCTCTACCTTCCTGTATTTCTTAACAGCTCCTTACTGATTCATACACTCCTTCTCAGGACAGCTCTGTGAGGGTGATATCTTAGAAGCATCATAGGCAACCAAAGCATTAATTGTGTTTCTTACAGACTATATACATTATTAATTAAACTAATAAATCATGTAGGTTAAAGCAACACTTCTGTGCTTTAGAATTCACAAAGTACCACCAAGATTGTTACCAAGAAGTCACATGTGGACTATTGGTACTTGAACCATGAGTAGTAACATACAGGAAATCTATAGGTAATGTGACTTCAACGATGGGTTGAATTATCAGAAAGTTAACAAGTTTCTATGTCTCTACCTTACCTTTACATTTAACTCACTGGATTATTCCTGAAATCTCACCAGTCATTCATTTGGCAGATCTTCTGCTTTGAGCATTAGCTTTGCACTAAATACTATGCTACATTTGGGAAGTATAGATAAATGAGAGCTAGTTCCCAATGTGAAGGGCATCAGCTCCCCCATTCCCCTTTCATGGGATTATTGAGAAGACAAAGATTTGACTTGTATCTGGGTGTGAAATGAGCAGAAGAGGGGGTTTGGTCTTTGACTTTTGTTTAAACATCAAGACCATCACATTCTCTGGAGATGGTTTGTTATTAGAAGCTAATTAGTTCTCTTGCAGTGAACTTGGATAATCTTCTTCCTCTGACATACTTGTGAACCCTCTCCAGGGGCCCCATAAGGCTCTAGCACATCAGGGCCAATTACTATGGTTGGTTGACATGTAGAAGAACATCTCCAAGAAAAATAACAAGACTCCAGAGAAGGAGCAGGGGTGGGGATGGGTGGCAGGGGTGTGAGGGTGGGAACCTTTGGGGGTGTTGCTAAAAAAAGAGGAGGTGGGAAGCTGCTGGGTTTCCATAAAAACACAGTAGTGACAGATTCTGCCAACACAGCTGCCCCGAGCTTTCTCCTGTTTACGGTAAAATGGCAAGGAAGGGAAATTGTAGATGGTTATTACCCAAGGAACAAATTTTCTTGGAAGCCTGAATTCATGCAGCTACATTGGCCTTTAGGCAAGTTAAGAAACAAGGAAAAGAGAAAAATTCCTCTATGGAACACAGGCAATTTTCTGTTAGCAGGCTGTACATGTTGGCCCTGCCTTGGTGGCCTGGTTGGATTGTTCCTCAATATTTGCTCCATTACCTGCAGGCTTGGGTGGCCCGTGGCTATAAGCTCCCCATCTGGTACTACACAGATTTGCCTGCAGCAAATCATTAGGCCACCAATATGGTCTTAGCACAGCCATGTTAAGTAGGCTGGAGTCAGAGACCGTGAGTCAATGTGGCCAACCCAGCTCCATAGGCTAGACATCAATTTTAGAAGTCACTCTGATTGAACTCCCTTGTTCTGGGTAGCTCAGGGTATTGTGCTCTACTAGCATTTTCTTTTGAGCTGAGCTTGTCCTCCCTCAGCTTCACAAAGAGTTCTAGTCTTTCTGAACCAATATGGTTTCCTCTTTCTCTCCTTCTTCATCTTCTTCCTCCTCCACTTTCCTTCACTTTCCACTTTAATTCCTCGCCTGCTTTTACTCTCATAAAGGTTCTTTCCTCTGCGCTCCTTAAGTTCTTCATACTAGCGCTCTAATTGCATATCTTGTTTATCTACCCAAGCCTTCCCTCTGCTCATCTCTCATCCTCCCCATCACCACTTGGATTTCTTGGTGGCAGAAGCTGTGTCTTGGTCTCCCAAGCCTCTTGCACAACGCCTGGCGAGGATGGCCATTTATGCTAATCTGGAGACGAGAGAGGGGCAATTTCGATTTCCTAACATACATTTCATGGTAACAACGCAGGCATTTCACATCAAATCAAACTTTATTTCTGAATCGAATGTCTATAATCTGAAAGACACAGTGTGCAAAAGAGTACACAAAGAACGCTGTCAGAGCTCCTACCTTAAGCAAGTGAGCTTGCCATCCAGTTAAAGTAGCACAGATAAATGAACGGCTCTGTAATAATCTACAGGCAGGACAGGTGGATGATGTGGGTACAGGCACCAAGCTCAAGGTCAAGAAACCGAAAGACTACTCTCAACTTTTTCAGGAGCAAGTTATAAACCCATTTTCTCTGGAGCTCAATTCTTTTTTTTTTTTTTTTTTTTTTTAAAGATTTTATTTATTTATTTGACAGAGAGAAATCACAAGTAGATGGAGAGGCAGGCAGAGAGAGAGAGAGGGAAGCAGGCTCTCGCTGAGCAGAGAGCCCGATGCGGGACTCGATCCCAGGACTCTGAGATCATGACCTGAGCCGAAGGCAGCGGCTTAACCCACTGAGCCACCCAGGCGCCCTGGAGCTCAATTCTTGAGCAAAGTGAAGGAAATGAATTCCATCGATGTTTTCCAAAGTATGATACAAACTTTTTTTAAGGTGACATATAGAACTTGGAATTAAACAAGAAAAAAAAAATCACATGATGAGAAACTTATTTCCTTTTAAATTCTATTTTTAGTCATATACACACACAAAAAATAGGGCAAAGAGCAGTCTCAAGGTCAAAATCTTTGCCTATTATAGCAGTTAGGACTGAACAACATTTTGGTTTCATTTTATTTATTTTCAGGCAATTTTTTTGCAAGTTTTTGTCCACTTAAGATAGTAAGATTTACTTTTAGAATAACATGTTTTAAGACTTTATTTATTTATTTATTTGACAGATAGTGAGAGAGAGCTCGAGAGAAAGCACAAGCATGGGGAGCAGCAGAAGGAGAGGGAGAAGCAGGCTCTCCACTGAGCAGAGAGCTTGACACAGGGTGACAAAATTGTAAATATAGGGCTGGAATATTTAAAGTTTGGGAGATACCTAATAAGCAACTTTGAGATTCTTTTCAGCCCTATACTTCTTTTGATTTTACAATTATTTCCAAAGGAGTGGTATGACTAATAAGAGAAAATAAGTGCATCAAGGTGATTTGCTGACAACACAATATGGCAAAGGATCCGTTAAGGAAAAATAAGATAAAAACACAGATAGAGGCAAACCGTAAAAGACTTTGAACTCCAGGGAACAAACTGAGGGTTGTTGGAGGGGAGGTCAGGGGATGGGGTAACTAACTGGTTGATAAGCATTAAGGAGGGCACCTGGTATAATGAGCACTGGATGTTATATGCAAATGATGAATCACTAAACTCTACCCTGAAGCTAATAATGTCCTATATGTTAACTAACTTTAATTTAAATTAAAAAAAAGAAATAATCTGTGATATGGATATAGATAGTAGAGACATAGATTTAGATTGTTATGTAAAGAGATACAGATAATAGATATGTAGATGTACATACAGATGTAGATAAATAGATAGCAATAATATCCATAATTCTGAATAATTTTTATCTGTGATACAGAAAAATGTGACAGATATGTTTCCATCTTCCTCTCAAGGGGAGAGATAAGTCTTTGAATTCTTCAGTTTGGATTTCTCTTAACTCAAGAGAGATGTTATTTTTTCTTTATTTTTTTCTTTTTAACCTGCAGAGGTGTTTAATCTGCCTTGTCTAATATGGACAGAATTCCTGAGAACTTAAAGGGAAGTGGTCTCACATCAAGAAAGTGGTTGGATGATGAGAACCAGAGATAGAGAAAGGTTGCAAGTCTCCTCTTTTCAAATGCAGTGCACTCTCAGATGGTGGTGGGTACTTAAAAGCTGGGGTTAAGAGCTCGGGTTCCCATGATTCCTGTGGACCCTCGCTCCAGCCTCTACCATTCAAGTGTGGCCTGGGCAAGCAGCCAAAGCCAGTGATCTGGTGTGAGACCAGTGAGAGAGGACCACGCCCAACCAGCTCCAGTGTTGTGGAAGAAGGCATAGGAAGGAGGTGATGGAAAGATCTCTTCTGTAGACATCTATGAGCTTTCAGACCCCAAGAAAAACTGATACCAAACTTCTCATCAACCTTGGTGAGTGAAGCACAGAATTTAGATTTTTAAGAAAAAATAGAATGTGACCCCTGTACTTTGATTTGTGGAAAACTGCATCCACTTTATTGAGGAAGGAGTAATGGAAGAATCTGGAAAGGCCCGGGCTTTTCTTTTCACACTCTCTTCCTTTCCTTCCTTTCCTCTTCCTCTTTTTCTTTTCTTTCTTCCTACCAATCACACAGATATACATACAAATTAAATGTGATTTCATATAATATATACACCATATATTATAATAACATAATAAGCCACATACCACTTTTTACGTGCCTAAAAGATATAAAAACAATTCTAACCGAGACCTAATCTCTTAGATGTAAAATAGCTTATTCCACATCCAACACTTAGAAATGACATGGCCCCAGCAACCTGGTGGAATGCCAGAGCAAATGCTCTTGGGGCTCTCATCCTCCTCTTATGAACACACATTTAATTAAACCCAGTATGGTGTTATGTTCTCATGGTTTACATCATTTCTGTGTTTATTTCCAGATGCATTGTGCACCTCCATTTGGATGTGTCACCAAAGTATAATTTGCAGTTGTACATAATTACTTTTCAAAAGGTTTCCCCATAACACCTAGCAGAGTGCCATGTAGATAATGACTATTTGTGAAATAGATGGATGGATGGATACCAAATGAATTATTTTTAGTCTGATTTTCTCTACAGTCAAAACTTAGGCCCTGTAAAACCTTACAGAGGCCTTTCCTCTGACGTTTAGCTTTAGCTTCCAGCTTGGTGTAGTGGAAAACCATGATGACCATGAGTTTATTGTTCTATATTATGCAATTAGTTGTCCTCCAAAAACTGTGACATTAAGAAACATGGTGCCATTTTCAGAGACAAGTGGTGACAATGAGTCTGAAGAGAGACTGCAGAAAGAAAAAGATCCCCCCCAAAAGTGTACAGCCAGGAGGAAAAGGGAAACTGAGCTCTTTTACCACACAGTCTCATCTGATCATGGAGCTTTGTGGCTGGGCAGCACGTTAGCCTGCCTTTATTTTTCAGGATAAAACAGGAATATTTAGAGTTGCCAAGAGGAAGAATCCACAACTTTTTTCCATGAGAATTATGGCCAAGGGGAAATTTTGATAAAATGGGTTCAAAGATCCCAGTTCATGCCTGGTTTCTATTAAATATTCTCATCTTTCCAGTGAAAAATGGGAAGCAATTTCACGCTTTCGTTATTCAACCTGATCTGGTTTCACCAGACACTCCACGGTTGTAGTCAATTCAGAAAGATGAAATATGTTTCCTAAATTTTAGACCCAGTTAGGAGGAAAGCCTGCTGGGTATTAGACCCACTGTGGTGGCCATTCTTGATGGCAGAAACATGTGACAACAGAAGCCCAACGATTATCTGTCTCTACTGGGGTTATTCAACTTTACCTTAATTCTGTCCATTTAGTCTGATGAGTTTTAATCAAGTGAGAATACTTCCTCAGAAGGCCTCAGATTCAATTTCCTTGGTGTCCATACAACATCTACAGTGATACTATAAGGAATTATTTATATTAAGAATTAACAATGTCATCACCATTCTAATTTTTCTGCCCCATTTCTACCCAGTGGCGCCTGGAACCTCATGTCCTAAGACTGCCAGCCATTTCTTGCCTCCTCGTTAGTCATGCCCTCATGGGTTCTCTGGCTGGTTTCCCTCAGATTTAGTGAAAACTGATCATTATTGTACTCTGACTGAAAGCTTGAAATAAGAAGAGAGCAAGGTAACAAAGTCTTCCAGAGTGAGAGAATTCTGGGTTCCTCCTGAGGAAAGCAACATTAACCCAATATCCTTATATCATGTGTAGAATGAGCCTAGCTAAGCTACAGTTTCTCCTTCCTTAAAGTGGAAATCCTAGTACCATTCTCAGGAGACTGTTTGAGAATTGAAGAGCTATGTTCAGAAAACCCAGCACCCTGTATACACCTACTGTGTCCCTAATAAGTGAGGGTTATCACTGCTTTTCGTAGAGAACAACAGTTACTCTCTGCCTATCCTGGTCAACCTACCCTCCTGTGTACTTCTTAACTAAGAAACATTTGAAGACTCTTCAGTGAAAAAGAAGCAAAAACCAAAAATACTCCTTCAAAGACAGTGAGATGAAGGAATCATAAGTAAATGTATCTGAGGAAGAGAGAGGCCAATGGCTAAGCGCAGGAGAAGGAGATTCCAGTGTAGGTTTTGTGAATTCTCCTGGGTGAACTTTAATGCCTCCAGATAAGTTCTGCCCAGCCAGCGTGCCCCCCGGCCAGAACCTTCTAGATATTCCTGCTGGGTGAAGGTGGTTTTGCCAGACTACGACAGTTCCTTGCTCAGAAACCTCCAATGACTTGCTATGCTTTACAGAATTGTATCCCAAGTCATGTGATCAGCTTTGAAATTCCTTTAAAACTTCATCACTCCTTTTCATACATTCCATCCAGATCAGACATGCTTTCTTCCAACAGCATGCTCTGTTCTTTCCTGCCCAGCACTTTTTCTTTTCTTTTAAATTTTTTAAATTTACTTGACAGAGGTCACAAGTAGGCAGAGAGGCAGTCAGAGAGAGAGAAGGGACAGACTCCCTGCTGAGCAGAGAGCCTGATGTGGGGCTCAAGTCCAGGACTCTGAGACCATGACCTGAGCCGAAGGCAGAGACTTAACCCACTGAGCCACCCAGGTGCGCCCCCGCCCTGCCCAGCACTTTTTATATGTGGTTTCCTTCTTTAGAAATCGCACAAGGACCCTACTTCAAAATAATGATTTTCTCCCTGATATTCCTCCCTGATCCTATCAGTTAGAAGTCTCTCTGACTTTTGTATTTCTAAGTATGTTTTATGTACATCTGTAATGCCTGTTAAAACATTTTGTACCGTATTGTGGTTATTTTTCTAAGTTTTATCTCACAGATTGCAAGAATAGTGACTTAAGGCCCCGGTGACATTTTAATTCTATTCCATGCAATATCTAACTCGTAGTTGGTGTTCAATACATGTTTGCGGGGAAAAAAGAGTCCATGACAGTGATTGTATTAAAATTTCTCAGCTTGGTTCAAATTTCCCAATATTTAGTGTTATCTGAAATTCTGACTTATTTTTATATTCAATACTTGTTTATTTTCCTCCCATTGCTCTAGGTTCCCCACAGAACAGGGCTCTTAGGCCATGTTGTACACGCCTGACCTAGAGTAGGTCATAAATCAATACTTTTATAACAGTGATATTAATCTTAATGATAAAGGTAAAAATTTCTGGGCACCTACCACATGTCAGACTCTATATAGATTTTCTCTCTAAATCTCAAATCAGCTCTATGAAGTGATCTTCCTTTTAGCAGATGAGGAAAAAGAGGCTTCTGAGAGGTTAGAGAAGATAATAGGCTAAAGATCTCAGTGTTCTAAAGAGTGTAACTGAGACTTTAATGTAGCCATCTGATGCATTCCTTGCTATATGGCCTCCATGTGCAGTCCATATTTAATAAATCAAGTAAAACATGTCTACTGCCTTATGTGATCAGAATCTGTTGGACTGCACTACTCTTTGTGAACAACAGTACTTAACATTTTATCTTCGAGTTCTTTGTACCCTTTTCCCTAATGAGCCCCATTTCTGTAAAGAACTATGTGACCATGGTGTATCATTTCTTACCTTAAATAATAATTAAAAATTTTATTTATCACTTTGGGCCCTCCAATCACCTGTGGATAATATTTTCCTCAAAGAGACATGTATGGACGAAATATGTGTCCTTCCAAAATTCGTATGTTGAAGCCTATTCCCTCAATATGATACATTAGTAGATGGGGCCTTTGAGAGGCAAGTAGGTCATGAGGATGGAGCCCTCATGAATGGCCAGTAGTGCCTTTGTAAAAGAAACCCTGGGGATCTCCCTTGTCCCTTTTGTCACTGAAGTTATAGGTCCAAGGCACTGGCCATGTATCACAGAGAGCAGCCCAGACACCGAATCTGCTGCTGTCTTGATCTTGGACTTCCCAGCCTCCAGAAATGTAAGAAATAAATTTCTATTGTTTATAATCCTCCCATCTGTGGTATTTTTGTCACATGGGCTAAGACAAGACAGATATTGGAACAATGTGGAAGATCAAATGCAGAAACAAGATTTTAACAAAAAGATAGATTACATGACAGTAATCCAGAAACCTATATATTAAAAGAAAAAAATAATTAAGAATAGTGGATCTGGTGAGTGTACACAGGTATAGTCTTGATTTTTGGCCTTTGAAGTGTTTCCTAAAATTTCTGAGAAGTTTCATACTGAGTCCTGAGAAAGACTTGAGGTAATTCTTAAAAAATAGAAATTCCAGGGCTCAACCCCAGATCTACTGATTCAGAATCGCAGGGTGGGGGTGGGGGAAGGAAGAGATGTCCCACAGGAACATTAGATTTAAGTAAATCTTGGAAGACATTCAAAGAATGCTTATGCATGTGAGTAATACAGAATGCACAGAGATGATAATATGAGGCAAGCAAGAAGGCTTTATGAAATTCTTCACCTGGAGAAAGCAAAAATAAAACCTACTGCGTACCTACTATGGTATTTTTTGTTTCTTTCCATTGTTTCTCATATATTTAAGTTCAGAATTCAATGATGACCTAGATGAGAGATTTAAAAGTTCAAGTTTTTTTGTTCATTTCTTGACTCTAAGGGCTTGTCCCTTTCTTTTACTTGTAATGTACACACACGTACACACGCACATACAGAGTTCCATGGCAGTAACGAAACCCTCACATTCCAGATATGTCTTAGTGAAGCATGGTGGCTAAGAATTCTCAATATTTTCACGTTACTTAGAGCACCAGTAGGTAGGTTACCCTGGCCCTGTTCCCAGAATTTAACAGTAGGGGTCTTGTGAAATGCTAAACGATGTGTATAACAGTATTCAGGTTCTCCAAGAGCCAATCCGTCAAAACATTTGCTGCTTTGAAAATGTTTTCTTCAAAAAAAATGGACATATGGAACTTATTACTCTGCTTGGTGGAGTTCAGGCAGCAGGATCCAAAATAAGCAGAAAACCCTTTTGAGGACACAATCCTACCTCAAGGTAATAGGGTCTCTAAAACTGTCCTTCCCCGACCTAAGAGGTATAGAACTCACAGGAAATAACAGAGTTCCAAAGATTTTCCTGGGATCCAAATGTTGGAATGGCACAAAGGTAGGTAGAAACTCTGAAAGACTAAAAAAGTAATATTTAAATAAAAAATCTGAAAATATTTTGGCCTGTTTCAGTAGTGATCTCTCAGGTGGTATCTCGTTATCTATTACTCCTTTCAGGCTCAGTCACTGGCCTATAATTGCTGTCTAATAAATATTTGTGAACAAATAAATCTGCCATTTTTGGCTATCTACTCAAGTAGAGACTAGAATGCATAATTATATACTTGTGGAAATATGATGGGTGGAAGAGAAATCACATCTTTAATCCCCATGGAAATAAAGGGACATTTCAACAAAGAAGAAAACAATCAGAAGAAGGACCCTGATTAGCTTACTCTTATCCCCTCCCCAATATCTATGTCACTTGGATTTAAGAGGGTTAGATTTTTTTTAAAATTTACATATCCTTATTTAATGGAAATGTTAAAACACCAAAGGAAGCTAAGTGATGGAAATAATGAAGGAGGAACTTAACTTCCCTTTGAACCTGCATAACATGTGCTGTCCTAGGTTTTAAAAGAACACCCATGTTTCATTTTCATTAGCAGCAAGGACAGAAAATGCTGTTATCAGTCATTGCAGACAGCAAGAACAGAATTTAGGTTTCAGAGCTGAAAAGCCTCAAACTCCTTGCTGTGTTTTATTATGCATAACTGGAATTCTTCACAGTTACAAAAGTGTAAACTCCTCTTGATTGCATCAATATGTACTTGGAACAGGGAGATAGGCAGACCACTCGTCGTGAAGGAACTCTGTGGCTACATTTAGATTTGTTTTGAAGGGATAAATGCAAATCTAGAAAGAGTGGCTTTTTGTCAACTGCGCAGGCATTTCATTTCTAATTTCTTGAAGATTTCTAATTTCTTGAAGACAAATTTGTCGCCTCGCTGTAGTATCTCCCTCACTTGAAATTTCCTGACAGTTAGAGATAGTTTTCCTAGCATGTTTCATCCCCCACTCCCCGAACAGCATTGCAGGGGCCTCTCTTTGGTGGTTTATAGTCCCTCAGTACAATGCTCACTTCTGACTGTTACCTTATTTTACACTATTTCATGATTTGTCTTTTGTAGTTTATGAGTGCTTCCTTTGGGATTATTTCCCCCAGAAAAATGACAAGAATGAGCCACATAAGTCTATAAGAGAGGTTGTAAAATAAACATTATACCATGTGTGGGGTAAAAAAAAAAAAAAAAAAAAAAAAGCCCTGCAAATGGCTGTTCTCACTTTCTGGCATTTACACACATGGCCATCTGTTTGAGGGCTGTTTTACTTGGCTCTTTCCCAACCTTTATGTAACTGGCCGATTGAAAGGAAATGACATCACCACGTTTCCTGAAGACTATCACTGGAGCCACAAAAAAGTTGAGAGACAAATTGCTTAGTAAAGAGAAAGATGTTTTCAAATATCTCTTTTCCTTTCCACTCCTTTCATGCTTTTCTAGCATGTCTAACCATCTCTTTTTCCCAGTCTGTACCTTCTGTGTTAAAATACTTGTCAACATTTTCACTCTCTGCTTTGGGGCTTCTTTTGTTTGATCCATGAGGAAAATAGGCTTTTTTTGGGGGGGGGGGCGGGGTCTACCCAGTAAGATTATAAGGTGTTGAAAAGGAAGGAGTTTTTGGACCCATCTAACAGCCGGTAATAGATTTGACTGACTTCTTCATTCAGGTGACCGCAGATTTTGAACCTACTGTCCTAGCCTTGAAAAGATCTGAGGTCATCCTCAGAAGACCGGAATTGTTCTGCTACAGGTTGATACCTCAGCGATCCCCCCAGTGCAGCTCACAGAGCATGAGTGAATGAAGAAGAACATTTGGAAAGTATATCGTATTTGTTGGCAACACCAAGACATCAAAGCTGGGAATGCTGGAGGCTTTTATAGCAGAGTTTATAGATCCTCTTATCCCAGTGTCTCAGTAATTTGCACCACTGGACCAAGGAGCCCTTTCATCCGATTCCAAAATTAAGCCATCTCTAGGGGAACTCTAGCACCTGTTTTTAAGGCTCTCAGTTGTATGGAAAAAGTATTAGTGTTAGAGAAAATTAAACATACCTGCTGTTCAAACTTTCTCAGGATCTTGGAGTAATAGAGGGGCTCATTTAAGCAGGAATCTCTTAAGGCTCCTATATTAAAATTTTGGGGGGATTTTTAAATGCTTTCATATGATCCAATCTGCTCATGGTCTACTACAATAATGCCCTCCGTCTGGATCCTTCCAAGTTGGGAGCATCACTTTAAAAGTGTGTCCTTTTCATTGCACCAGATTCATTTAAAACTGTCTCCAACCATTTATTCTCCTCTTTTCCAACATCACCACGGGCAGTAGATTCTTTCGGTGCCCCACCCAGATTTCCTTTGCCAGCTGGTTCATTCCCCTCAAGTGTCCTGGGTTCTTTCTGGAGAATGGCCATTAGTTGTTGAGAGCCACCTGCTGGGGAGGTGAAAGCGTCGCCATTCCCCCCACCCTCCCAAGTGGCCTATGACTGCCAGGTTTAGGGATACAAAATCCCAGCCACATAGCATAGCCGCAAGGTGAGACACCTCTGCGGTGTGACTTATGCCCCAGTCTCCTGCGCACTGGTCAAGGCTATGCTTCACCTGAGTCCCCAACCTTTCTTGGCTCTTTCCCCTTCACTGTCCCGCTTACTCAGCTTCCTTTCTGGTTTATCCTGAAGAGCTCTCCCTCAAATCACATTTATCCGAAACCCTTTCTTAGCTCTGTTTTCAGGACCTCCCACCCAAGTTGTGCTGATGATCGACTATGATATCTAAATGAGGGTTACAGAGAGCTAATACACAGGTGTCTAAAGCCTGAGGAGGACCCCTATCAGAGTTTCTACAGGCAAAAGGGGAAGTTGGGGAACTGAGTCAGCAGCAGTATCTAAGGAAAAAAAATCAAGGTAAGAATGTTAGAAAGAGAAAAGAATAAATGAAAGAAGATGGGATCGGGAGGGAGACAAACCATAAGACACTCTCAACCTCACAAAACAAACTGAGGGTTGCTGGGGGGAGGGGGGAGGGAGAAGGGGGTGGGGTTATGGACATTGGGGAGGATATGTGCTATGGTGAGTGCTGTGAAGTGTGTAAACCTGGCAATTCACAGACCTGTACCCCTGGGGATAAATGCATTATATGTTTATTAAAAACATTTAAAAATTAATAAAATTAAAAAAAAAAGAATGTTAGAAAAAAACAGCAGTGCTAGACACATTACTTAAAAGAATTTAATAAAGTTCACGAAGATTACAGAGGTAGATGACAAAATGTTGCTTGAATTTAAAAGTTTTAATACACAAGAATAATGAAAATCTGGAGAACACAGAAGAGCAGAAAAAAATGTCAAAGTCACTTATAATCCTACTATTCAAATATAACAACTATTTTGGTATATTTCATTCCAATTTCTTTCTGTCTATATTTGTGTTTTATTCATATGTATCTATTTACATATATTTTTACACTGAGAACTGCTATAGATACAATTTAATATTCTGCATTTTCTTCTTGAATATTGCATACACTTTTATGTCATGTAGTACTCTTTAAAATCTCATGTCCAATGCCTACCTAATATTAAATTCTACAGATTGCCCTTACTTTAAATAACTTTAAATACACACCTATCATCAGAATGTAGGTTACCATAAGTCTTCTGCTGTTTATAACACTGATATAAAGAATAATAGCCTTCTACATAAATCTTGGTGTTCATTTCAGACTTTCCTTTATAGCCTACATTTATAGTAGTAGAATTACTGGTCGAGCGCCTGAAAATTTCAAGTAAACTGCCAACTTATGTTTAAAATTTGCCTGCAGTGCAGGAGTTATTTTCCAAAAATGATGTTTCAATTTATAATTGCTCCAACAAGAACGTCATTTTATAGCACCATTATCTACACGCTATTTTATCCTTTAAGCAAATTAAATGAGAGCAAATTCAGTACATGAAAACTAATTTTATAGTTAAAATGGCATTCCTGTGTGCGCGCATGCGCGTGTTGCTTGGCCCTTGTTTCCTCTTACTTAAAGATGAAGGTTGTTTTTGTTAACTTTGAAAATCAGCATGTTCCGGTGCCTGGGTGGCTCAGTGGGTTAAAGCCTCTGCCTTCGGCTCAGGTCATGATCTCAGGGTCTTGGGATCGAGCCCCGCATCGGGCTCTCTGCTCAGCAGGGAGCCTGCTTCCTCCCCTCTCTCCACCTGCCTCTCTGCCTACTGTGATTTCTGTCTGTCAAATAAATAAATAAATAAATAAAATCTTAAAAAAAAAAAAAATCAGCATGTTGTTCACTGTCTTTTCCCTTTTTCATATGCCTTATTCTAGCCTAGAAAAAGAGACCCTAAAGAAACCCTAAGTTTGAAACCAAGAAAACGGTGAATTGAATTGCCAGAGGCAGAGGGAAGGAAAAGTAGTCCGTCCATTCCTTGCTTCCGAGGCAGGAGGCCGAAGCAATCCGTTGAATTCTTCCACTCAGCTAGAGTAAATTGATTCTTCACTCAGTGGAATTGTCTTAATATATTGACAGATTACATCACAAATGCAACTACTGTATGCTTTGTCTTGGCGACATTTCATCCCCCAAATGAACCTTAGCATGCACCTCAGTGATCAAGGAATTGTGAGCTAGATCGGGGGTCTTTATAACAATGAGAGCATGTGAGTTGGTGTGGTATAACAATTTAAATTAAGGTGAAAATACATAGCAAGAAGCGTGCCAACGACTGACTGATGGCTGGTGGGTTGGAAGGGGAAACCTGGAAGGCAAGGAGTCTGAAGAAAAGTGCACAGGAGCACCCCTGCGGGGCCACGTAGGACGGGGAAAGGGAGCAATCCAGCCTCAGCCTTTTCTCCTATTTCCTAAAATGTCTCTTAAGGAATTGGGTCTGGTGTGTTCTTTATTTTTGAATGCACCAAGGGACGTGCTAGGTCATCATTCACTTACTCATCTGATATGCATGCTATTATAAGTAGCCCCCGAATGCTTTATGTATTTGATTTACGGCAGCGAGCAAATTGTGCATGTGTGTGTTCGCTGTATGTACGCCTATGGATTTGTGGACGTATAATTTCAACAACACAACGGCATTGTTACTTTTCTAACCAACTGTAGGTTTTGTCAACAGTGTGGAGACCAGAAGAGAACAAAGAACAAAAAAGAGACATGTGAGAGAAACAAATAGGGTAGGAGAGGAGGATCCCTGGAATAAATGGGGAGGAGTGGAAAGAGGAGTAGAGGAAGGGTCAGGGCACATGCCTAGCAAAAGTCCGCCACAGGGAACACTCTGATATGAGGCAGATTTAAATTCTCTATGAACAAACAGACCATTTCCCGTTTGCTGCTTCTTTGACACTCAAATTCATAATGGTGGCCTTCCACACTAGGTGCTTTCCCTATGCTCCTATTATGGTTCCCTTTCTTTTTTCTTTTCTTTTCTTTTTTGTTTTGTTTTGTTTTTGTTTTTTTCTTTTTTCCCTTTTAAGTATGGTGTTGTCATTTTATGACCCTGATGCTCATAAATTTCACACAAAAATATATTTTGCCACATAGCTTAAATGAAATACTTAAAAAAAATTTTTTTTTGAAGATTTTATTTATTTATTTGAGACAGAGAGAGAGAGAGGGAGCACACTCAGAGGGAGAGGGAGAAAAAGACTCCTGGCTGAGCAGAGAGCCAGACCTGGGGTTCAATTCCAGGACCCTGAGATCATGACCTGAGCCGAAGATAGACTCTTAAATGACTGAGTCACCCAGGTGCCTGATATACTTTTGAAAAAAATAAAACACAGTTTGAGGATTTGCAGGCTTTGCTTGCCTGTCAAAAATAATTTGACGAAGTTTTATCTTTGAAAACCTGTTCAGTTCAGTCAAGTAATGTTGTCTTTTAACTAAATTGTGTCCTGGAAACCAGTTGCTCTGGAATTACGCACAGTTTTATTTACCTCTGCCCTTTGTTAAAATATGAACCCCACCAAGCTTCACTCCCCAAAGAGTCATGGCTGTGTCAGATTGAACCCTGTCAACTTTCATAGTCTCTATCTGGTGATTCAGAAATTTAATATGCCTTAAATATGAATTTGAAGCTGATGTTTATCAAGTGTGCACCATATTTTATCAATTCCCTAAGTTTTTTTTTTTTTTTTAAGAGAAAAGACTTGATGTCAAAGGATATCTTTAGGTGGCAATCCTTCAGGCCATTTCTTTCTTTCTTTCTTTCTTTTTTAAAGATTTTATTTATTTATTTGACAGATAGAGATCACAAGTAGGTAGAGAGGCAGGCAGAGAGAGAGAGGAAGGGAAGCAGGCCCCCTGCTGAGCACAGAGCCCAAGTGGCTAGATCCCAGGACCCTGAGATCATGACCTGAGCGGAAGGCAGAGGCATTAACCCACTGAGCCACCCAGGCGCCCCATCCTTCAGGCCATTTCTGACTTGTATGTGAACTCTTCAAAGCCCTTGGGTCTCTGAATTGCTCAGTGGGTTGAGTGAGGCATAGATGGTGTCTGAGATGGGCTTCGTGGTTCCCAAAGTGTCTGATTTTGCACCTCCTCCTCTCAAGGTGCAGTCATGGATATGACTTCTTTAAATGACCTGCAGGATAGGAATTGAGCCTATGGCTACTTGAAACACTCTTGTAGAAACATTTTTAATGAGCTGACCAGTAGACCGTTCAGCTGAGGTAACTTTGTATTCCATGGCATGGTTGATTTAAAAATCTGAAGCCAATAAACACATAAAAGACACACCCTACTTTAGCTGCGTGTGGTTATATGCATGTATGTGCATGTGTGTATGGCCTTGACATACATGTATAGTATCTGTGTGTAAGTGGATAATTTAGAAATCCTGCTTTAGCTATATGTTAGTTTTTTCACTTTGACCATATAATTCTATTTTAAACATGAAGTAAGATGGCTTAAAAATATTAATTATAGAAGCCAAGCTTCTCTGAGTCATGCAGTGACCTTCCTCCGCCCTACCCCCACCCGGCCGCCTCCTCTGTTACTTTTGTGCACTTGGCATAACCCGTTCTCCTTAATGAGACAGAGATTTCCTTTCCAAGAAATGAGTGCAAGCTCTAGACTGGAAAGATTAAAATGCGAATGGGTGGCGTCTGGCTCACCCAAACTGATTTCTCCAGGTGTGCGTTACATATGTGCTGTGATTTTGCCGGTAGCTGAAGAGTCATTATTTTTCAGCAGCGCTGTCTCTATCTAAGGGAGTAAGAAGGACCACTAAGTAAAAAAAAAAAAAAAAAATAGTCTAGAGAACTTGCACCACTGAGAGTTTTTATACTTTTTCCTTTTGGTGGTGGGAGGATCAGGGTCTTGCAAAGGGGAAAGGAGCAAGAACTTTGTACCTTTGGCTTAAACATTAAACAAATATATCCATCTAAAATGTTTGTCCTAAATGAGTAGCCTGATGAGTGCAGCTTCAGGAGATGTTGGAATAGGTTCCCTCCAAGTCTGAAGTGGGCAGAAGGCGCTGTGTTGTTTTTTCATGGCGGACGTTTGATCTAGAGGAAGTAAGAGGCTTTTTGTCTGAGTCTAAAGCATTCAAGGGGACGAAAACGGGATTACAGTATCTGATACTGGACTCCTTATTGTTTGTGTCACAATTTAAATCATTTGTTCACAGTTGGTCACAAGACCTCAGTCTCTATTCCGTGCTAGGAGAATATGCTTTCAAAAAAACAGGAAGCAACCCTTTAAGTAATTGCAGATTTACAGTGACTACAGGCTGATCCCTGCTCTTTGTCGCTGTTTTCCGGTTTCAGTCGGGGGGGGGGGGGGGGGGGGGGGGAGGGGACAAGGGGGAGAGAGGGTGGGGGAGGCGACCCTCACAGTGCTGGCTAACGGAGCCTAGCCTCACCTTGCTGGAGGAGTGATGAAAACACTTTAAACAGTTGCCAAACAGTTCAGTAGAAAATATTTGACATCTCACCTACATCAACAACCAAGAGTTAAAGGTTAAATCACACACACTCAAGTGCTGGGGAAAAGGATATGTTTCTGTCATCAACTTTCTTTGTTCTAAGACCTCCCTGTGTCAACAAGGAGATAGACACGTTCTCTGCTTGGAGCCACCAGGACAATGGAGGCTGGTTCACAGTTTGTGCCTGGAGACTGATCTACTTCTAAGCCTTTGGAGTTTGCTTCTAGTGACACGCGGGCTTCTTCACAGGTCTTTATGTGTATCCAGAGAGCTCTGTCTTTAGAACGAGGTGCTCTTTCTCCACCTGGTTTCTTGAGACCCCAAGCATGAAGCTCTGGGTGGAAGGAGGAGAACCTGGGAAGGGCAAGGTGGTTTTTGTTTGTTTGTTCATTTTTCCTTTTCATACATTTCCTGTGTTATTCCAAACCCCTGAGGCTCTGACTTCAAATCTGCTGGGTGGTGGGTCCAGGGGAGGTAATTTATAACAGGGTGCTCACACAATGGAAGGACGGACATTTAATGCTTTCTACCAGGAAAAAGAAAGAACAAGGGGCAGGAGAGTTCTTGAAAGTTTTAAGTTGAAATGGGTGAGGAAGAGAAAATATACGCAGATGACTAAGATGAAACTATTGCCATGGAGACCAACAGGTGTGTCATGAAAGGAAAAGAAATTATCTAGAAAAATGCTTTTTGTTTTTTGGTGATCGAGGACCCTTTGGAGAATCTGGTACAAATTATGGATTCTCTGCTTACCCTGAAGTTTACACCCGTGTTCGGGAGGACCAGAGAC
The DNA here is from genome assembly GCF_022355385.1 of Mustela nigripes. Classification (NCBI taxonomy): domain Eukaryota; kingdom Metazoa; phylum Chordata; class Mammalia; order Carnivora; family Mustelidae; genus Mustela; species Mustela nigripes. The sequence goes on from NC_081568.1 coordinate 30,998,075, forward strand.
TCTTTGATGACCCTCCACAGAAGTTTCAGCAGTCAGGGGGCCCCGGGTGGTGCAGTCATTAAGCATCTGCCTCTTGGTTTTGGCTCAGGTCATGATCTTGGGTTCAGGAGATCGAACCCCAGGTCGGACCCTGTGCTCAGTGGGGTGTATGCTAGAGTTTCTCTCTCTATCCCTCTGCCCCTCCCCACGTGCTCACATCTCTCTAAAATAAGTAAATAAATCTTAAAAATAATAATAATAATATGGGCACCTGGGTGGCTCAGTGGGTTAAAACCTCTGCCTTCGGCTCAGGTCATGATCCCAGGGTCCTGGGATCGAGCCTCACATCGGGCTCTCTGCTCCGCGGAGAGCCTGCTTCCTCCTCTCTCTCTTTGCCTGCCTCTCTGCCTACTTGTGATCTGTCAAATAAATAAATTAAAAAATCTTTGAAAAAAAAATAATAATAATAATAAAGCCTTAGCAGTCAGTCCAGGGCTCCCGTTAGGTGCCTCTGATGTGGAAGGTAAGGATAGGTATACCTGTTCCATAGTCAAAAGTACCTTTACAGCTAAAGATTCTTAAAATCAAGATTTTGTATCCCCTTCCCTAGATGGTGCTAGAAGAGCAATGCTTGCTCCTTCTACCTTTCTATTTCTTAAAGATGCTGTCTACCATCAGTTGCTAGATCCTTTTCATATGTCAATACTATCATTTAAGTTATTACAAAATTGCTGGCTATTCTGATTCCTGACCTGGAAAACATTTGCCCAGGTCTGTGAACTTGGCTTTCTGGTCTATTAGGAAGGTGTCTACTTTGGGATGGATACATTAAGCCATTATCATCTGATTCCATGAAATATCAGCATCATGTAGAAAGCAACCTTTAACCTGATTTGGGGTTCATCAACAATCTGGTCAATTTTCACATAGCATTACAGCTATTGCAGAATCCCCAAGTAAAATGTAGACTCACCACTTCTGAGCTACAGTGGTTTTTAGGCCTTGTTGTTTAATGATTCAAAAAAGAAGCACAGATTTTTATTACACTATTTTTGATAACTGAAATCCAATATAATTGCTTTTCTTTGAGGTATCATGGTTTTAATGAATTTAAAAATATTCCAAGCAGTAGTCCACAGGCTAGTCAGTCTGTCAAATGGGTCTATGGCCACAAAGTTAAAGAACACCGGGTAAAGAATGAGAGAAATAAATTTTCACAGGTGTTTGCCTGGCATTCAAGTTTGGTAGATTTGCCAGAACTATTTTAAAGGTGCCATTGTCCTCGCACAACTGGGCTGTGGCCTAACAAGCCTGAAGATGTCCGCTCACTGGACAGTGGAATCTGTGACCCGGTGGGATGGGAGGGTTGGCTGATTTGGTTGCTAGGATATGTCTACGTCTGCTTTGAGACTATTCTTTTTTCTTTCCTTTTTTATTATTGAAGTACAGTTGACACACATGACATTAGTGTGGCGTTGAGTCAGCCATTCTTGCAAGGTCGTTGCCTGAGCACTTGAGGCAGGAGCTGAGACTTCACGAAATCTATAAGGTCATGTGACTGTGTTTTTCTGTCTGATTGTTACTATATATTGAAAAGAGTGTCAGAACGTAGACTGAGAACTACTTTCATCACAGCAAAAACGCGGCTTGGTGTGGCTGTCGTGCCGGAAGTTTACAGATCTTATGTACCCGTGACCATAAGAGGCTATAGAAAACCTTGATAGTTTTGAACAGCCGAATTGATTTAATGTCACTTTGCCCTCTTCTTTCTTTCTTTCTTTCTTTCTTTCTTTCTTCCTTCTTTCCTTCCTTCTTTCCTTCCTTCCTTCCTTCCTTCCTTCCTTCCTTTCTTTCCCTCTTTTTTAAATTGGTCTTAGCAGTAGGCAGTGCAGTGTTTTCCACGGGCAACTTGTTGGATCTTACTTTCCAACACTGCAAATCTTATAGCTATTTTCTTTCGTGTTGGGTGTTTGGCATTCTGTTGGCTGCCTTTGGCAAGTATATAAAATTTCATGGCATAAATTTTATACTTCTCGTTCATTCTTAGGAGACAGCATAGTGAGTGATTAAGAACATGAGCTCTAGAGACAGACAGTTTGGATTTAAATCTACTAGTTTATTAGCCAAGTGATGTTGGACATATTAACCTTTCAGGTTCCTTATCAATCCTCACAGGGCTGCCTGTGACGGTGTGAGAAAACACATGCCAAGCACTTAGATCAGAGCAGCATCAGGGTTCCAGTAAGAACGAAGAATTGTTAGATTTATCCCTCGCTCCAAATTCTTTTCCTAGATTTTTTTTTTCTCTGCTTCATGCCTTATGACTTCTTTTGTGCATTGAAATCTTGCTATTATACTAAATACATGTTTCATAAACCTCCTCCCTTCTTTCTGGCATCCTGACAGCAGTGAGGGGGATGGATTTGTGGAGAATGGGATTAGGAGTGTGAAAGTCAGTTAGAATAATATAAGAATAATCTATTTGACAGACGATAACTAAACTTGTAGCAGTAGGAATGTGGAGGAAGAGAGGTATTTGTGATAGTTGCAGGATTGAATTGACAGGACCTGGTGAGCCATTTTAAGTGAAAGATAAATAGTACGAAATCTGGGATAACTTCCAGTTTGCTACTTTAGATGACTGGGCAAATGATGGTACCATCCATCAGGTTCAAGAAGAGAGGTAGTGTCCAGGAAGTGGTTAGGGGTAGTAATAAACAATGAGTTAACTTTTGGCCAGGTTGAATTTGAAGATTTTTGTGGGATTATCAAGTGAAACCCAATAAACCATTGAAAATAAGCATCTGCCATCCAAGAGAGCTTATAAGGTTACTCTTATAAGGATACTCTGGTTTAGGATTTAGCCGTGTATACATTTTAAAGAATACTTAGAGGTAAAATTGTCTGGTAATAAGTGAAAGCCATGGAGCTTTTGGGAAAGAGCCTTGAGGACAAAGGCCATGACTTGGTCATCTTCATCTTTCTGGTCCACACACTAGCCCTGTCCCTGGCACAGAAGAGATTCTCAACCATTTCTTTCATAACTTACCAGATGAATGAGTGAATGACTAAAAAGAAGAAAGCCTCATACATGACCGAGAAGGAGCAATAAGAAAGATAACCATGAGCTAGAAGAGAGTGATTTCTTAGAAGATGGGGGATCAGAGTTTTAAAACTGAAGATACAGTCAACATTTGGGGGTCTTGGATGACAAAACTGAGACCAGGAGTTAGTGCACTGTATGACGGAACCAGGACTTAAAAAAATCTAAAGTATACAAATCAGAGTTAAATTTCATGGTTACTTACCAGGAATAAATGTAAAATCCTAACTTAGGTTTAGAAAATCAAATGCATAAGTACCGGAAGAATATGACCTGGTTTAATCACATTCCTGGGGTTTAACAGCAGGCTGAAAGGTCAATATAAATAAATTCTAGAGTCTGGTTGCCAAGGCATCTAACTGGGCAATGCTAATAAAAATATCCAGTATAAGAATATTGAATATCCTGGTATATGTCACAGATACAGTTTGGGACAATGCATTTCAAGAGGAAAAGTTATAAAACTATTGGATATGCAGAATGAGCAAGCATCTGGAAATCATGCCATTCACGAGGAAGGACACGGTATGTCCCAGCTTCATGCTGCAGAGACAGTACTCTTACTCTTGGTAGTTAGGCTTCGATCAGAAGGTGGAACTATAGAAGTGGTAAACTGAGAGAATCCAACTCAGTTTGAGGAATTTTCTCTAATTAAGCCACTTTCAATGGAATTAGCTCGTAGTGGGAAAAAACAGTGAGCCCTCTCCTTTATTTATTGAACTAATAATTTGGGGACATCTACCAATATTGCTAAGATAGAGATCCATAGGTAGGAGGGAGATAACAGGAAACCAGTTTGATTCCTGCCCTACTGGGTCTTACATTTAGGCTCATTTATTTATCAAGTGTTTAATGAGACTTGTGCTGGGTATCAGACTAGTCCTTTCCCTCAGGGATATGGTAAGAAAGGTTTCTGTTCTCATGGTCTTTACAGTCTGGCAGGGAAAAAGATATTAAGCAAACAAATATATAAAGTTGCAGACTAGATGATCATTTGTACTATGCAGAAGGGTGAATTCTAAAAGGGAGAAATTAATCAGGAGAACTAAGGAGGTTTGGTGAGTTGTGGAATAGTGTCTGTAAGATGGGTGAATTGCAGGTAAATATGGAGAGAACAGTACATGAAGGGTCTGTTTGCGGAGTGGAGAGAAGGCAGGAGTCACTGGAGCAAGGTGAGTTTGGTGAGGGCAATGTCTTGTAGGTCTTTGTGAGAGCTGGCTTTATTCTAAGTCCAACGGGAAACCACTGAACAGTTTTAGTGAGGATGATGATAAAATAAAATAAAATACATTAAAAAAAGAAAGGAGTCCTCTGGATTCTGTGGGAATGCATCACAGAAGGGAAAAACTGGATATGGAGAAACTAAAGATTCCATTGCTTCAGACTGATGAGAAGTAATGGTGCTTTGTAGGAGAATGGAGGTGGTAGATGGAGCCAAAACATATTCTAGTATTAGTAGGCTTAATAGTAATTGGGAACCTGATTTGAATTATACTGATTTGACATGGGGAGTTAGGATGAGGAGGATTTGGAGAATAACCCTTAAGAATCTAGCTCCTATGACTGGCTGCACTGTGACAGGCATCTTTGGGGGAGCTCCACGTTTGGGGTGATGGGAGAATGACTATGGATATGAGTTCCTTTTGGACAGACGAGGTTTGTTGGGATGATGGTAGACATGCAAGTGATATCAGTTACAATCAAGTAAAGGCCAGAGAGTCTATGATGTGTCTGCTAGGGACAGGTTGATGATACTCCTTGGTGTTCAGGTGTGCCTTTGATCTGTCTCCTTTCCACTTCTCTCTTTATCTCAGAGATGGAGAATTAGAAGCTCAAATATTTTGCCCTCATTTTGTTAACAGAAAATTGTGTGATAGTGACTCTTCAAGACCTTTCTTTTAAAAGAAGGGATTCAAACAGAAGCCTTGTTACCTGTGCTGATTCAAATCAGAGCTATAAAAATGTTGTTTTTCAGATTATCTGTGGTCTTTTACTTGTGGTATTTATATTCCTCATTCCTAGTTATGCTAAGGATGACCTTCGAGGTCTCTTTTTATAATGAAGATGTTCTCTAGAGGTTTGTTTTCTAGCAATCTCAGAGAACTCAGTGTAATATATGTTGCACATATTTCTTTCATTGAAGTATATCATAGAAGAATCTTATGTGAGAAATTGAGAAATTGCCCAGAAATTGTTAAACGTCAGTGTTTTCTGATAAGATGGGTGGTGGGTATGAGAGATATGATCATTAAGTCAGGGAAGATAAGCATCCCTATGAATTAAAGTATTGCTCAACAACTATGATTAAGTGCCAAAAGGTCTTTAAAATAAACACTTAAATATTAAGGAATTTATTATTATTATAAACTCTTCCAGCCATCAAGTAGGATGATTATTCTCCTCCCACTCCCAAAACAAGTCATTTTTCTTTATACAGTCTCTTGATCCTCTGCTTCTACACTTCATGCAACAATTGAGACAACCGCCTTATTTCAATCCATCATCCGATATGTGGGCTCTTGAAATAGGGTTGGACCTGCTTTCTGGTTCTTCCTCTACCCTCCTGCACACTGCCATCAGAGCAAATTTTCTAAATTGCTTCTTGCATCATGCTTCTCCTGCATTCAGAATCCTCCAGTAGGTTCACATGTTAGGACAGTAAAAAGCCCCAGCTCCTGTGTTGGGTAGAACCTTGGTAGGATCTGGCTAATCTTACTGACTGTATTTTCTCTGTTCATTGTCCTGTAAACACACTAGAGTGTTTCCACCTCTGTGTTTGTTTATGTTGTTTCTTCATCCTGGAGTACCTAATTCCCACTGGACCTGCCCTATTCTCTCAAGGCCAAGACTGAGCTCCACTTTTGGGAATGCTCTCACGGCACTGGATCCTTACAGATTTTGCATTGCTTGTCACTTGCTTCCTTATATCATGACATATTTTGTCCATTTACATGTCCCACATTTCGCATCTGTGTTATTTTCCTCTACTGGGAGGGACCCCTCCTTCAGAGGCTTCCCTGCCCTGTTCCTCAGCAACTCTCTCCACAGTGCCTGGATGCCAGGCCTGAGGTCAGTGGGATCCTTGAGATCATCTGTATCTAGATTCAAAGCATTTTCCACTGAGGAAAGAACACAGGCTAATTGGAAAGCCTAGTTTTGGAAGTAAGCATGAAGAAAGATAGTTTTTGCCAAAGGCTCCAGAAAGTGTATTGTGCAATAAAATGTGTGGCATGTTTCTCTTTCTCTGTCTTTTGTCTCTGGCTCAATGTTAAAGCTTAGTTCCCCCTTTCTTGTACTGAATCATATTTTTCTATTTCCTTCCCGAATCTGTTTTTTCCTTTAGTCTTTCATCACCCCTAAGCATATGTCCCTAGTCATCTAAGATTCTTGTTTTCTCCCAAGACATCTGAATGAAATTGTTAATTTCATTGCCGAACATTTTCTCTCCTTTCAATTATAACAATTTCCTTTTTAGTTATTTATTCCTTAAACTTCATTTTTATTCATTCATATTTTCTTGCTGGGTCAAGAGAGACTTTGTCTCCTTCTCTCCCCCCCCCCCACCCCGCCCACCTTCCCCCTGCTAAATTTTTCCCTGCTAAAGGAATGGACATTTCTATATAAAACACAGGTAAATTCAGGTTAAATGGAGAAATAGCTGCTTCTTCTCCTTCTTGTTCCTCGCCAATCAGTTATAATTTTGTGTTCCTTTTTAATATTGTCTGAAGCTTTATCCAAAATTCAAGATAAGGTTTTATAATAAATTAGAGTACTCAGGTCTACTGATACTCAGTTTTCTCACTACATTACCTGTTATTTACATATTAGCTTGATTTCTGTTATTAATGACTTGGAACTATCTGATAATCAATGACTGTTTCGTTTGTTTTTGCCTGTACAGTCCTGCCATTTAAATCTCTTACGTCTGGAGGAAAACGTTGGAGTAGTTTCTTCACACGATATGCAGTAAACCGTACTGTCAGATACGTATAGAAGATGAAGGCTGTTGTCATTTCTAAAATAAATGAATGCCTTTCTTAGCCATGTAATTACATCAACCCTCTTAGATGAAGTGGTGATTTCCTTCCTTCTGATTAAAACGAGTTCTTGTCCTAACAGTGGTAATCTCATGGACTCCATTACTCAGCATTATAATAGGGAAGGATAAGCTCAGAATACTTGCTCAACTGTGAGCTCTATTTGACCCGAGACAGTAAGTTAGAAATGAAATGCATAATATTTAGGTACGTATTTCTCCTGTCAGGAGTTAGTGGGTTCTTCTCCATGCCTGACTGAGAGCAGAAAGTCAAACCACTTCTACCCTGAAAGATTCCCAGACTGCAAATAAAATCACCAAGGTGAAAATGCTACCTTTGCTCTTTAAGGCATGGTTTGAAACTATGCTTCTATTTCAATTAATTTATTTTTTGCCTTTCCTGCCCTGGATTCACTGCACTGAGACTTTGAATGTATATAGCTGCCCCTTGCAGGGACCTTGGCTTTCTTTAGCTAAGTGGCCTGAACTGTTACTTGAAACATGAGAGGTTTCCATGCATTTTGACGTTCCATAGTATACTTTGTCTTAGCTTGCTGTCTCTTCAGGAACTGAGCAAGATGAAAATAATATCAATGCTAAATATTGTTTATATTTATTAAGCACTTAATGTGTGCAAGGTCCAGTTCCACCCATTTTATATAAACTGCCTTGATTCATGATCACAATAATCCTATGATTGTTATAATATCTGTTTTCAGATGAGGAAGCTGAGACACAGAACTAATAAGCAGTTGGCTCCAAGTAGCTCAGAGCCCCCCCCCCCCCGCCCCCAGCCCCGGGGTAGCTGGGGAAAAACAATAACAACAACAACAACAACTGGACTCCATTTCCCACTATTTCAGCCACTACTTCATAATAAAACTATAGGGATAAAAAAGATAAGAATACTTCTATTTGGTGACAGGGATTGCTGGCTAGGTAGAGAGAGGATTGATCTTCCGAAGTTAGTAAAAAAGATTTCCGGAGTCCCCAAAATGCTTAGTGAGGTGAGGGAAAAGGATATTTATTTGACGCTAAAATTCCATGCCCCAACTTTATCCAAGAACATCAGGGCTTCATGTCGATAGCAGGCAGGTACTATAGAGAAGCATAAATCTTTTGCTTCAGTGAATATGCAGTACCCACCAGGGAACCTAGTAGTGAGATGATATTCTGGGAGTCAGGAGGAGGGAGTGTAGTGAGAAGGGAAGCTTAGGAGAGGGAACAATGAAGGGCTTTATATTAAGCCCGTGGTTAAAGGAGCACACTGATGCCAGTGTAGTTGGTTGTCATTATCCAGTTGAAATCATCCTTGAAACACGCAAGTCATCTTACTACTTGCTTGTGATATGTGCCGTAATTTCATATGTCTGAAAACGCAAATCCTAGTTGAGTTCCATTTTCCTTTTTAGGGTCCTATGCATTTTAATGACAGCTGCATGAAGTGGGTAGTGACATCTGTTAATGGAAGCCTAAGTCCAAGGACAAAGTCATCCCTGTGTGTGAATGATGACGAGAAACAGGAATATATAATAAGAATAGCACTTGGGTTTTTAACAAAATAGACTTCCTCTAAAACAACAACAACAAAAAAAATAAACAAAACAAAACAACCCTCCCCTGCACTAAATGTTCTAAATTATGCAAGAAACATGATTTTACTCTGAACCAATAGAACGAGGTGTATAGAACAATATATAAAACCAATATTTAAAAACTCTTAGGTGTCTTTCAATTCTTATAATTCCTGCTTCATATAATTCTGATATTTTCCTTCAACTGGGTCATCCTACTCTCTTCTTAGGAATAGAAACCTCCAGATGATGCTCATTCCCAGAGAAAATTTGTTCAATAGCTCTTCGGTGATGTGCTCGGTAGATGCTTTTTATGCCTTTTACATTTACTATGTTATTCAATCCACACAGCAACCTTACATTATCACTGAAGTGTGGAGAAATTATGTAGTTGGTTCTGGGCCATACAGCTAGTGAAGGGATTTGGACTCTGGCAGTTACACTAAGCAACACAGGTGTGATTTGCTGTCACTCTGCAACTTGAATTCTAGTAACTAGTTCTGGAGCAGAGTTCCAATGAGCTGAGTGTGGGAGTGTCAGGACAAACTCCCATTACTCCACAGAACAAGACAAAGATAATGTACCATCTTGTAATAAGATTGCACTAAGAATATCACTTGTACATTCCAGATGATAAGTCAGGCGGCTTGTAAGTCGAGTTACACCCTCCAGCTATGTCCTTTGGTTTTATCAATATTAAATCACACAGATGGATGACTTTCACGACCTGTTCTTAAGGGGGGCGGGGATACATTTCAAACATACTTGAGCAGAGGAATTTTCAGGCAAGTATGATTGCCTTATGTGATAGGAAAGAATGAGGGAAATTAAATGTTTTGAGTGTCTCCTGAAAGTACAAATATATCACTAGGAACTAGCATATAATTTCATTCAGTTCATCAGTCCAAAGTATGAGAAAACTGAGATTCAAGAAGGCTTACTGACTTTCTTAAGAATGCAAAAGGCAAAGTAAGAATATAAACCCAGGTGTTTTGATATTTGGAACCCACACGTATCATCTTGGGGTCCCCAAAGATTGCTCTGTTTGATGTAGGATATGGTTTCCAGTTTTAAGGATATATTTGCATTAAGCCATGCAAATTCCTGTATTCAAAGATGCAGACTGTGGTCTGGGGGAAAGATATCTTCTCCTAAAGATCCCTGCAAGGAAATTAATGCCTCCATGGATGGTAGTGCATTCATAGGATGATACGATTTGCTTAAAAAACTGACTGCAAATGAATTTAATGATTCCAGTTTGGGACATGTTAAGTTTGAAATGACAGTGCAATCTATCAACACAGCTGACTAGTAGGCAATGGAGAACAGAGCTCAAGAGTGAAGCCTGGGCTAATTTACACAGTGTATACACAGAGATTTGAATCAGGGAGTGGAGGAGATTTCCTGGGTTGAATACAGAGAAAGAGCCAGGGGCTAAAGAGAGTTCTGCAAGGGCTAGTTGCTCAGGAAGGAGAGCCCAAGACGGAGGCTGGGGAATACTTGTGAAGGTGTCCAACCTGCGGAACCCCCAGTGTCTCTGAAGACAAAGCAGAGAGACTTTCAAGTAGAAGGAACTGCCCATCCCACGGAGTCATAGAGAGAATTTAAGGGGATGAAAGCTGAAAAGGAGTCACGTGACAAAAACATATAGTAAATCACTGGGGATACGTTAAAAAGAAAAATCAATCCGTGTGTTTTATTAATGGAGTTTCTAGACAATGTTCTCAAATCTCAGGCAAAACAAGTTTTTCACCATAGACTCGCCTATTACAAGCAATGGAAATCATACTGAAGAGAGAAAACTTGCTCATGGCAAATTAGGCGTACGTCACATAATCACTGGAGATGAGCCACATCTCCCGGTAAGCTTGAGGAACGACCAGGAAGCAGCATTGTTGGGGATGCAGTTGGGGAAGGAACGTTGAGGGAGAAGCATATGAGTCCTGGGAGAGTATTGTATGGACCCGGATCCCATTCGGAATGAGATGGGAAAACATTGCTGGGGGGGCGGGTGTTGAACAGGGGAATGATATGATCCAACATGTGTTTCCACAGGATACATGCAGAGGCTATGTTGGGAATAAAGTGTGTGGAGGGACAGACAAAGCAACGAGAAAAGTTCAGAGGCTCCTGGGATCCGGGAGAGGAGACAGATAGTAGTGGCTTGGGCCCTGGTGGTAGAGGTACAAGTCAGAGAGCAGATGCATTTTGAAGGTGAAGCCCACAGAGGAAAAATACCGGAATAGGAACCGGAAACTACATACGCAAAACTTCTTTTCCTCGTATTTTTATTTTTATTTTTATTTTTTCCTGTAAAAGAAGATGGTTGGAATTAGAAGCAGTGTTAAGATGAATCGTTTTCCAGACTGGGAGAAATCACAGCATATTTGGACAACAGCGAGAGCTGTCGTGGTAAGGAAAAAGTTAAAACAGAGGTGAGCGGCCAGAGATGTCCTTGAATAGGCCAGAGAGGAAGGGAGCTTTGCCAAATGGAAAGAATGACCTGTTTCTACACATTAGTCTCTACCCTGGCCTGGTAGTTCCCAGACTTTTCAGGTATAGCTGTCTTTTTAATATTAGCAACTTCCACCGGCTCTCTATGTTAGCAGTGGTACTCTGAGTACTCACAGATGAGGAAAACAATCATAACCGTATTATTAATCATAATAGCAGCAAAGTTATATTTCAGGAACAGTACAGTTATGTGAGAGACATTTGTTGTTTTGTTGCTCTGTTTGGTGCATACTTAGACTGGTGTCTCCTTTCAAACCCCAAAGATTTCATGCCTACAGCACACAGTTCAGAAAACCTGCTTTAGCAAAACTGCACAACCAACCCCTTGCTTTCTGAATAGGCCCCGGGGGGTTGCTATTTCATCCGAGATCCTGTCTTCCAGATCCCTTCGGGCATGGTGTGACCCCTCCACACATTTTTTCCAATCATACACTTCACTTCTTTGTGTTCCAATAATTGTTTGTTCTTGTCCTTTAAACTGCTCACTTCATGTGTGCGGTAATTGAATGCACAGTGTATACCTCCGGATACCCGAACCCTGCAAATATGGGACACAGGCGGGTGTATAGCTATAGCATAACTTCTCTCCTCTATTACCTGAAATTATATCTTGTTCATCTTTGTTTCTCAGCAGTGGACATTTCACTATTGAGTGGAACAGAAATACCTGAAAAACTGGATTCACTTTGTGGTTTTCCGGAGGACAGAATAATTATCAGTGGACAAAATGAGGAATAAGATAGATTTTTGGCTTATGAAAGGAAAGACTGTATGAACTTTTGAGACCTTAAAAATTGGAAAGACTATTATTTAAAACAATGAGTTCCAGGTGAGCGAAAACATCCGTCATTTTTTTCTCCCAATGGCCATTTAAACTCTGTGCACTATAAGTGTAGCAGATAGCATCACATTTAGTCTTTATAATAAGCCCACAAAGAAGGCTTTTTAATCATCTCCACTTTACCGGAAGTGGTCAAGGAGCTTGCCTCAGTGTACAGCTTGGAAGTGGCTGTGTTGAAACTCGAGTCTGTATGATCAAGTAGAGATATTTGACTTGGATGCCTTACTGTGCAGGAGGGTTGCAGGAGTAGATAAATCGCCAAGGTTATAAAGGAAGATACAACTCTAGGAAAATGCAAGTTATCTAGGTTGCACCCTATGCTTTTATGATAGTTTAGTAGGCTAGCTTTCCAGAAGAGAGCCATGAAATGAAACACTGAAAAGGAGACCCCCCCCCCACAGTGGGGTGTCTGAGATCATCCTTTTTTGTTTGTTTGTTTGATCCTCATTTTTGTTTATCCTCATTTTTTCTTAGACCCAAATTACCCTTGATCCAGAATGAGAACAAGTCCAAGTTTACTGACAACCATATTATGATGAGATAAGAATCAAGCGGGCCTGGGAGCCTGGGAGACCTCTCCAAATATTGAGGACACCTCACACCTCACATTTGAGCCCTGGACACAACTCTCAGACTATGTATTATTAATATTACCATAATTCTCAATATGCACCTGAGGTATCTAGGTCCTTCATTAATTTTATCTCCCTTCTCCTTCATTCTCTTTGAGTCCACATATATTGAGACTTTCTTAAATTCTGCTATTTCTGAGTTTTATTGTTTCTTGAGTATAAATAACAAATAAAAGAATCAGTCTTATCTGATAATGTGTCATTTATGAATATAAGAACAAATTTTGCATATTTTTATAGTAAACCATGGGTCCAATCCTTCATCAAAAGTGAATACCATACTTTTGAAAGCCTTTTATTCTTGATGCTTTGTTCAAGAAAATATGTATTTATATGCTTAGATGGGGCAAGGATATTGAATAGGGAAATATCTTATATGCACTTCCTTATCGCATTTCACTATATTTGCTCTTTTCAGCAAATAATCTAATTTGACATTTAGAAGTTTGGAGCACAGGGGGAGACATTACCACTCTATCCTTCTGTGTTTCTGCTGGTCATTTTGACAGTCCACTCCAGTGTAACTGAAAAAAGCTTTATTTGAGTGAACATCAACTTCACTTTCCATAGAACTATGACCTTAAAACCCAATCTTTTAACTTCCTTTGGGGAGCCATGTGACTGACTGCCTTGTCAGCAAGCGACTTTTCCTGAATCCAAGTTATTTCCTTTCCTACAGAGAAAAATTGCTGTTATCACTTCCAGCCCTTTAGAAATAGCCTTTTTCATGTATAGTATATGCTTTAAAAAAAAAAAAAAGGATGAATGTCATTTTGTCTCTTCCTTTTTGCTTATTTGCTCAAAAATTGTTTATCCTAAAGAAAAATGTAAGGATATAAGCACATTTCATGTGCTGTGAAAAAAAAAAATTAGCAACAGCAGAGATTTCTGATCCAATAGACAGCTAAAATTCTCTAAAACAGCTATTTTAAGGCATTCATTTCAAAATACCTAAAACCTAAGAAAAACATGGTCTGGTTAAAGCCAGCATCACCCTAGTACTTCCTGATTTCTTTATAACCTTTTCTTTAGTTTTTAATCCCACAGAACTTTGCTGTAACATTTAACACTGGAAATACTGTCTGGTATAACATTCCTCTTGCCCTACTTTTGAGTCACTGGTCCCATCTCAATTTCTTCTCTGAATGACTTTTTTTGCACCCTTCTTCACTAATCCTTCTCCTACCTGGCTCCGTCCTTTAAATGCCCTAGCCTTAGCATCCTGCTTTCTTTCTGCATATCCTAACTGGAGATTCTCATAACCACTTGCCCAGCTTCAAGACTCATCTATTCACTGATTTTTGCCACATTCAGCCTAGACTTCTCTCCTGAACTCCCACCATACTGCCCCCTGGGCAGCTCTTCTTAGATGTCCCACAGTCACCTCAATCCTAGCAAGTCCCAAACTGCACCTAGTATCTTAACACCCAGCTCTTCCTGTGTTCCCATCTCAATGAGAATGTTTTTATATGCCCAGCACTAAGCTTAAAATCACTGACTCATCCTCAATTTAATTCTACTATTAAAGATTCTTCCTATCTCCTTCTCTTCCTTCCCCATTGTCATGTACTGAGTTCATGCACTCACAGCTCTCCTCCAGATGATCACAGCTGTGATTTCCCAAAAATAGTTTCCTATCTCTCCTATGCCGAAGTCAGGCATTTTGTATATCATCCACTTTCTTTTAAACCTTCTATAATTCCTCATTTCATATACAGAAAAATCCCAAGCCCCTTAACAGATACGACAAGGCCATTTACAATTTAGCTTCAATGGCTCTGCAGGCCATCTTTCCCCACACTCTCCCCACTCACCCAAAGGCATATGCACTAGTCACCACCATCTTTATATCCTTTGTCTTTGCACATGCCATTTTTATCTTTTCTTAAAATGCATTCCACCCCCTCCGTTTTTTGCCTGCCTGATTTTGCCATGCGTTTTTCAACAGCCGACTCAAATACCATCTCTTCTTTGAAGTCTACCTGACTTCTCCAGGTGCACGTTCTCTCTCTACTTTTACTGCCCTTAGAGAGAGGTTATGGCAGGGCTTGTTAGCATGACCCTCTTCCCTTTCCCAGCCCTACCTCTCAGCTCAAAACCCTGGATTTCATCCTAGAATGGGAACACAAGGTGGTGGTGTCCTTGGGATAGACCTTCAAGCAGGTAGGGTGCCAATTTATGCTTGTCCTGGGTCAAGTGGAGGAGGGCAGAAGGTGAAGATAAACTCATGCCTGATGACTGACTAGACCAAGGCTTCATGTCTGCAAGCAACTGGAAAATGATGGGGCTGCCTCAGATGTACAATCAGGAAGAATGAGGCAGGAACATAAAAACTTCATAGTTCTTATTGAGTTAACACTGCTTAGTAAATTAGGTACTTATGAAAACCCACTTAAATTTGCAGAAACTCAGCAAGGAAAGAACAAACTTTAATCCCAAACCACTATCAAAGCAAATTTTCCATTACTAATTTATCCTTTGTTGCAAAGAGTGACACCATCACTATATCTCTAGTGAACCCTTTAGATCAAATCATGGTCAGAGGTCCCCATGAAAGACACATAGGAATACACAATCTTGTTCTGATCCAAAGTATGAGTCTTATTCATAATATAAGGATAAAGTAAAGACAGATGGCAGCTCCTACTCAGATCAAAGTTTAGAATGAGTATCTAACCAGTTGCAGAATGATTGGGAACTTGCTGGAATCACTGAGGACCCTGCTGATTAGGAAGTATATTATTGTAAACCAGCCATGTTTGGAAGGAGAGGATATATTTGTTCATCTTCTCTCAAGGGCAGAAATGTAAGATATTTTATTAAGTTATAGGATATTAACAGTAATTTCTCCCAAAATTATTCTGAGGGAAGGCTAGGCCATTCTTGAACCATGTCTGATTCTTTCTCTGTATTCTCCATTCTTTGGCTTCTACTGCCTACCTATATATTCCATTCTATATCAATTGTTTGTCAATTCTTTTCCTACCAGGCCTGTATTAACTTCATGAAAGTCTATTTTCTGAATGATATCTTGCTCTCTCAGATCATTTCCCCATAATCTGTCTAAACACCTGAAGCTTTCCACTATAATGGAATTCCTTGGATGGTATAATATCAGCCTACAAGGTGATTGTACTGCCTACACACTTGGTCAGAGAGACCTTTGATTTTCAACTTCCTCCTGGAAAGATGCCTCTTCTCTGGAATTTCCTATGCTCCAGCCAATTCCCCATTACCTCCCTCTTCTCCTGGACTCTGGTTTCCTAGCTCTTCCTGGAAGCCAACACTTACTACTCTTGGGGGACATCTTTGACAATGATGTAGAAACAATAGTCATGGAAATGTATAGGAGATACACCAATAATGTCAAATGTAGCTCCACCAGGTTCTGAACGTAAGGGTTCTGCCAACACTAGAAGGAACCAAATAATCAGAGGTAGGTGAGCATAAAGATTGCCTAAAATACCAGTAGTCATTTAATTCTTAACATTGTGTGATTTCATGTAGGACTTCAAATGACCCAACATGAAGGAGAACAGAGACTATTTCTAATAATAAGCAGTTAAGTTGGCTTCCTTACCTTCCTCCCCCTCCATTTATAAATGGGCTCAAGTAATTTGAAAACTGGAATTACCAAACAAACAAGTACTCTGGGTGCATGGAAATACCTTTTATGGTAAGAGTAATAGATTTTGCTGAGGTTGTTATAATGGCTCTTTTTTAGACCCCGGAAGTTCTAGTTTAAACATCTTACTTCCACCGGAGACCTGGGGTTGCAATATACTCTCTGAGATATGCTTCATTACTTGATGATGAAAGTAATTGTGGAATGCTGTTATGCTTTGCAGGCTGCCGGCAACTTGTACAAATATCTAAGACTCCTTTTTTTCCCCTTTTGATTTAAAATATCACATATAAGTCTTTGTATTAAAAATCAGAGGTATAAAAGCTGCTGACGTCTATAAATATTTTGTCCTGTAGGTATTCCCTGGTCTTCAAAGCGCCCCGTAGGGAATGTTGACTGGATATCAGACATGGCCTCGGGAGAGGAGGAACCACCCATTTCTTTATCATAACAGCTCCCCCTGCTGCTTCCAAGCGAAGTCTTCACGATTGTTTGCCATTTTCCTTTCAACTTTTGAGGGACTCTGGAAACATGGCTGGAAAACATTATCCTCAACTGAACCGTGGCCAGGAAAGTCTCAGGAGGGAATTCTTTCCTGACATAAAATTAAACCTGGCTTCAGCATATCTTAGGGGGAAAAAGGAGGAAAACTTACTGTTGATGTTTCTTGGCTTGGTTTTCTCTCTGTTCTTAAAGCAACATTATTTTAAAAATCTGTAACAAAATCTGTCATCTGCCAAGTCAGTCCAAGCATCCCAGTGGCTCACAGCTCAGGTTTCTCTGTCTTGCCCTGTTCTATTGCCTTACTCCACACACACTTTGAAAATTTATTCACACACAGATGCTTTTTCACTTACCTGCGGTAGGAGTGTTGGCTCTCTCTCTCTCTCTCTCTCTCTTTGTCTCTTTGTTGTGGAAGGGATCCTGGTGCCCAAAGTTCCACAGAATCCTAGGCACTGTGGCACCAGTGGGGTGGTGAGGCTTCCAAGTCACAGTAACCAGGCCTCCCGGTGACTTCTCCTCCAGCCTCAAACTTCAGGAGTGGCTCTGGAGCAGATGACCCCAGGCAAAGTATTTTCAGGTCTAACGAGATGCACTGCTTACTTGGAAAAGAAAATCTGGAAGCTGTGGTTGGCGGCCTTTGCCTCTCTGTGCCTGAGGTAGACAGTTACTATGTGACCTGATGTCCCTGGTAAGAAGATGAGAGGTTATTTATTCACCCAAAAGTCAGATGTTAGAATTGAGTCAGAAGGAAATTAAAAATAAAGAAAGAAAGAAAGAAAGAAAAGAAAGAATTGTCTCCACCAGAGCACTGATGACTCTGCTGGTGAAAGATGTCTGGTATCTCAAGAAGAGGCCAGACACACTTGCCAAATCAGTGCTAGTTTGGGGTCACCCCTCTTTCTCTGACATGACCTTCTTTTTTGATTCCCATGAAACACAGTAACTTAGAAACAGTTTGTCCATGGGTGTGGAGGAAATAGAGCAAGTGAATTGACACTGTTGAGAATTTCTCTAGAAATTTCTAGACAATCTAGAAATTTCTAGAATTTCGCTCTCTTGGATATTCAGACATTGGTCTCCGGCTCTGAATCCACTACTCACATTAATATGCATTTGCAGCATTGAAGAATGCCGTGTGGGTCTATCCCATCAATCTACACCTTGTGCAGACCAGGACACAATGTGGGACACATTCCTCAGGCTGTGGTGGGGCGTGGTTGAGCTAGGCCACAAACACACGGAGCACTTGCTTATTGATCTGGTTGAAGATCTGCTCCTAAATGGCCGTTGTTTAAGATTATCTCTTATCACTGGCTGATAGGATAGGCTGCTTTTCTGGAGGTGAAGGTATTCTCTGTCTAAGGCCTATATTTACAATCAAAGTATTTCACGACAGGAGAGTAAAGTAACATTTTACAGTGGGTACATTTTTAAAGGGAACAGCTAGCCAGTTACATCGCCAGGTTGTAAGGATGGGGGTCACAGTCGTGATGGCAAGGCTGATCCTTTGCCGTAGGTGGGTTGAAGCAGAAGAGTCAGGCCGGAGGCAGCAGGTATTGCCTGGGAGAGTCTGGGAGGGTCCAGTCAGAGTCAGGGTGGGGAGACCTGACCACCTCGGGGGACAAAATGAGAGCACTGTGGGCTAGGGCCTGGTTGATGGGGATGGAAACTGTAGAATCCTAGAAGCACAGAGGTAGAGGGAGTAGGATGGGTTCTGGAGTGATATTTAACTTCTCTCTCCTAGTTTTCTGAGGCTTAATCTGAGAATTGGCCCCGCCTTCTCTTGTTCCTCCTCCTGACAAGTGATTTTCTTCTTCATCTGCTTGTGGAGGTTTCAGAATAAACTAGGGAGCTGGGTCCTGGAGAAGAGGGCCGCATCAATTCTATCCACCATCACTGGATCCTGCTTGGCATCTTCTCCCGCCTGCCCCAGGGCGATACTCTTCTCTGTACACTTCCATTCTACTTGCGCTTCCGCACACGCAAACGACCCTGATGATACCACTGGCCAGCTAGGAAAAAAAAAAAAAAATAGATGTTTAAATCTGGTCAGCTGAATAATTTCTTTCCTGCAGTAGATTGATATCTTGGTACCAACTCTTCAGCCCCCTTTGCTGTGAAAGGATCACACATCCACATCCAAAGCAATAGGACATTCCATGCCTCCTATGCTGGAGGGGTATTTTTTTGCCCTATTTTTTTTTTTTTTAAGATTTATTTATTTATTTATTTGACAGAGAGAGATCACAAGTAGGCAGAGAGGCAGGCAGAGAGAGAGAGGAGGAAGCAGGCTCCCTGCTGAGCAGAGAGCCCGATGCGGGGCTCGATCCCAGGACCCTGGGATCATGACCTGAGCCGAAGGCTGAGGCTTAACCCACTAAGCCACCCAGGCGCCCCTTTTTTGCCCTATTGATACCAGGTTTGGCCATATGACTTGTTTTGACTACCGGAATATGAGCAAGCATGACATATATCTTGCCTCTGGCAGAAGCCTCAAAAGCCATTGTACATTTCTATTAGTCTTTTTTCCTTAAGAAACCATGTTTCCCCAGTTGGGTCTTCTCCTTCAGCCAGGGACTCAAAATAAGATCAGAAGATGCAAGAAATAAAGCCATAGCAGCTGGTCCCAGCCACCAACATGTGACACAAATGAGAAACCAATGTCTGTTGTAAACCACTGAAATTGGGGTTCGCTTGTTCTAACAGGCAAAATCAACTAATAGAAATCCCTCCTTCAGTTTAGTTCCAACCTGCCTGTCAGGACTCATGGCACCACAACCGCACATGCGCCCTACCTTCTAACCAATCTAAAAGCATCTTCACTTCTCAGTCTCTGTGTTTCATTCAGTTTTTACTACTCTCCTAGCGCAAACTGTCTTTCCCCAGTCTTAGCAAACCTTACGTTAAAGATTCTTCCAGCTAGCTCAAAATCTTTCTCCTATATAAATTTTTTTTCCAAATGTCTCGGTGTGAAGTGATTTTCCCTTCCTCTGAATTGTCACAAGCATTCCATGCTTACACTCTCCATAATTCCCTTTAATAATAAGAAATGATGCTTTCTAAACACATACTATATACTAGATGCTGGTCTTTAATCAACTGTGTTAGTTTGATACATTAAGATGAGAGGAGAGGAGAGAAGATCATAAGATGAGATGAAATGAAAGGTTAATTGTGAGTAAAAAAACCTGTGAAGGATAAAAGGGGAAGGAGTAGCAGAAAGTGACAGGAGCCTTTGTAACACAATGATTGTCTGACACTGCGGAAGGAGAAGATGGAGAAGGAAGATTGGTCTCAGGCTACAGTTTAATTCCAAGAAATGTTCTGCCAACCCAATGAGAATCTTTAAGCCAAAGCCATTTTTTGAGAGTCCCCCATCTCATAAAACTGATCTGCCATTGATACTCTCACTATGGTTGGTCACTGGCTGGGAGCAGCCCTTTGGGAATATGGCAGTAGATCTAAAAGGATAGAAGCTGGGCTTGTTCATCAGTTACACTCCAGCAGCATGAAATCTGGGCAATTCTTTCTCACGGTCATGAGGTCAATCTACATTAGTTCATTGAATCTTCCTGAAAATCCAATGAGTTCAAGACTGCTATCGTTCCTGTTTGAAAGTAGTAAAACTGAGGCCCTGAAAGATAAGTGACTTTGTTACCATCACTCAGCTAGCAATGGGATGGAGCCTGACTGGTCCTCTAAACTATCATGTGACTTTAACTCCAGGCATTTATTATGTGAATGAGTAAATGCACCTTGATATCACTTGTGAAAAAGTGAAAATCAGAGATGGTAGTCGTCAATGCCTCTCTGTTTTTATTGGACCCAGACATGCACAGTCCTTCCTCCAGCTATCCTAACACACAAGTTTGTCCTTCATCTGTGGGTCAAGGAACAGAACTGGATGTGTTTTCAGAAGACTTCTATTTGCTGTTCTGATAGAATATTCAGAAATATTTTTATGAATAAAACAGCTCATTAGAAATGTTTCCTAAAACCCCAAGGAAACAAGGCTCTTTTTCCTGTCATTCTTGAGCCATCAATTCCAGTCCATTTCCTGCTGAGTCTAATAGACAATGTGTTGTTAATCTTTCAGTCCATTACCTCATGCCTGGTGTTTTTGTCTTACGAATGCAAACTTCATTTTCTCCTAAGAAATCATTTTCTTTCTTGTTCTGTGACTATGTTTTTCTCTTGTGAGAAGTTGTGAATGATCTTGCTGAGAGAAGCAAACAAAGACAGATTTCGGTAGATAGTTTATATTTTCATAGGAGACCTAAACTACTTCCCCCCATTTCAAAACAGCAACAACCACAATGAGAAGAAAACAAAAGAACATTTAGGATTAGGGTAAGTAAACCATTGTGTCTTGTCTCCCTGTAGACCAAGTGTTTTCCCTTTACCTTTCTCCTGAGTCTATTTTAAGAAAACAAACACAAAATACCCCAAACATATATAAAAAGACACATAATAGAGATATATAGATAGATATGAATCTATATATCTATATGACATGATATATGCACATATATGTCATATAATATGTATATTAGACAGTCTTCTTTCTATTGCAGTATGGGGTCATAGAGAATGCTGGCAGGTAGTGGAACGTAGCTGCAAGAATCTTTTTCAAGGAAAAACTAGAAGACACCAAATAAGCAGCCAGACAGACAATCAACCACCCAAATCCTCCAAGGATTTTTCCACTATTACTTTTCCCCTGACCACAGTGTATGGGGATTTTACTTTCAAGCTCAGGGTCAAGCCCTGCCCTGGACCACACAGTGGCATGGTGTCAGTCCTCTCACAAGCACCTTGAACTGGTGCAATATACAAGCCTACTTGTCAGACCTGTAATTAAAAGGCATTTTACCCCACTGCCACTTTAAGATTAACTTGTTGGGAAATGTTTTTGGTTGCCTTTTTTTTTTTTTTTCCCCCTTCTGCCTTTGGAAGAAAACTACCAGGCACCATGACATTTCTGGTCATCCTTATTAAATCCCAAATTGCTTAAGTTACAAAACACGGTCTTATTTCAGAAAGTAGGATCTTCGGTCATACTACATTAATTAGCACTGCAATTTGCATTCAAAAATACGACTTGTCATCCGTCTGCTGGAGCCAGCACCCGACAAGTCTGTCTGGTGAAGGGGTGTCATGGGCTTCTAGCTGCCCTGCCAAACTTTCCTGCCACACGATAGCTCTTCTTTCTGACCCTGGGACTGAAGAAGGGGGAGGACAGATAAAGGGGATAGGAAAAACTTAATTGTCATGCCTGTCCATGGCTTCTTGCTCTGGGAGCCTCACAAGTAGTCTGCCAGGACTCCCAACCTGCTTAGCCCCTCAGATGGTATCAGACGCCAAACCTCTTCACCTTTGGTCTATTGTTCATTTACTCCGCCCCCCACCCCTCACCCCCCACCCCCTTCCACCCCCAGCCTTCAAAATTCTGGTGCTTTATTTTATACATATCCTGTCAGGAAAGATCCCTTGTCCTCAGGCAGAAATTCTTTTAGGCCTTTTATTTAGAATCCCATATAAAAAGGCCCCAGGCTGGCATTCCTCCGCGTGGCCGTAGGCATTGTATATCTTGGCTTGCAGTTGGAGGAAATAAAGTTATATTCTTGCTGCAGCTCCCTTTGCTCCCATGGAACACCAGAGGGTCTCTTGCTCTGACCCATGTCGGAGAAATTTCCCAAACTCAGGCAACAAAGGCAGATTTTCAATGTCATCTCCTCTGAAACCCCTCTCCCTAGTGAGGAAGCCGGTTTCATCCCTGCCTCCCCCAGGGTGGAGGCTGGAGCTCATAGTACAACTCTCTCTATCTCAAACTATTCTCCTCCATCTTCTTCTTAATTTCCCATCTGGGGACCCTCTATACCCTTGAAGTGGGTGAGAGGCCCAAAGTCATATAATTGGTCCCTAGGAATTTCCTTGGAAAGTTGCATCTTTTTTTTTTTTTTAAGATTTTATTTATTTGACAGACAGAAATCACAAGTAGGCAGAGAGGCAGGCAGAGAGAGAGAGAGGAGGAAGCAGGTTTCCCGCCAAGCAGAGAGCCTGAGGCGGGGCTTGATCCCAGAACCCTGAGATCATGACCTGAGCTGAAGGCAGAGGCTCAACCCACTGAGCCACCCAGGCGCACCAGAAAGTTGCATCTTGACTGAAGATCTCTCCACTCAATATGTGGCATTGCTCATGTGGCATTTCAGTTGAATCTTCCATCACTATTATGTATCAACTCCTTTCGGTGTTCTCTGCCTCTTTTAGTATCTTCCGTGGAAAATTTCCATGTTCTTTTAGTGCACACTCTACCAAGTACCTAAAACATGTCACCTTCCTGGGGCTTAGCTTTCCTCCAACCTCCCCATCGCCTCTCCTCATCACATTTGAGCTTTGCCACTTCCATCCTTAGAGCCTGGGTCTTTGCCAAGCAAGTCCCATGGGGAATGCGCTTGTCCTCTTGCCCCCACTGCACGGGGACATGTCAATACACTGTCGGCTGAAAGTGACACCTGGACTCAGTTTCTTAAATTTGTGGATGATTTGTTATTCTTGTTATTGGTCTTACTTTTCAGCAAAACCTCTTTAACAAAACGAAATACTTCAGCCCTTTTTTTGGTAAATGGCTCAAACAAATTCAAAATGAGCAAATGGGGATAAAGTTTTAGACTGGGGTCCCTGACACTGTGCACCTGGCTTCCTCTACAGCCCCAAATGCCTTAAGAAACACACTTGGGGGAAAAAAAAATCCCTTTTTTTTTTTTTTTTAAAGATTTTATTTATTTATTTATTTGACAGAGATCACAAGTAGGCAGAGAGGCAGAGAGAGAGAGGAGGAAGCAGGCTCCCGGCTGAGCAGAGAGCCCGATGCAGGGCTCGATGCAGGGCTCGATGTGGGGCACGATCCCAGGACCCTGAGATCATGACCTGAGCCGAAGGCAGAGGCTTTAACCCACTGAGCCACCCAAGTGCCCTAAAAATCACTACTTTAAAACACGAAGTGATTTTTGAAATGGGAGCCAAGCGTGGAGGGTTGTTTTGAAAAAGGGTTGTGTCCCCCAAAGCCATTCAGAAGCCACTTCTGTATGCAAACCAGTGACTAATGGCCCCAGCCCCAGGTCCCTGCTTACTTCCGGTATGATCAGTTTCTAAATGCCA
Source organism: Mustela nigripes (assembly GCF_022355385.1). Lineage (NCBI taxonomy): Eukaryota > Metazoa > Chordata > Mammalia > Carnivora > Mustelidae > Mustela > Mustela nigripes. Next base: position 31,022,044 of record NC_081568.1, read on the forward strand.
CCTCTTGGTAAGACCTCAATGCGCCTTGGAATCTGGTTTATTTATTTCTCTAAAACCCGAGCTTCTGAAATGAAATCCCCATGAAAGAGCCCATAAAGGCAAAAGGCCTCTTGTCTTTAAAAGAACAGAAAACAAAAACAAAAACCAAGAGCTCTAAAAACTTGATTCTGTGGATTATGAAGTTTATGGCATTTTAATGCCACTCCTTAAATCCCTAAACCATACGAACCACAGAGATTTTAATAGACTACTCAGGCTTTGGGTCTTTTGAAGTTTGATTGCCAGCCAGTTATTGCTTTGAGTTTTCCCAAGGAGAGCCCAGATTTCCCTTGATCCCTCCCGCGTCGGTTTCTTCCTGTAAATGCACTAACCCTGTGGTATCGACATCATCTGACCAATACAGAGGCATGGCCCCTACTCTTTCACTGTCCGGCTCCCTGGCCTAGAGGCTGTTTCAAGATTGTCATACGTATTCAGATCTTCTGGTCAGGCATGTGGGGAGAATCAAGGGGCAGCTACTTGGGGAATAACGGGCAGGATGACTCTACTTCTTTTTGGGTGAGCAGAAGCGTTTATCAAGAGGAGAGGGGAAAAGTTTCAGAAACAAGGCTAGAACAGAACATAATCTTTCTTCCCCCACAATATTTCCTCGTTGGTGACCCTGTAAGAGCTTGTGTTTCCAATACAGAACTCCAGGACCCTGCTGTAGTGCGTAAAACATGCGAGTGTGATCCTGACAGGCCACATCTAGGCATGATTAGAGGCTGAAAGTCATGGCCCCGCAAAAATTTTGGACCGGTTATTTTACAGTGCCTGCACTTTAACCCCGGCAGGGATAATAGCCAGAGCTGAGGGAGGGGCCGAGGAGGCGGCCTGTGGAGCATCTGGTGTCCTTTCCTTGCAGCCTGGCGTCCTCGATTATTGAGTCTAAGGAGAGCTGAGGTTCCGGGAGCTTGACTGCAGGAACCACACACGCTCCTCACCAGCTGTGGAAGACGCTTTCAGGCCCTATTCAACCTCGTCTGGACTTCGAAAGTGGAAAGAACCCTCTGTACCAACTAAAATACTGAAAACAGTGACTACCTTTAGTAATAATTGTTGCCATATTTGCATGAAATTTATTTCAGAAGAATGTTGAACTAAAGGATAGATATCTAGTGATTACTATCTACTATTATTACTATCCTGAACCTGGAAAGAGAGTCATCAAAACTCTAACAAGACAGGTATCAGCTTACCTCATCCATGAACACCTCTGGACCACTCTGACCCTTTTTTCTTCTTCAATATCTATAGTTCACACATGCAATTGGACACAGAAATATGTATTACCTTATGTAGCGAAAGACTGTTTTATACCTCTGCTTAGATTGAACGAAAACATGTTTTCACTACTGGGTATTTACTCTAAAGATACAAACATAGTGATCCAAAGAGGCACATGCACCTGAGTGTTTATAGCAGCAATGTCCACAATAGCCAAAGTATGGAAAGAACCTAGTTGTCCATCAACAGATGAATGGATAGAGAAGATGTGGTATATATATACAATGGAATACTATGCAGCCATCAAAAGAAATGAAATCTTACCATTTGTGATGATGTGGATGGAACTAGAGGGTATTATGCTTAGCAAAATAAGACAATCAAAGATAATTATCATATAATCTCCCTGATATGAGGAAGTGGATATGCAACGTGGGGGGTTTGGGGGGTGGGAAAATAATAAGTGAAACAAGATGGGATTGGGAGGGAGACAAACCATAAGAGACTCTTAATCTCACAAAACAAACTGAGGGCTGCCGGGGGGAGGGGAGTCGGGAGAAGGTGGTGGGGTTATGGATATTGGGGAGGGTATGTGCTATGGTGAGTGCTGTAAAGTGTGTAAACATGGCGATTCACATACCTGTACCCCTGGGGCTAATGATATGTTTATAAGAAAATTTTTAAAAAAACATAAAAAAAAACATAAAAAAAAAATTTAAAGCCCCTTGCAAAGTTTTCTGGCTCAGCCATGGGCACAGGACAGGTTCTCAGAAAAACCTGGTGTGTTGATTCGTGGTTAGCAAATCACAGTGACTGTCAAATGCATTTAAGAACCTGATGGTTAAAACTTGGTCTGCTTCTACTTACTGGTGACACTGATCACAGAAGCCAACCAGAGTGCATTATATGCAGACATTTGAGAAGTTGTCAGTTTGACGGCATTCCTGGCAAAGAAGTATAATCTGCTGATAATGCTTAAACCTAACTTACATATTAAATATGACTAATTTTTCCTTCCTTGTCAATGAGGAAAAAATCCCAAACATTTGTGTGCCTACAACATTGTCACTGCAATATAACATAAAAACACACATTCTGGAGCATCTACATCCCAGCTCTGCCATTGATTGGTTATGACATTGAGGAATTATTTAAATTCTGATGTTCTCTTTCTTAGTTCTTTCTTTCCACCTGTCCTCTGACTGCAACCATAAAATTGCTGTAGGATGACTAGGTAGCTTGGAGGTTATATCTCACATTCTGTACTCTTCTAAAGACTAACCGCTGATGTAATGCAAAACACATCCGTAGTCATACACACATGCATATCCAGATAGAGAATGACAGGTGATAGATAGATAGATAGATAGATAGATAGAACTACTCTCTTAAGAAGTTTGATTATGCCAAAGGGAAGACAGTCCACAGTCCAAATCCGGATGGGTTTAGGCATACAGTTTGGGGGATATACTTGGGATAGAACACTGGTATTTGTAAAAATGGCAGGAGCACAGAAATGTTGGGGCAGGAAGGAGACCGGGAGAGAGGAGAGCCAGATGATCAGAGTGGAGCATAGCATAGGGAGGAGAAGAGCTGAGCCCTCACAGGTAAAGTGGACCAGAAGGAACTTGGAAGACAAAAATTACAAGGAAATGGCGAACATGTTTGCCATCTGTCTTCCTGTGTGTCACCTTTGTATCTTTTATAAAAGCCAAATTGCTCCCTAAGGCTTTCCTATGGAAGATTTTTGGGGAATGGCGGCTGGGGGTGGGGTGGGGTGGGTATAGTTATCAGAGGATAAACCTCACTTTAAAAAATCTCTAAAATGGGAATAATAGCGGGCTTAGAGTAAGCCTCAAATGAGCTAATGTTTATGAAATGCTATCCTATGATATGCAATTATTTTAAATACACTGTGAACTGATTTCTTTACAACTTCACAACTGCTTGCGATTTTGTAGTTACTATTGGTTAGAACTGATTTTGTGTGGCAATATAGTAAAATGGTTGAAAGTACAGGCTTTGGAGTTAGACTAACCTGGGTTTAAATCCTCCCTGCCCCTTTTTGGTGTGCATTCAGGCCAACAGCTTCCCCTTTTTATTCATAAAACAGGGATTATAACTACATCATACTGACATGGTGTAGGGAGGGGCTACTAAGACAACATTCTGACACTTTCATTACTCAGGATTCTAAAAGGAAAGAGATGATGTAATCAAATGGGGGTGATTTGAAGAAAGTTTAAGAACGGGACGATTTATGAAGTTGTAGGTAGGCTGTAAGGAAAGTGGCATAATGGTTAGTTCTTTTATCCTTGGGCTACCCCTAGAGGACCACACCCCTCACCCAACCCTCCCATCTAAGACCAGAAGGTCAGGGTAAGGACTGGAATCCAGGACAGTTGTATGGAACAGAGGATAAGGGAGCTGCCTGATAGGACCCATAATGATTAGTATCTCTGAGCCACCATGGAGGTGGGGGGCAGGATGGAGAGTGGACTTGCAGAGACTTAGAAATGATCAGCAAAGTGCCTGATAGGATAACACTCAATAAATGTATATATTAGACGGAATGGGATACGAAGTGTTTATGATCTCGAAACTACAGCTTTGTTTCCGTACCCCCAAGAAATCAAGAGTCTGGAATCAGTGTGATTAAAATACTGGTTCTTGTCAATTCACTGGGTTCATTAGTCCTCCTGTAGAGTCCCCACCCTCAGGAGGCACCAGCAGTGTTTGCAGACCCCTGCAGAAGTGCCTTTACCAGCAATGTTTGCAGATCCTCTGCTGAAATGCCTCTCCCATGGTAGGAGGATGCTGCTACGTAAGGAGCGACTGCGCGGGCTCACTATTTGTTCCCGATTTGTTCACTATACCACTCTGGACCTCATGTATAAAAATGGTCTTTTAAACACTGGTAAACCCCAAGACTCAGTCTCCTGTCCTGTATTTTCACAGCATTCACACTTCTCCCCATCCCTACAGCTGCAGCTCAGTCCGAGCCACTGTCATCACTCAGAGTAATTTGGATCCACAGCCTTTGACTGGTCTTCCTACTTCCACAGTTTCCTCCTACACTGCACCAGACTCGTACCCTCCACATACACAACATTTGTAAACAGAAGTCACATCATATCACTCCTCTGCTTAAAACCCTAAATAATTTCTCAACTCACTCCATGGAAAGGTCAAAGTCTTACCATGTCCTGTGAATCCCTCCCTGACCCGTGTTCTCACTCCCACTCTCCCCGTTCTGACCTCATGTCATTTCTCTACCCTTTAATCACTGTGCTCCAGCCACACTGGGCTTTCCCCGCTGGTCCTTGCTGGAGCACTGCAGGCAGGCTGTTTGCATTTGCGGACTCATCCACCCGGCTCTCTCTTCTCCCTCCTCAGGTGTCCTGACTAGTCTTGCATTTCCATCAGGTTTTGCTCAAAGCCCCTTGCCCAGCCAGGCCCTTCCCGACCAAGCACACAAAACCAGAGTTTCTCACCTCTCAATCCCACCTCTAGGCTTAATTTTTCCCCGTGCTGTTGTCATCACCTTACTTCTATTTATACTCATTTCTTTCCCATGCTTCCCCTCTTTCCTCTAAATACAAGCTCCGGGAGGCGAGTGTCACAGGCAGTGCTATATTCTTACAGCCAAGACACAAGAACGAATTTGCCTGTAGCTGTGAGTTGTTAGGACAGTTAACAGTTGATGGTCTCATGAGATGAAATTCCTCTCTCTCCCTTTTTTTTTTTTTTTTAAGATTTTATTTATTTATTTGACAGACAGAGATCACAAGTTCGCAGAGAAGCAGGCAGAGAGAGGGGGGAAAGCAGGCTCCCTGCTGAGCAGAGAGCCCGATGCGGGGCTCGATCCTAGGACCCTGAGATCATGACGTGAGCCCAAGGCAGAGGCTTAACCCACTCAGCCACTCAGGTGTCCCTGATGGGTTCTTTCTAATGTAAAAATAGGTGTGTAATTCTGGACTAGACTGTTAAGTATTTCCTATTTTACGTTCTATTGCCAATAAAAGTTGAATAATGTGATTTTGAGTCTTTTTTTTTTAATTAAAGGAAATATATGTTCATAAATGTAGGTTTTAGGAGACAAACATTAAGACCACAAAGATTCTATGAAATGAATCTGCCTGTCATGGGGCCCAGAATGTGGAAGGGTCTTAGCAAATGTTGGTTTCCTTCCTGCCATCTTTCTGGAAGCAGATGTGTTTCTGTTGTTTCTGAACTGGGGGTAGGGGGTGGGGTATGCCTTTGATAAAGCCCGTCACTCCGGTTATACAGCACTTCCAACTCCAGTCAAAGCAGCCACATGGACAACAAGCAAAAGCAGCAGCCCCACCAGCAGATGATTTCTGCAGAGTTCCCAAGAGTTCTCCATTTCATCCTACATCAACAGTTCCAAAGTGCACACCCCCAAAAGATGGAGTGTTGGCCTAGTGCAGTGTTTTCCCAAACTTGCTCCCAAGAAAGACAAGCATTGACAAGATATTAACTGGAGTTCATCAAAAGCAATATTTCATGGTCAAGTAAATTTGGGGAAGACAGTTATATCAGACTAAACAGATTCCAAGTTACAAGTCTTCCTTTTGCCTTTTATATAATAGCCTGTGTTGTGAGACATCTGGAGAGAAGTCATAAATGTAGGGTTTTCCCAATTTGCTTCGCCATAGAACCCATCTTTATAGACCCTCAAGTTCCACTGAACACATTTGTAAATAGTATAGTTTCAAAAAATTTGATTCAATTTTCATATAATCCTCTAAGTTGACAGGAAAAATATTATTTTTTCATCTTCCAGTTTTCCATTTTACAGGTAAGACAAATACAACTCTGAGCATGATAAACCGACCTTTGGCGTGGGTTGTAAAAGGGCAGATTGAACAAAAGTCTTTCACTTAGAATTTCAATTTTCATTCCATTGCACCACGTTGCCATCTCTATTAGTCTTCGAGGGCTGTTGTGACACATTATGACAAACTGGACTGCTTCAACAGAATTGTTTTCCTCTCACAGCTCTAGAAGCTCGGAGCAACATCGGCCCCATGCATCTCTCTTACCTGCTGCTGGTTGCCAACCATTCCTGAATGTACTTGGCTTGTAACCATGCCCCTCCAATCTCTGCCTTTGTCTTCACATGAGCTGCTTCTCTCTGTGTGTGTCTCTCACACCACAAGGCACTGGTCATTGGTCTTTCTACCTTAGTGTCTTAATATATATGAATTTAATATGTGCTAGCTTAAAGCCGTCATTTTCCTAGTCTACAACCTAATCTTTGTTTTATGACCCAATATGGAGTCCTCTTTACACCTCTGGTCAAAGTCGTTGCCTTTGTTTGAACATTTCCCAGCTTACTTCTTTTCCCTCATTTCAATTTGCCTGAGTTCCATACACTATTCTAGGCATGATGCGCCAATTGGACACAAAGAGGTTGTGATAATAATTCTCTAATGATTCTCAGAACTGGCATGTCTTTTAGGTCATACTAACCTTTTGGGACATTGTTGAAGGTATTGGAAGGAAGTGTTCTTCTTTTTTGAGATTGCTCAGCTGGCAAAGCTGAAGTCTAGTGCTGGCAACGGCTCTCTCGTCACTTCTGGGAAAAAAAACTCCTGAGAATCTAGTTAACATCAAGCAAGGAAGAGGAGGGAAGAAGAAAAGAAAGAGGAGGAGGGACGGAGGGAAGGGCAAGGGGAAGGGAGCTCCAGCAGACCTGATCCAGCTGAGGCTCTGGATTCACACATTTCTGAAATTCCTCATCCCAAAAGCCGAAAGGAAAAAAATTCTTTCTCATTTAATACAGTTTGAGGTAGATTTCCATCCTTCGTCGGACACTATCCAGAAAGTTACAGTTCCTTATGCCCATGTCTAATCTGCTAGGGGTGAAAATGATGGAACTAGGAGCAAGTTTCTCCTTTTGGGTCAGGCTGCCTTAGGCATATCCTATGTCATATCATTTAAGACGTGGGACAACTCTGTCAGGTCTTCACCTTGTGAATGCACAATTCGTAATAATTGAAGATGTTTTCCTTTAACTTTTTTTTTTTTTTTTTTTTTTTTTTGTCAGAAAGAGAGCAAGCGAGAGCGAGCACAGGCAGACAGAGTGGAAGGCAAAGTCAGAGGGAGAAGCAGGCTCCCCACGGAGCAAGGAGCCCGATGCGGGACTCGATCCCAGGATGCTGGGATCATGACCTGAGCCGAAGGCAGCTGCTTAACCAACTGAGCCACCCAGGCATCCCAGCTTTTAAGAATAAAGTTTAAAAGTGAAATGAATGTATATGTGTTTATGTCTGTGTATGTGTGTATGTGTTTATCTATATATATAGATACATATAGATCCCTCGAGGTATAAATAGATGTACCTATGTACATCTATATTTGTCAGTAGGAAGCAAACGAGACTGACCTGTTAATGGTAGAGACTTCAGGTCCCTATTTAGAATCAGTGCAAGGAGTTTCCAAGGTTGTCAACTCACTTGCATCAGGAAAGTCATCTCTCAAGTGAAACCATGTCTATATAAATACTGAGAAATACAGTTTTGTTGCACCACGGGGAAGCAGTCTGAATCAAAGAGACAATTGAGATATTCTAAATTACTGGAAATCCAATGGAGGAAGTAATGTAGCAACCAGAGAGTAGGAACAAAGCATCCAGCTCTATGTTCAGTACCGTGGTGGGGAACTTGCGAGGTTTTTAACCAGAAGTTTTTCATCCCTTTTAATTTCCCCCTGGCTGAGTGGATGCCTCTGAGATGGCCATGATTAGGTGGAGAGAACCTACTGTGGAAAATACGACAGTAGAAACTATTTTCAGTGTCCTAAGCCTTGCCATGACAACCTAATAATGTCATCGCCCTCCTCACACACACATTGAATGACTAGAATCTTTGAGCGACTCAACATCTTCCATGGGATAAAACATCTAAACCTCCAAATCTTGGGGAAATACATTCTACCAAAGCCTCCCCCGCCCCCTGATCAGAGCTGATTCTTGTCTTCCTGGCCAGCTTCATTTCGTCACCCGTACCTTACACTTCAGCTAAACCTGACTACTTCCAGTTACACAAACAGGCCATGCTCTTCTGCCTGCACTCCTCTTTCCAATCCTATTTGCCTGAAAAATTTCTCATTCATTTTCTTGCAGATATCACCTTTATATGCTGCCCAAGCCGAGAGTTAATCATCTTGTCCCTGTGTTACATATGCTTTTATTTCAGTAAACTGTAATTTTTTTTCTGTCTGAGACAGTGACAGATTTCCATCAGGTATCTATTGATATGAATGGCAGATTTTGCTTTGGGAAATAGTTGATCATATTGGATAGAGCCAGAGCCGTTGGGTCAAACTACTTGAGTTAAAATCCTAATTCCACTGCTTAGTACCTGTGAAAGTTTGGAAATTTCTCTTCCCTGCGATCAATTCTCTCATCTGTAAAATGGAGGTAGTTAATATTAATACTCCATAGGATAACTGTGAAGACTGAGATAATCTGTGTCAAGGGACTGTTCCCAGTATTTCTCAACACATAGTATATTATTTCGTCTATTGGCTTAAGGAAGGAGGATGTTCATCATCAGGAATTGGTCAAAGCTATGCCCAGAGCATAATCAGGCCATTGTCAGGACATTGCTTGGCATCTGCTGTTTTTCATTCTCGCTCACACGTCAGCTGGCCACAAAGCTGACTGGAGGAAAGAATACCAGCCTTGCCGGTCATCCAAGAAGACGTCTTTGTCTTGCTGTTCCCCGACTCCCCCAAAAGGTTCCAATCAAGTTGTAAGTGTATGGTACGGCTGATTTGGGGGCATAGACAACCACAAATTCAAAATTCTCCCAAATTCCATGCTTTTTTTTGTTGGTGGAGCCTTAAAAGTTTTACCTTAAATTTTTTATTTTTTTTTTTTTTGCCTTTTAACAACAGTTAAAAAACAATGAACAAAGTAGCTCCTTCTGACATTTGAAGTATCTTCTTTGGGAAGAATGAGAGAACATAGTTCTGACAGGTGCTAGCACCCCTCCTGTGATCGAAAGACCTCAGATATAATCACCCATCAGTCCATTCCCTGCTTCCCAAGAACAGGCACATCAGTCGACAACCGCAGTGGAAGTTCTGGGAACGGTACCTCCTAGCCTTGCCAGACAAAAATGCCCATTTAAACCAGCCATATTATGGTGCCTTCTTAACTAGTGTTGTGACAAGGGAATGTGATTCCATGTGTTGGGGAAGTCCAGGACGCCGACCCAGGGGAAGGTCTATGGCCAACCTTTGTGCTGTACACCAGATGGACCCCAGGAGCGAATCATTCCTGTCCATAGGTCAGTGTGCATCTCATAATTTGCTTCTTTTACAAAACCAAATGTTATTTATTTGGTTAGATAATCCAAAGCAAACTTTCGTTGACCTGAATCATTATAGCTTTTCCACCAAAATGAAAGATGCATTTAAGTTCTCCAAGTTTCTCTTCAATGTTAGATGAAGGCATTTTTTTCCCTCTTTTTTACTACTTTAGAGGAATTCCCCTTGGATTTTTTTTTCTACCTTCCTTACAGGGCAGTATGAAAGGTGAACCAACATCATGCTGAACTGAGCAAGGCACCAGATTATACTTTAATAAAGTGAATGTGGCCTCTGACCTTTACCCCTTGAATAGTAGTCACACAGAGCTGTTTCATCTTAGCTATTAGCATCTATAATACAGTTTCAGGCATTTACTTATAGAAAAAATAACCCACTCATTTCATTTTCCACTCATTTCAGTGGAAAGAAATGGACGGCCAAGCGTCACAAGTAAGTTTTTCAGCCCATCCTGGAGGTGGAATTGGGGGTGAACTTTTTTTTTTTTTTAAATGGCATGGAACAAATAGCATCTGAGTAGAATTTTTAATCAAAAGCCCAGAAGATAACTCTTGGCAGAAGAACTCTGGTGGTTGTGGGGTTTTTTTCTGTTTGTTTTGTTTTTGTTTTTAGCACATATTACCCCCTGACATCTGTTCTTTTCACTTTCTGAAATGAACACTTTGCTTTGCTAATGCTGTGAGGTGTAGGCCTGGGAAGTTACTCATTCTTTCCCTCACCCATAGAAATAATTTCTGAAGGTGTAAGTGAGATTTTTTTTTCTCTACCTCTTTCAGAATAGGTAGATTCTTCCCAAACTTGGAAAGCAATTAAATTCAGATAGAAAAGCCTCAGAGTCACCTGATGGAAGCCTCACATGCTTTTCTCTGGCCGAAGAGAAAAGACACGTTCCCCATCTAGTGGTAGACTTGGAATCGTCCAAAAGGTGGTCTAAGGTGAATTCTGGGAGCAGAAGACATTTACCAAATTTCAAATTCCTACTGATCACCATGATAAAGAGAATGCAGATAAGAGAAAATTAAAAGATGAAGTTCCCATTCTCAAAGAACTTGTAATGTATGGGAAGGAAAACTAGTTAACAATCATAGTCTAATAAATCTAGGAATATGTTCCAAGACCCCCAGCAGATGCCTGAAACAGCAAAGAGTACCAAACCCTATACATTCTGTATTTTTTCCTATACATGCACACTCATGATAAAATTTGATTTTTAAGTTAGGCACAATAAAAACTGACAACAATAACTAATAATAAAATAGAACAATTACAACAATATACTGTAAAAAAAAATCCTGGTAAATGTGGTCTCTCTCATATTTTATTGTTCTGTATTTACCCTTCTTGTGATGCTGTGAGATGATGACACGCCTGTGTGAGGGGGTGCACTGAGGGGAATGACATAGGTATCCTGACACAGAGTTAGGCTACTCATTACCTTCTGACAATATGTCAAAGAAAGAATCATGTTTCCAGATCGCAGATGAAACAGGCAAGTGAAGCCCCAGATAACGGGGAGAGGGGGTTGGGGGCGTAGAAGTTCTATAAACAGTTTTCCATGCATTCTGAGAAATGTAGACTCAGTACAAGTGCTTGACCCCCTTCTCCTCTCAAGGTCCTCACTGGGCCCTGGAGGAGTTGGTTTGTATAAGTTTGGGGCAGGAGGACGGAGGAGCCAGCTGTAGTCAGAGAGGAGAAGCCAAGTGAAGATCGAGTGTTCCTGGAGACAGCATGGGGACAACCAGGTGACTTTCCTTGTAAGGCCCCAGGACGGGAGACCTGAAAAACCCTAGACCTGAGAAGAGACTAACTGCTCTGGGGGAGCCTGATGCAAAACCCAGTGACATTGCAGATGTTGGAGAAGCTCAGCTAGCTCCTGGGCCTGTCACCTCAGTGACTCTGTAAAGGGCTGCCACCATCCAAAGGTGTCCAGAAGAGGCCTGATCTGCCAAGCCAGAGGATTCCCCTCAGGTGCTGACTGTCTTTGCCTTGAGATCTGGGAAAAGCCCAGGAATCTGGTGGCTTCTCTCTCCAGCCATTCATTCCAGGGTCACAGCTGGCTGGCCTGTTGACATTGGCCTCCAGGTGTAGTAAAGCATATTTCTTTCTCTGTCTGCTAAGCAGGATATTGGCAGGTTCTAAAGATTCTTCTTCCTAATAACACGCTGGCTGTAGGTCTGCAAGGGTGGTCATAAACTTGAAGAGGCTCTTAGAATGCTTTACTTTGTTTCTTTTCTAAAGGAACATAGAAGCATACTGTAGTGAAGATTATTTAGAGACTGAACAAATATACTGATGTTTAGGGAACTATGCTGGAAAATTATTAGGGCATACTCTTCACATGGGACGCGCGTTTCCAGACAACACTTGATGGGTGGTCTAGATCTGGATCTTCTCCTGGCAAATCTTCCTTGCTACCTCTACTTCAAACTCTTGGCAACCTTTTTTGAACTTGAACTTTACTTATACATATGATCTCACTTATAAATTGTCTCTTTGTTTTCTTTTCAGGTCTCAGCTCCCTGTTCTTCCCAGCCAACTTCTTTCCTTCACTTCCTCTATTATTTTGTCCAACTTTTTCTCCTGGGTTTTCTCCTCGTCGTGTTGCTGTGCCATTACTTAGAGATAGCTTCTGGCTTCTTCTCATATCTTCTCTTTTGTGCTTCTTTTTTTTAACCACCTTCTTCCTCTAAGCTTTGAAGGGCTCTTTGCATAAGCTTCATGTTCAAGACCTGCTCTGTTCTACATTCCTGCTGAATATATTCAATCTTCCCTTGGACTTTTTTTGCAAAGCATCCTAATTTCCTGCTTTACCTACAGTTTCTTTAGCTTATTCTGTTTATTCTCAAGTTTGACCTTGTACGGTCCTTTGCCACAAGGTGCACCTCCTCTTCCCTCAGCTACCATCCACCTGCTTTTGTACCTTGATGTTGGTGACCTGGTCTTCTGGCCCTGGGTGTGTTCTCCAGCAATTTCTGTCTCTTTGCTTCTTGAGCTTCTCATCTCTCCGTGGCTCATCAATCTTCCTCCCAGAGTTCTAAGAGCATCTTTCTCCACATTCTCTGCCTCTTAAGCTCCTCATGAAACTGGCCAGCACTTTCTGCCTCTCACCCCTGGCAAGGGACACTGAGCACTCTGAGTAGAGCTCTTCCCAGTGCTCCCTGAATAGATGTCCTGCTTTTCAGCCACAAAATTCTATCTTTATTTTTCTTCCTTCTCCTCAGTAATCTGGTGACCTTCTCATTCTATTTTTTTCTTTCTCCTCCTCAATTATTTCTTCCTTTGACTATATTTCAGTAAAATACTCATTTTCTTCTGTTTCTAATAAGATCACATAGCTTATTTCATCTTTCATCAGTGTTAATGGAATACTGTACTTTGAATAAGTGTTGATAGATAGCCATTCCTCTGAAAAATTAGGATAGGTGAACTTCATCACGTTGGATTCTGGACTCAGTGGTATAAATAGGGATAATTTTAAAAATAAAAATAATTAAATAGATTTGAAGCAAAAATTGTGTATATAACAACAACAACAACAACAACAAAAAAGGACTGTGAACACCAGCATAAACACTGCTGGTTATCGAGTTGGCTATGACCCAAATGCTGGCTTCAAGAAGAGTATCGGAACAGAAAAAGAAAAGAAAAGAAAAGAAATGGAAATTGGGAACAAAAGGAGACATATAGGATAAACCAATGAAATGAATTATTCCAAATAATAAGGCTTTCAGAAGGAGAGAAAGGAAGAGAGGAATAATAGAAATGAAAGAATTAATGGAAGAAAAGCACTTGAGCTGGATGAAGACTTCAGTTTTTAGATAATAAAGACTGTCCGAGTGCTGGAAGATTTTAGTGAAACAAACAAACAAACAAACCCACTCCTGGCCACATCCTTCAGTAATTGATAAACCTGTGGGATTAGGCGCACTCCTTATTAAGCTTTCAGACAGAAGAACAGGGTTACGAAGAGATTGATAACACTATTGGTCTTTTTTGCAACACCAAAAGATAGAAGACAGTGAAGCAGCGCTATGTACTTTCGAGTGAAAAGTGCTGTGATCATAAAATCTTGTTCTCGAGATCCTGTTTATGACTTCAGGTAGGGGTCGGGGGTGCAGCATTTTTAGATTTTTATACATATAAGAACTTAACAGGTAAACTGTCCCATATCATCTCTGGAAGTGTTACTGTAAAAATTTCAACAAAAATTGGATCGGAGTGTTGATTTTAAGTTGAGGAAGGATAAAATACACCACGTTTAGAGATAAATAATGAATCCTGTATAGTTCATTGATATGTAAAGTTATCAGAAATCTTATAGATAGAGATCTTATAGAATTCTGATGATTCATAAGGAAATACTCCTACCTCTAAATAAAATCTAGGACAGGCTTCATAAAATCTGTCATACTTCATACAGGCTTCATAATAATATGACTTCATACTGGTCATTCTCAGATAATAATATTCTCTAGTCATTTTTTTTTTGTTGTTTTACCAGAATAGTTTCATTCAATAATTAAAATATCAATTCCATGGAGGAGTCAGACTTCTGAACTCCGTTCTAAATTAAAGCTTCTTTCCTTCCCCTGCTTGAAATGATCTGCCAAAGACTTTAAAGTACTAGAAAATGCTGAAATGAACAATTGTGAACATTCTTGAAACAAATAGTAAAATTGAAAGTGTCAAGAAAGAAATAGAAAGTGTAAAGAATTATCATATGGTTTCACTTGTTTGTAGAGCATAACAAATAACACAGAGGACATAGGGAGATGGAGAGCAGAAGGGAGTTGAGGGAAATTGGAAGGGGAGGTGAATCATGACAGACTATGGACTCTGAAAAACAATCTGAGGGTTTCAAAGGGACGGGGGGTGGGAGGCTGGGGGAGCCAGGTGGTGAGTATGATGGAGGGCATGAATTGTATGGAGCATTGGGTGTAGTGCATAAACAATGAATTCTGTTACGCTAAAAAGAAATTAAATTAAAAAAAAAGAGAAAACATAAAGAAGAACAACATGGAAATTTTAGATGTAGGTTACAGTATCCAAAATTAAAAAGGAAAACTTACTGAGTAAATCAACAGTAGAAAAGAGATGATAGAAGAGCCATAAACTTGAATATAGAGAAATATAGAGGAATTATTCAACCTCAATAACAGAAAGAAAAAAAAATTATAAAAATGAAAAGAGAGCCTCTGGGAATAACCACACTGCATGAAGGTCTAATGTTCATGTAACTGGAGTCACAGAAGGGAAGGAAAAAGAGTATGATTCCAGAAAAAAACCTGAAAAATAATGACTGAAAACTTCCCCAGTATAATAAAAATATAAACCTACAGATTTAAGAAGTTGAGTGAACTCCAAACAGTTGTCAAAACTCATCAAACTGTTCTGTCAGAATTGATGCATTCTACTGTATTTAAATTATACTTCAAAAAATCAAAATCATTTTTAAATAGCTAATAAAAATCTGTCATTTAATAACATTCATTGTACACCTGCTGCAGGTGGGACTCACTGCTACCTGCTGGGGTTATTAAGTGACAATAATCCACAGCTGTTACAATCAGCTTGCTACTAACTAGTAATGGTTAGGAGCTTACTACATGGCAGGCTCTGCTTTGCGTGATTTTAGAGTTTTTGCTAATTCAATCTTCCAAACAACCCTGTGAAGGAAATGCTGTCGTCTCTACTTGACAGAGGAGGAAGCTGATTATGAATATATTAATTAGTAGCTAGTAAGTGGCAAATTCACATTTTGAAACATGCAGTTTGACTTTAGAGAACAGATTCTTAATCACTGCTGAGTAGGGAGAGACAAACCCAGGAAACATTTCATGCCAATCCAATGCAATATGTTTATTCTCCCCCAAAATGGGATTATGTTTGTATTATATGCCAATATGAAGATGCCAGTAATAAGATACATAAAATCAAGCACAGTAAGAGTAGGCTTGGGAAGTCTTCCCTGGAAAGGTCATTCTGGTTCTGAGTCTCAAAGATTGCAATGAATGTGAATTCTTGTGTAGCATCAGAAAATATGATTTTCTGGAAGTCACCTGATATTAGACAAGATACTTTATTTCTCTGTGAAGATAATCAACTTCATTCTAGGGCTCACTAGGATACTCTCAGTAAAAAAGTGTGAATGCTCATAGTCTGATATACACAAAGGTCATGCAATTTGTCGGTTGTAATTTTGTGTGTTTTAAATCGAAGCTAATTCTTGGGGTGCCTGGGTGGTTCAGTTGGCTAAGCATCCTACTGCTGATTTTGGCTCAGGTCATGATCTCAGAGTTATAAGACTGAGGCCTGCATCTGACTCTGCACTGGGCATGAAGCCTGCTTATGATTTTCTCTCTCCTTCACCCTCTGCCCCTCCAGTCACCAACTTAAAAAAAAAAAGAGCTAATTTTTATATGAAACTTAAGCATCTGTTATTAAATTTGTTAAATTGGACATTAAAAGCTGTATTTAGAGGTAATGTTTGAAAACTGGAAAAAAAAAAATTACATTAAGTATGCTCTGATAATTCCAGCAGATGGCAGTACAATCCTTGTTAAAAATTTGTTTCACACTTCAGCTGGGAAAAAAAAAAAAAAAAAAAAAGAACAAATAAAACAATATCCGTCCTGTTTTATTTCTGTTTTATGTTGTTTTTGCCTTTATTTCCTTTTCTGTGTTCAGTCCCTTAGGTTCTAAAACAGTACATTCTACACAAGAATTTGTAAGGTCAAACCCTGTTATCATCATAACTATGAAGGACTGCAAATACTATACTAGACATTGATCTTTATTGTGTAGAAAACAGAGTAAGTGTAGATGGCTTTTGAGTCAGGAGTGACATGGTTAGAATCGTGCACTGAGAAAATAACTGACAGGGAAAGGATGGGTACGAGGAGGTGGAGAGCAGGATGAATGCCTGCTCCAGTGGTCTAGCTGGTAATGGGACTTTGGCCTTGAGTGTGGTAGTGAAAACCAAGTTTAGATGTGGTATCACTGCAGACAAAGAGATGAGAGAACTGAGTGGATGATTGGATGTTAGAAATTCAATGGGCGCCTGGGTGGCTCAGTGGCTTAAAGCCTCTGCCTTTGGCTCAGGTCATGACCTCAGGGTCCTGGGATCAAGCCCCACATCCTGCTCTCTGCTCAGTGGGAAGTCTGCTCCCCCCCCTTCTCTTCCTGTCTCTCTGTCTCCTTGTGATCTCTGTCTGTCAAATTAAAAAAAAATAATAAAAGAAATTCAAAAGAAGGGCCAAAGATAACTCTTGTGTTTTAACTCTGGTTGGGGAGAAGCTGACTAGGAGGAGAAGGAACAGGTTTGGACAAAAGGGAACTTCCATTCTTAAAGTTCATGAAGCTGATTGAATTTGACAGTTGACAAGTGGGTCTGCTGCTTGGATGAGAGTAAAATTTAAGAGATAGATACAGAAGTGGTGGGTATTTGCGGCCACAGGTGTGGATGAGATGTCTGAGAGAAAATAAGGCTGAGGTCCTAGGAGTCTTCAAGAGAATGCTTGCCTTTGGGAAAAGAAATGATGATACGATTATATTTAGTAGTATTTTCAGATGAATGTGATGTCTTCCGAAACTATCAACAAGGATGAATGGAATGAGTGTAACATATTTCAAAAAGTTTGAGAAGATTGAAAAGAGGTCAATGGACTTTGAGAAACAGTTAAAACAAACTGATAGAGACAGAAAGATCATTATGAGAAAGGAGTGGAGATAATATAGAAAAGTGTACAATATCTTTTGAGGAATTTAACCACGAAGGAAAGGAAAGGAATGGTTCATAGGTTGACTGGACATTGGGAACAAGTGGAAATTTTTTTTTTTATTTTTTATTTATTTATTTATTTATTTTAATATAATTTTTTATTTTTTATAAACATATATTTTTATCCCCAGGGGTACAGGTCTGTGAATCACCAGGTTTACACACTTCACAGCACTCACCAAAGCACATACCCTCCCCAATGTCCATAATACCACCCCCTTCTCCCAAACCCCCTAAATACTTCAGCGTGGTTGTGTCTGATGTGAAGGAGACATTTGAAATTATACTAAAGTTGTTTTCCCTTTTTTTCCCCCTTAAATGACATCTAGATAATTTAATGAAATAGCATAACTTCATTTTGCTAGAAATTTGTGGATGTAATAAAAAATTGAAAATACAATTTGAAAGTGAATGTTGCAACATGTTTCTCATTATTTATTATTTATCCAGTGTCTGCTTGGCTCCTCTCTCTTGCTGATGTCTGAAGCTTTGAGACTATGAAAGTTAGTCATGCTAATCAAGTCTGTTCCCTGTGCCCAGAGATCTGACACTGTGGCAAGTGAGCTGTATGTAGGTTCTGCTATAGCATCAACCAAGCATTTGGAATCATAGAAAACTCTGAAGCCCATCTCTCTATTATAGTATGTGAGCATGTTTCTTTGTCCTCCTTGTCAATGTTTTTGATTCTATCCTTTCTGGGTTTTTTGTTTTTTGTTTTTTGTTTTTTTTCCCTAAGGAAAAGAAAAGCAATGCTCGATCTTGCTTGCAGATCGCTGAGTTTGCTTCTTGCCTCTAGAGCTTTGGTGTCACTGTTTGTGCAAAGGAATCTACAGAAGCTGCCAGTTGAATTTGCCTGAGGAAAAAAAGAATATGACCTTGAATTGCAAATGACCGAATCTGCCATTGAATGTGATAAACATATTGGTTTCATTAAAAAGTCCCAGCAAGATAGAATTTTCAAGCACAGAGGCAATGGAAAGTGGGATAAAGACAGAAAGAAGATGGGGAGAAAATTGTCCAGGAAAGTTATCTGTTCTTTGCAGCACAGTTAAACAGTTTGCTTAGAAATTCCTAAACCCCCCTCTCTGCTCTTAGTTCTCTGAAACCCTGTACCATATCTGCTAACAGTCTCATCAAATGAAAGATGAAACTATTCCCTACTGCTCGGTATCCATCTCCCATGCAGACATGTTTGGAGGGCTGGCAGATGATGGGCGTCCCACGGGAGCTGTACAACACAGACTTCCATGCACATCAAAACCCAACCATAGAGAAAGTGAAGAAATGGCTTTTTTTTTTTTTTAGATCTGTTAACAATCAGGGGTGGTATTTTAATTCTGATTTTTACAATCCAGAATTTATTTATATGGGGAAGACTTCTATTTAGCTCATTTGCTCCTGTTCATATTTTTGCAGAAGCAATTGATTAGGTAAACATTTTATACATCTGTTGTCCTGATCATTGCTTTGAAAATAGTGGGAATCTAAATTCACAGAGAAAATGGATTTTCAGAATAAATCCTCCTTCTTTCAATAAAGCTGTGTGTGTGTGTGTGTGTGTGTGGTGTTTTTTTTTTTTTTTAAAGTTGGATTTAAGATCCTTAAGGACTGGAACTTGGTTGTTGTTTTTTTTTTTTTATCATACTTTTTATTCATTTGTTCATTCATTCATTCACTTAAATTCCAGTATAGTTAACATACAGTGTTATATTAATTTTAGGTATACAATATAGTGATTCAATAATTTCATCTATTACCCAGTGCTCCTCAAGATAGGTGTATTCTTTGTCATAAAGTGTATTTTAAAAGTACTATCTGTTTAATACTTTTAAATTCTGGCAGTCACTTTTGGTTTCCTAGTCAATAGATATTCCCCACTTTTGTGCCAACAAAACCCCAGTTCTGTTCACCTAGCAGGTAGCCAGAACTCTAGGAAGAGAGGAGGAGGTCTTACCCCACCCCAAGGGATGAAGAGTTTGGGCACTTCTACCTCCTCACTTAGGACTGGCTTAGAGTGGGGTGTGTGAGCCACTTCAATGAGATATGAAGAGAAGTCTGTTGGGACATTTAGAGGGATTTTTCTTCCTAGTTTGAAGAGGGAAACACAAGAGAAGAGACCCTACCCCTCTCCTACTTTTTAATACGGTTGTGTGAGGACACGGTATTTGTAACTATCCAAATCCGGTGGAAAATTCAAGGGAACTAGAGAAAGCTGAAGCAGAACGATAATATTGTTTAGTTATGAACCCACCAACGCTGGAAATTACTCCTGGGCCTCTGGTCACGAGAGGTAATAAATGCCTTCATTATATTAGCCACATTTAGTTGGCTATTTCATACCTTGTTGTCAAGAACATTTTAACTGAGGCAACAATTAAGAAAGATCCCTCACATTATCTCATTGGTTCTGCCAACGATCTTGTGAGGTGATGTTATCTGGAGTCCGCAGAAGACACAGAGACTCAGAATGTTGCAGGAAAGTAATAAACATCACAGACCTAAGAGGGAGCTGACCTAACACTGAAATCCTGAGTCTGGATGGCCACGCCCATCCTCTTTGAGACGCACTTTGTTGTTGAACATGGGCCAAATAAGGTTTGGTAAAGGTTTACTGTAGTGAGTGAGGCTGAAATCTTGGGAACATTTCCTTATTCCCAAGTAGGTGCTCCTAAACTTTCAGGTCTGCTGAAGCCTGGACTCTTCCTGAAACCTTGTGGGAATGGGGGTGGTGGGGGGGCACTGTCAGTGTGCCCAGACACAAAGATTTGGAAGGAGATTCTTTTTCACATTTCTTCTATCATCCTCTTCCCTTCTACTGATTTATACTGAAAACCCACCCTGTTCTTACTTCAAATGAAATTCATCTGTTCAGAGAACCTCAGAGTGACTTGAGAAGTTAGGTGGAGTACAACCTCACAGAACCTTGCCCTTTCTCTCTCTGGTCTCCCCTCTTAGTTGGGCACAGAAACATATGATTGCCATTTCCACTTACACTTCCATAGGAGGGACTGGCTTCTCTGCTTCATCCTGGCTATAATTTAGACCCGTGACCATCCTGGATACTACCACACTCATTTCTGCACATTTTAAACTACAAATGCCTAGCACTAAAGCCCTATCACCCCTGCCTACTAAACTGCTTCTGAGAGCAGATCTGACTATTATCACTCTCCCTTAACATGGACCCCTCAGGAAATGATGCCAGAGATAAAAACTTACAAACTAATGCTTTCTAGGGGGTTCAGTCCTAGGAAAACTAGAGTGAAGGGCAGTGGGGTTCATTACTGATTAGGCTATAGCTTTGTAACAACAACAACAACAACAACAACAAACACAACAGGGGATAGCTAGGTGGCTCAGTGGTTAAGTGTCTGCCTTCAGCTCAGGTCATGATCCTGGGGTCCTGGAATCGAGTCCTGCATCCTGCTCCCTGCTCTGTGGGGAGTCTGCTTCTTTCCTCTCCCTCTATCTGTCAAACAAATAGAGAAAATCTTTTAAAACAACAACAACAACAACAACAACAAAAAACCACACACAACAGGGTGTTCATCTTGCAGAACATCTTTATAAAAGTTGTACAGACTTACTATGTATCAGAACTGCCCATAGAGGAAGAAGGGTGAGGAATGTATCCATTGGCTTTTCTTCATCTTCTATTGTACATTGGTCTGAGTTCATCCCTCATGGGACTAACTCCCTTTTGCTTCCAGATTGTATTATCAAGCCTATCCAGGCAGCCTGGGAGGGGGTGGGGGGACCAGAGCCTCTAAAAATCCAATAAGGCTGGCTTAGGTTAACGTCCTACATGGGGTCTGTGCTAGGGATTCTGCTGGCATTTGGCAGTGTCCTGGGCCACCGTTGCTAGCCAGGAATCCACAGAAGTGTCAAGTGTGGGCATGGAGTCTGGTGAGTGAGGCCCCCTGGGTAACACAGACAGAAACATGGTTCAAATCCAATCTGTGTTCCCAACAAACTGAAAAGAAATCTTTCTTTTTTCTTCAGATTTCCTCACTTCGAAGGGGTCGGATCTCTCCCAGGGATTAGTATTCCCACTCCTGTTTAATCATGTTTCCCTGTTCACCCAGAGCCATAGGTAGATGGACCAGTTCTTATTTTCATGGATGAATAAAATCAGCACCCCCCCCAAGAATATGCAAATTAAGACATCCTACTTTGTGTCTTCACTGTTTTGAGCATTCTTTAGTTGTAAGAGAATGAATTCATATTTATAATCTGAGATCCTCTTCATTTCATCTAATTTGTGTTACTACAATCATGAACACTTTATCAGAACAAAACATAAATTTAAACGTGTTTTGGCTTGTACGGTGTTCTGTTGGACGGGTTGAAATTTTTATTTTCTTTAATTTTCTTTTTTAAAATTTTAATTTTTATTAGCATATAATGTATTATTTGTTTCAGGGGTACCGGTCTGTCATTTCAGTCTTACACAGTTCACAAGCACTCCCCATAGCACACGCCCTCCCCAGTGTCCATCACCAGCCACCCCAGCCCTCCCACCCTCCTCCACTCCAGCAACCTCAGTTTATTTCCGGAAATTAAGAGTCTCTTTGGATTTGCCTCCCTCCCTGGTCTCATCTTGTTTCATTTTTTCTTCTCTTCCACTATGATTCTCTGCCTTGTTTCCCAAATTCCACATATCAGTGAGATCATATGACAATTGTCTTTCTCTGATTGAGTACCTTGGCTAAGCGTAATACCCTCTAGTTCCATTCATGCTGTTGCAAATGGCAAGATTTCATTTTTGGATGGTTGTGCAATATTCATATATATATATATATATAATATACACACACACACACGCACATCTTTATACATTCATCTGTCAATGAACACTTAGGCTCTTTCCATAGTTTGGCTATTGTGGTCATTGCTGCCATAAACATTTGGGTGCACGTGCCCCTTCGGATCACAATGTTTGTATCTTTAGGGTAAATACTCAGTAGTGTGATTGCTGGGTCATAGGGTATCTCTATTTTCAACTTTTTGAGGAACCTCCATGTTGTTTTCCAGAGTGGCTGCACCAGCTTGCATTCCCACTAACAGTTTAGGAGGGTTCCCCTTTCTCTGCATCCTCGCCAACATCTGTTGTTTCCTGACTTGTTAATTTTAGCCATTCTGACTGGGGTGAAGGTGGTATCTCATTGTGGTTTTGATTTGTGTTTCCCAGATAGCGAGTGATGTGGAACACTTTTTCATGTGTCTGTTGGCCATTTGGATGTCTTTATTTACTTTATTGCTTTCATAAAAGATACATAAACTGTCGAGTTTGAATGATACACTTCCAACAAGGATAGAAAGCACTAGATTAGTTCAAGGGGAAGGAGATAAGGTGGAGGAAGATGCAATTCAGATGATCAAAAATGGTTGTTTTATTTCTGGGACAGATTTTTGAACTATATTTTTTCTTCTTGATTAAACTTTCCTGCTTGTTGGCACTTCTAACAAAAGATTTGTCTTATTTCAAGAATAAGCCAACACCTTCATCAATGGAATTTCTTTCTGTGTAAAAATCTCTTAGCAATATATTTGGAAACTCATGTGTTTAAGGGCAGATTTGAAGACACAAGGCTGACTTCACTCTAAATGTCAGCAGCAATACTCAAGCTGAATTCCTGCTGGTGCTTGTCACCAACAAATGCCACTTAACCAACGCGTCTTGGTGAAAAGTATCATATGTACTGCAGGAAGTCCGGGAAGCCCACTCTCTGTGGTGAGGACAAGGTCTCAGGTTCATTGGGCCATATTTGCCTTTCAATTGCAGACTGTGATGTGTTCTGTGTCGGCCAGGCCCTGCTTCTCATGGCATGTTTATGATAGAACTGGAGGATTTCAGCCACCCCCATAACCACAGCCCTGGAGTGATTTATGATTCTGGTGAAGTGCTCTGAGTTTTGGTCAACACTGTTAAGATAAAACATTATTTGAAGAAGAGTGGCTGCTAGGGGGAAAAGTCACCTACAGATGATCTAATGGGTCTGATAATTCATTGAAAAATACTAGAAAAAGCACAGTGTCTGGATTTAGACACAGTTAAGTTTCATTTCTGTCCTCCCCACTTATTAACTATGTACTAGAGTGTGTATTTAAATTTTTCTGGGCCTCAGTCTTCTTCTCTGCAAAATGGGAATACTAAGACTTGCTCCAGAGAACTACTTCAAAGAAGAAATCAGATAGTGTGAGGAACTCTCAGGCTCACTGCCTGACTCCTGGCAGGTACTGACTAAGTGTCCCATGTCTCTGTTTCTCTTTCCTCCTCTGCCCAGTACACCCTCCTTCCAACATTTCTACAGACCAGGTGTCTTATAAACCCTGTTGGCTGGCTTACACAACAGTCATCTCTGATCTCTTACCACAACACCTTCTACTATCTACTCTAGAAAAGCAGTATTTTTCTTTTCGAAGCCTCCCCTGTATCTCATGATGCAGGATATACTGCTAGCCAATAGAACATAAGGGGAATTCTCCTGAGAATTTCTGGTTTACTGATAGAAGCTGCTGGAAACATTCTCTCTTCTTCCTACCTCGAATGCCTGTGTCTGGGTCAGTGATTTTGTGGCCACGAGGAATAGTCATGCTAGAAAATCGAAAGAATCTCAGGACTTCTCAAAGATGCAGATCCTGACCTGAGTGAGCCCCTCAACAAGAGCTGGCAGCTGCCTACACCAGTCTTCCAAGTAGGTAAGGAAAAAAAAAATTGGTCAAGCCACTTGATTTATATGTAGATAAGTTTTGGAGGAAAAGGGGAAAGGAAGGGAGGGATATAATGAGGAAGAGAAGGAAAGAGGGAGAGGAGAGAGAAAAAGAAAGAGAGAGGGAGAACTACTTCCATAGTATGCAGCTCGGGAAGCAAATACGGTAATTTTTGAGGTTATTAAATGTTATTTGGTAGGCTATGTTTCACCAAAGATACCCAAGTCTTAATCTCTAGAACCTTTGAAGGTTTCCTTGCAAGCCAAAAAAGGAAGGCAGATATGATTATGTTTAAAAATCTTAAAAATGAAGAGATCATCAGAGTGGGCCCTCAATCCAACTGTGCACATCCTTCCAAGAGGGAGACAGAGAGAGATTCATAGAAACACACTAAAAAGCAGGAGACAAGAGAACAGAGGCAAGACATGGGACCCACACATCATAGCCAAGGAGCACCCGCAGCCTCCAAAGGCAAGGAACAGATGCGATTCTCTACCAGAGCCTCTGAGGGACTGTGGCCCTGTCAACAGTGATTCTGGTGTTGGCCAGTGATACTGATTTTGGACTTCTGGCCCCCAGAACTGTGCCAGAATGAAGTTCTTTTGTTTTCAGCCATTAAATTTGTGATACTTTCTTATAGCAGCCACAGGACATTAATACCTATCATTAGCTATCAAAACACTTTCTGATTTTATTTTAGGGTATGAGTAATAGTGATAACTGGTATTTATTGAATGCTCTTTGTGGAAGAGGCAACCACACTCACCACTCGGCATGGATTAGTTCTCACCCCAACAATCCTCTGAGACAGCTACTCCTCCTCTCTCCATCTCCAAGCAAGGACAATTACTCCAAGGAAAGTACAGAACCTACCAGGAGTCACACAGTGAGGGAAGATTGAAGATGGAGTTTGAATGAAGGCTACCATTTCTATTCTGCTGCTGAAGAAAGGATGGTAGACTTGCTGTGGATATTTCCAGTCACATTCCTAAGATAAGTTACTAAGTAAAACAGTTGCATGGAATTGACATCCACAATTGGAGATACTCAGGTGGTTTAACTCAGGTCCTCAAGAATATCCCTTCACCAGTAAGGCACACAGCCTGCTTCCGGAGGCTTCCATGCTTCCTAGCCTCCCATCCCCTATTATTGCTTTATGACCACATGGCAATAGTAGCCTTCACAGCAAAAATTATATATCAAAATATAACTTCTAAAGGCTTTCCCTAAACCAAATATAAATGAGTATAAATTAATTATAACTTTGAATGATCTACATTGCTCTTCTTTCCCGTATGTCTAAACAATGAAAAAATGAATAGAAACATTGAAATCACTATTTCTAGTAACCTCCACAGTATGGTTATGAATGACTTCATACCTCTGCTGAAAATATCCTTAGTTATTCTTTATAATTGACATATCAATATTCTTCATTTGATAGTCTCATAGCTCGATGCTAAAGCAAGTGGCTGGCACAAAACCATTTATTTTAAGGCTAAAATTTCCTTGCGTATATTAAGTTTTTAATTTTTAATTAGCCTTTGTTTTTTCCTCTCCTGTCTAAAAAGTGAATAGGTGAAGAGCAGCTCTCTTGTTACCGTCCAGTGTTTCACAGGGTGGCTCTAGGAAAGGCTAAGTCATTGAGACCTTGATTTGTGCATTTTGTTTTTCTTTAGCTTTTTGCCCCACTTCCCATCATGTCTAATGAGGTAGGTTTTGCAGTGTTTTATTTTGGGGATTTTGGCAAGGAAATGTAGAACTGTCTTCATGTCTTCATAGTCTTTCCTCCTTTTGTAAAAGGCTAAATTATGTGTCCATGAACCCAGCTTAGATCCCCTGCATTAACACTTTCTACTAAGAGTGAAAAAGGGGCCAATATTGAAAGGTGTTTAATCAACTAATATGTCAGTACAGCTTCAGTGCACATAGATGATATGTATAGTTATCATAGATATCAATGCATTTTCAGTGAAAGGGTATTTATACCATGTAATCAGACAGACAATTATTAATGCGATTGTTACATTTTACAGCTAGCTCAAAGATTTCTTCTTAAATAACACAGTTGACAATACTTTATGAAAATAAAGATTATTGAAACTGAGGCTTTTAATAAATGTTTATTTAGAGTCTAATTCTCTTAAGCTTTTTTATTTTTATTTATTTTATTTTTATGAATTTAAGTCAATTGTTTTGCCTTTTTTAAGTTTTGTAGTTGATTTTTAAAATAACAAGATAAAAGGAATTACCTTCTCTAAACTACTTCTTTGTTTAAGTGGGCAAATAATTAGTCATTGGTCTAGTTAAAAAACATCTTCCAAATGTTGCTCTAGGAAACAAAGCCTGGATTTAATTTGTGAGAAGTACACACACAAATTTTTTAAAAAAGCAATGAAATTCTGTCTTCTGCACTCTTTTTGCACTTTAAAAAACTGCTGACACTTTGAAACTCACCACTAAAAAGTGTTTTTGATCTACACTCACAATCTATGAGACTATGTTAAATAATCTTGATATTATCTCCATGAAATTTTCATAGTGTCTGGTTGTGATGGACCATCTGCTCCCTGAAGTCTTAAATAACAAAGATGCCTGTAAAATGGATTAAACTAAAAACAGATTTTCTTGATGATTAGACTTGGAAGATTTCAGATCTCTGTACCGTATTGACATTCTTTTATTGAATTCTCTAAAATATTAGAAAACAACCATTTAATGAAGTAAAACCAAATAAATTAGAAGTCACTGCAGTGATTTAGAATACCACCTTGACAGATCTCAACAATATGTCATAGAGGAAAGTCTGAATATATGGTTGTAGGGTGTTGGGGTCTGGGCAAGTGTTTTAAGGTGAATAGATGATAGAAATTGGGCAAAGTTTGTAACAGGATAAAACGTACTAAGATTGCTGGACAGAGTAAAGTGAGGGTCTTATGGGAAGATGTGATGGATAAACTATTATTTGATAAGACATCTCTTTGCTCAAGTAACCAAACTATTGTCTTAGATAAATTAATTTACATGAATGTCTTGAAAAAAATAATATTTATTGGTGTATCATCTTATCTTTCCTGGGTCAAGTTTTATTGAACAACTAAGTCATGTTGCTACAGGTAGTCTCAGTTCTAGTTCTCACTTTTCATTCTGATATATATTTCTAGTTTACTATTTTCACAAAGACTCAGAGTTATGGGTGTGGGGGATGCCTTTTAGAGGTAAATCCATGAGCTTTGGAGAAATTAACATCCTGCTATTTTTACCACACCACTAAAAAGTGTTGTGGAAGGGTTGTAGTTGGTGGAAAATCAGAAGGAGGGGAAGAAAGAAACATACTGGTAAATTGCTGGCAATGAATAATCTTGCCTGTATTTGAGGAGTAACAATTTTTTCTGCTGAGAATTATTTTCAGGGTATGACACACAAAAACCATTGACTTTGGCTACTTTTTACAAGATTCTGTGCTGAAGTGAGGCCAGGGAACTTGCTCAGAAAAGGAGACAACATTTCCCAGCAAGACTTTGAATGCTCTTAGAAGAGGTGTTGATCACAAAGTATATAAGGAAGGGACAAGGTAGTTGTTGATAATATATCTGCTTGGCAATGATGATGCTCACATTCATTTGCTCTCAGTTAACGAATCCTTTTGGCTGTTCAACAATAATGCATATTAGTTAGTTTTTATTTTTTAATAGCTGGACACTTTGCTTCCGATCTTTTAAGTCAGCTAATGATTCTAATAATAGATTTGGTATATTTCGGATAGTAACATTGATTCTGTTTGAATTATAAAAGGTAAGTCCTTGTCCAAATTCACAATTATATTTTTAATCGCCTTTATAATTGCTGTTTGTAATTGGTCTGTGACTCTGGTGGTTTGACTACTTCTGCTCATCATTTGGTTTTTCTTCCAGGGAACAGGTGGCTGCAAGTGTGGCCATTCTTCGAAATCCAGTAATAAGGCTGAAAGGAAGTCATTTTTATTCTTCCTGCTAAGGTGAGAGATGTGACTCCCCAGGGGTATTGAATTAGAAGTAATAGCATGAATTACACAAGATAATCAATAGATGCTTGTTGGTAATACGAACTTAGGCAAATCACATAAGCTCACTTAATCTTAAATTCTTCATCTGTCAATGGATATAAACACAATGCTTATTTCTTAAGGTTGTTACAAGGATTAAATGGAAAAATATGCACATAAATTATTGCGCTGAGTACTTGGAAGAGTTGACAATGAATGATTGCTGTTATGGTATTTATTAAAGATCTATTAAAATATGCCATGTATTTATGATTATATAATAATATGAAAGATGGAATAAAATAATTGGTATTTTATCTCTGATTAGATGGATTGGCAGCCTTTTCATAGAAAATCATGAGAAAAAAGTGCCAATAAAGGGAAATGATTGGGATGTGGTGTTTGTTTATAGTTACTGGTAGTCGAATACCTACAATATATGCATTAGTATTTTTATTTTATACCTTTATTCTTTTCACTGAGTACTAAAGGCATTCTAAGTATATTGGCAAATATATTTTCCTTAGTGAAGTGTTAATTTTCAACCAGAATCTGAATAAAACCCTAAGTATTCAATAAATACATTAGGGTTTCTTTGAAGAACATTTGATCATAGTGATAATGCTTGAGTATTATTTGATCAAATCTTACCCAACAAATCTATTCCAATACCCCCTAGATTCAAATGATAGGATGTGGAAAATCGAGGAGAATAGACCTCCCTGGCTTTAGCATTAGCAAAATAATCAGGTGGTAAACCCATGAATCTATGTCTTCTTTTATTAAGATTTACCCGATAGAAAATTATTTTCTTCTCATGAAGCATGGTGTGCAGTCTTATACTTATGAACCGAGGCCCATTTGCTGACCCTGGTGTGCATGATGGTATGATACAGCAGCTTCCTGCCACAGCATCATAGGCAATCGGCAAGGCAGCTCTGGAAATTGATGGAGAAAAAGTCTTCTACTAAGTGACAAGTAAACCTTGGGTAAAATGGCAATCCCCGTGCCCCAGGCTGCCTGTATTCTCTGGGAGAAATACATAAATACATAGAACTATTGCATTTAGGATTTAGCTTAATACTCTGTACCTGTGGTTAAATTTTACAATCAATTCTTCTCATGCCTTTGTTAAACCTTCTTTAAATAGAACTGAAAACGAGACTGAAATTGGAGTTCTCTTATAATGAAAACACTACAAAAGTCAAAGTCAAAAATATCTTTATAGTAATCAAACTATAAAGATAGAAATGTTATTTTTAAATGCCGCAACCCAGAACTTGTTTCGATCATATTAGATTTCTTTAAAAAACATGCAAAGTTAATTTATTGTCAAATTCTTTGGTGCCACTCCATTTTCATTGAGTTACTTCTCACCAGATTCAATGAAGTGATCTACTTTACTGTTTTGGGTCAGGTTTTTATTATTTGGTGGAAGACTTTCAAAGTAAGGAGAAAGTTGTTTTTCCTTCCTTGTTAAGTATACAGCAAGAAAGAACAACAATATTTTCAAGCTAAAAGTCATTGCAACCTAATTGAAAACTTCAGGCCAAATGCTGGGAATGCTATGGTTGACCATTCTAAAACAAAAATTGAAAACAGATTCTATTGGCTCTAAAAAGTAATCTGGCTAATAATCAAGATAGGTAATGAGCAAACACAGAAAGTACAATTAAAGAAGAAAATATTTGAAAAGGAACAGAAAGAAGAAACAGATTTAATAAATAAGGTCTAACAAATCCATTCACTTGGCTAAAGCATTAAGATTTTCATTTGTGTGGTTAATATAGAGCAACTTGATTTTCCAAAGATAACACTGAAGGAATGTCTGGAGAGAACTCTGATGCATCTGGATTTCGCCCAGTTCTAAACAGGGATTAACACCAACCACGCATATATCTGCTATGAACCCAAACTATCTCTTAAAGCTGTTGCATCTTTCTTCCTGTTCTCTGAGGACCAAAAAAACAAATAAAAAATGTGTGTCTTGCAACCAAGAGATTGCGTACAACTCATGAGTTGGCATCTTCTGTAAAATTTAAGCTACTGATCAACCATTAGTAGAACACATGTTTTGAATTATTTTCCTAGTTTGCAAATGAATTTAGGTCAAGCCTATATTGTTCACTGAAGATGAACATTGAGCTGATATATACGTATAAGCATATACGTTATATATATATATATATATATATGGGCATATATAAAACACATTTGTATGGTTTGTAGTAGACCACAAATGGAATTATACAGAACACATGTAACATGCACACACATATATTGATTGAATATTGAACATATATTGTTATTTTATATATATATATATATATATATATGAACCAAAAAAGAACCCAGTAGAGGTGTGACCTAAATTAATTCACAAACTGGGAAAATAACTCAAAATGTATGTTCTACTAATGGTGACTTACATTTTATGTATATATGGTAGCTTATATATATAGGACAGATATACATCTGAGATATATATATTATATATCTCCATTGAAAAACTATATACATAAACATAGATATGTTATATGTAATATATATAACTTCTAAACATATATATGTATCTACATATACATACACACATATATATACATTCGTATACATATACTTACACATATGCATATATATTTAGATATATAGAGAACTTAGAAATCCTGAGACTGATATTGAATTCTGGCTTTATCTTTTCCTAGCTGTATACCCTTGGGTAAATTACTTAACTTCTCTTATCCTGTAATGATATTGTAAAATGAAGATAATAATGTTGTGCTAGTTTCCTAAGAAACAACTTTATGCCTTGGAAGAGAGAACAAGGAAAGACAGTGGCTATGTCATTTTTAATACATCTCTACCTCTGAGTTAACATCGAGTGTGCATGTTTTGCCAGCGATAGGTCCAGAATATCATCTGTATTACTGACAAGCGTCATCTTATAGACAAGGAACGCCTTTCCATCACTTCTAATTGAGTTTCTTCTTCCTACGCTTTGTATACAACTGTCTCTAAATGATAACAAAACAATAACAAATAACAAAAAAAATACCCAAAATAATGATATAAGTTGAGAAAGGAAAATAATTGACTACCAAGTTGAACTACAGCTATAGAATATTAACCTAAATCCTAAATGCAATAGTTTCATATATTCAAGCATTATTAGGAGACCATTAAACACCTCTGGTGACAATATTCTACTTTCATATTATGGATACATACATTGTGACACACACATTGCAAATATCTCCCAGTTCATTATTTTTCTTTTAACTTAGTTTATGTTTAAAAATGTTCTACCTCAAAGCTTTTCATTTTGACTCATGCAAATCCAATGCATTTTTCATTTCCAGCTTTTTCCTTTAGTGTCATAGTTAATTCCCAGGTCATTATAGCCTATTTTTTCATCTCTGATTCTCCTCCAATATTTTCTTATGAAATATTTTAAACCTAGAAAACCTTAAAAGAATTTTACAGTAAAAACCTATATTCTCACCATCTAGAGTCTACCATTAACATTGTACTCGACTTACTTTTTAAATATATCTCTCCATCTTTCCATCACTTTATCCATCATATCAATCTACTTTTATTCATTTCAAAGTAATCTGCAGACAGATGACTTGTCCTAAATACTTCAGTGTGCACACCATATGTATTTGATATGTATTTTGTCTTTTAACTTTTACATATGGTTTTTGTTTCTTATGGCTGCTGAAACAAATTGCCACAGACTGGGTGGCTTAAAACAACATATTTATTCTCTCCCAGTTCTGGAGGCCAAAAGTGAGAAATCAGTTTCATTGGGTTCAAAGTGGTGGGGGGTGCTGCTTCCTTCTGGAGGCTCTGGGGAGAATCCGCTTCCATAATTTTCTTGCTTCTGGACTGTGTTCTTGGCTGTGGTCCCTTTCTCACATCACTCCAATTTCTTTCTTCCATTGTCACTTCTCTTCTGTAGTCAGATTTCCCTCTGCCTTCCCCTTTCTTATAAGCACCAGGGTGATTACATTGAGAGTAGTCTAGATAGTTCAGGATAATCTTTCTATTTCAAGATCATTAACTTAATCACACCTGCAAATTCCCTTTTGCCATATAAGGTAACATTCACAGGGTCTAAAGATTAGGAGCTGGGTATCTTTGGAGCTGTTTTTCATCCTACTGTGATTGCAAACATTTATTTCATCTTCTTTTTTAACAGCATCAAGTAAGACTCTGATTGAATTTTTCCAAATAATTGCCCAAATCATTGAAAAATACAAATATAAATGATATTAAAATTAGTAATTCTCAAATCTAATTAAGATGATACTTTTATCATATAAGATGTTCCCCATATTTTCTCCATAGACTTTAACTATAGGTGTTTTTAAAATTTCTTTATAGTTGGGGAAAAAAAGTGAAAAACTGAAGAATATAACTTAGTTGCTGCAGGAAAATGGCCACCAAATTTCCATATACTAATTTATTCTCTGGAGTGTTTAATCAATAATTATCATATATGAGAGCAGGCTATTTGAATTCATATGTGGAATATAAGAAAGAAAACAAAATAACACCCACTCAACTCTTTCAGATATTAAATGATATCAGATATTAAATGATATGAGGAGCTAAGACAAATAGCACAACCAGAAAACAAGCCAGAAGGGCTAAAAGATATTTACATCAGAATTTTCATGTTAATTCTAAAATATTGAGTGCATTAAAATTTGAGTTATCTATCGTCCTTCCAGGAAAGGCAACACCTGTTCTTAATAAACATAATTTTCCCCTATTGTCTGTTTTCTGAATGAGTTATGGAATCACTAACATTAAAACATTTTAATTGAAACAAAACCTTTGGCATTGCGTATAGTCTTTAATCTTTAGTAAACATATGACTGCAAGGGAACACATTACTGGATAAATATTCCGTATTGAACTGATCAGTCCCATTTCTAGAGAGTGTGTTGTAAGAAGCATGCTTTTTACAAAACAATGGACAATGCTTCTATTCCCATGACCTCACTCTAAATAAGTACAATGCCATTTTAAGGTTTATTTGTAATTATTATTCAAAACTATGAAATTACTTATTGGTGTGCTTATTTACCATCTGTATATCTTCTTTGCTGAGGTGTCTATTCAGGTCTTAGCTCTTTTTTAAATCAAGTTGTTCATTTTTTATTGTTGAGCAGCTGTAAGAGTTATTTGTATATTTTTTAATAACAATCGTCTATCAAATATGTTTTTGCAAATATTTTCTTCTAGTTTGTGTCTTATATTCTCATTCTCTTGATTGTCCATCATATACATATTTTGTTTTTCTTGTTACATGTTTGACATTATTTAGATGTCTTTCTCTTCCAATTTTAATGTTTGCTTGTTCAATGATAACCAGAATGATTGTTTAATTAATGTTGACTTTTAGAAGAATTTGAAAGAACTTTGTGAGAAATTCCGATACTCCTTAATACAGTGGAAATATAAAGTCTTTCCTATAAATTGTGTAGGTGACAAAGGATCCAATGGAACAGAATCACACTGTGATAGATGTTGGGTCAGATAAAATTTACTTATTAGCCAGTGACTCACTTGGATATAACAGCCCAAAGCAAAATTCAAACGGTTGCCTCTGCAAAATGACAAAGTACAAACTGGATGCCAAGAAACTTCTGCTTTGCTTATACATAACTGAAATACGGAATGTTAAATACACAAACGGTGAAAGACCTCCACATTTCACATAAAGAAATATACATCTATTTAAATCACATTTGTTAGTGTTTGATTTTCTTCCCTAAGTTCTATAACCTGGATTTCATGGACTCTTAGAAGATACATAGATGCATTAGTAATATTTCTCAAACTATCTATTGTGGAGAAGTATTTTATTTTCTAATTTATTGTAGATTGACACATTTGCCCCATATATACCTCTCCTTTATTTACGTGTGTGTGTGTGTGTGTGTGTGTGAGATATAGGTTAGTGGAATATTTGCAGCTTCAAAAAACATTTTATTGGCAATTTTCTGTTGTTTATAAGCACTGGTAGAGACAGGGCTTTTGAAATCAGTCTCCACATTTCAGTAGAAATGAGAGAATCTCGGGCAAAGACCAATGGCAGTTCTCAACTCCCAGAACTTCTAAAAGTTCTAGGCTATGTTTATCAAGGCAGAAAGAGAGTGTGTGATAATAATCAGACGGATCTGAACATAGCAATAATATATGTGTGATCCACTAGTGTTACACTTCATTTGTGTAAGTGGAAGGACTCTAGTTCTGGCCACAAGAAGCCGCTATGATATAAAATCAACACCTCTCACCCAAGATTCAGATCTAGCATCCCTTGAATTAAAAGGAAGTTGGGTAACTTTGAGGTAGGATAAATCAATCACTTCACAGGTACTTTCTGTGAATTTTCTTTGTACTCTCCTATAATATACCTACATTCATTTATCAGAGTAAATGTGCACTGGGCAAGAGAAAATAAGCAGAACTTTCACGATTCATTGAGCCCAGATTGTGAATCAGATCTGGTTCCTGAGATCTCAAGCATCACAGCCAATCAGGACGAGAGGAACCTTGCATAATGAGCCAACGAATGTCATTTTAATCTAATACCATCTCATAGGAAGCCCTGTAGCATCATGAGTACATCTTCCTTTCCATGTTTACCTGAAATATATATTCTCAGCAACTAGATGTATCCCAGCTTAACTTTCCGTCACTTTGGAGTGCCATACCAAACTTGACAAGATATCCCCAAACCCTTGAATATGAGTTGCTAACTTGCTTAAGTCATTATTATTTTGGTATTTTTTCCTCTTCTACTCAAATCTAATATTAGCATACACTACTTAATATCCTTTCAATTCTTTTCCTAAGTTAAAATATTTTTATAATCAAGAAACAGAAATGAGGATATCTACATGATCTCAATCCTCAAAAGTGTCAAGAATTTGGCATTAATATTTTCATTTCATTTTTTTGTGTTAAGAATTTGGGGCTCAAAAGATTAAAAAATAATAAAAAATATAAGGAAGGCAAGGAAATATAACTAGAGTTGAAAACCTTAGCTTTTTAATGCTAAAGCCCCCCCCCCTTTTTTTGAAAGATTTTATTTATTTACTTTAGAGAGACAGAGAGAAAGTGATCCAGTTGGGGGAGGGACAGAGACAGGGAATCCTGAAGCAGATTTCCTACTGAGCAGGAAGCCCAATATGGGGCTAGACCTCAGGATCCTGAGATCATGACTTGAGCCAAAATCAAGAGTTATCCACTAAACTGACTGAACCACCCAGGTGCCCTTAAAGGCCATTCTTTGGATGTTCATACAATATTACCTCTTAAGTTAAGGTTTCGTTACCTTATGATGTCCATTTTCTCTGTAAAATAAAGAATGAGGTGATTTCCTGTGAGTTATAGGGATGGGGCTAAGCTTGTGGAGAGTGATGACAAATATTTGAAAGGGAGAATGAAACAGAGTCTTGTAACTCTAAGTGTAGCAACCAGTCAGGTAGCTTTGGG
This sequence comes from Mustela nigripes, assembly GCF_022355385.1. Classification (NCBI taxonomy): domain Eukaryota; kingdom Metazoa; phylum Chordata; class Mammalia; order Carnivora; family Mustelidae; genus Mustela; species Mustela nigripes. The sequence continues at coordinate 31,057,701 of NC_081568.1, forward strand.
CATCCCGTAGGAGCCTGATAGAGATGCAGGTTTCAGGACACTACCTATTGAATCAAACTACATTTCTAAACATCCCCGGGTAATTTGTGCGGACATTAAAGTTTGAGAAATGCTAGAACAAGGAGGCATATTATCAAACAATACTGAAGGGACAGCTGAAATGGAAACTATGCATTTATAAGCAACATTATTAATGTCTAGAAAACCCTGATTTTTGCCTATACAGAAACCACTGAATGCTTGGTAACAAATCCAAACTCCTACTAAAGTACCAGATCCTTACTTGGTCTTTCACACTTACATCAATGGCTCATGGCCCAAATCTGACTAATAAAGCTTAAGGGAAACACAGAGAGGATTTTTCAGAGAGGCTTTCATATTATTCAAATAAATGAATAGGAATAAACTCCTATCTTCTTAGTCTGAATATTGTTCTATGTGTAATGCATGGAACTGTAGCAGTCATTTTGTGACCTTGGAGGCATAAACCCAAAGACTAAGCCAAGATAACAATCTGATGAATCTTCAGAAGCACAATTCCTTTGGATTTCTTATACATGAGACAATAAAAACCCTTATTGTTTAAAGGATTTTCATTTAGTTTTTCCACTACTGGCAGCTTAAGAGTTTCCTAAATGAACGAAAGAAAGGAAGAAAGAAAGAAAGTCAGTTCGTGGTAAAAATCTCAGAGCATTAGGTTAATATAAAGTGAGGCAAATTACAGAATTAATAGTTGAAGTTCTATAGGGTAAGTGTGTCTGAGTGAAAGCAGTTGAAGGTTTAATCAAGTATTTCCCTACTGAGCTGTACCTTGAGGTTGAAGCTGCGTAGGGGTATGACAAAAACCGGTACATTGTTGACGGAATGACCAAAAACAGAAGAACAAAAAAATTGACTCATTGGGAGAAAAGCATTAGAGGAGGAAGTTGTAATCAGAAAAAGGATATTAGAACTTAAGATTTCAGAGGTGAAATAATTTCTATCGATGTCTTTGATGTGGATGGTTGAAGTAGAATAGGTATGAAGACCATTGACATTCAGAAAGTCAAAGAAGTATAAAACTAGGCTGTTGGATGAGTGTTTCCTTCACTAGGAAACTCGAACAAACAAATGGCCATTGGATACATTTGAAATTATGCTAGATCTTCTGGTTAAGGTAAAATTAGATGAATATGGGGGACTGAATGGGACATTAGGGAACAACTACACTGAGAAAATTTTCATAAAGGAGTTTATCTTTGACCTGGAAGTCATAGAGAAATGGGAATTCTCTATATAAAGCAATGTAATGGTAGATATGCTTGGCAGAACAAACAGTATGTGCAAAGTTCATAGACAGGAAAAAACCTTCAGGGAAAGATGGGTTGTCCTGTGCTGCTAGAGCAGAAATGAATATAAGTTGGAGCCAGCTTATGAAGAGACTTAGATGTTACAATATTTTTATATATATGTATGTATATAAAAATATATATGTATATATTCTGGTTAACAACTGTTGCTAATGATAGTTTTCTAAGCTTCAGAAATCAAAACCTTTATTTTTTGTAAAAGAGAATATTCTCCATACTACAGATAATACAGATACTACATCCCCTTTCTTTTTGTTCTTTATGCATTACCTGGGGCAGTTAGGAAGCAAGTAGGTCTGACCTAATTACAGTTCTATCTTCTTTGTTTTATGAACCATTCATTCGGCAATGAATAGATGTAGTTTACCTCCCGTGGTTGAATGAAGAGGAGGAAAGATGAGATGAATAAGCATCTTCCCAGAAAACGATTCCATGGTCTATCAGTCAGCTTTGCCCCAGCAGTAAAGAACTTCAATGTTGGTGGCTTTTGGGAAACAGCATTATTTCTTGTTGTGATTATCTGCCACTCTTTTGGTCTTCACTGGGCTCTGCTGGGCTTCTTTATGACTTTTCGAACACTGCTGGATGCCATTTAGATCTATTAGCAGGCTTTTCTGAGCTCTGTTGGATTCTGCTGGGCTTAATTTAGTTTCATGTGTCTTTTGGTAGCTACTTTTTGGGATATACCATTATCATGGTGGAAGACCAAAAAAGAGGGCAGCATACAAATCATTCTGTGGTATTGAAAGGCTTTTCTGGTCAGTGTGGTGACAAAAACTCTCTTCTTGGTCAAACTATAGTCAGAATTCTTTTAGCCTTTTCATAACTAGGCCTCAATCTTATTCTATAAAAACATCAGCTTCTCAGCACAAATGATTTTGTGCTCCCCAGCCTCTCCCGACCTAGGAATCTTAAACAAACACAAGCATAGTTTCTAATAGCTCAAGTTCCCACCCTAGGATGAACCCAGCTCCTCCTAAAATGCTCGCCTGAGAAAACTCAGTCTTGCCAGGAAAATTTATAGTTTGTTTCAGCCCAAACCTGGTGATAAGCAGGCTCCTGAGCCCCCTCTTAGAGTGGTTTCTTGAGAAAACTTGTAATTATACATCCTTCCTCTGTCTCTTTGAGTAGCTCTTCCACCAACAAGAACCATCTCCTCAGGGACCTGAGGGTTGTCTCTTCATAATGTAAACATTTAGGGAGATAACTCCAGCTCCCAGTCCCTGTGGGAAGGTAAGGGCCTAACTTCTTACACTGTTGCCTCCTGTCATAAAGATAGACAAATTTGTTTCTCCTCCAGTTAAGCACCAATGAACAAACCCAGAGGCATGGTCACGTTAACCAACTCCCTTCCCACATTTTTATAAGTTTCCACCTTCCTGACTGCTAATGTCTCTGCCACCCTCCCTCGTTGCTCCCACATTCTCCCTTTCAAAAGTGCAGTCACTTCTGCACAAAGTAGAGTTCAGTTCACATCGGACCCTTTTCCTGATTGCAAGGGTTCAGTACTGAATAAAATCTATCTTCGCCACTTTAGTGTCTGGCTTTGTTTATCTTTGACAGTGGCAAATGTCACATCGGCTCATATGCCAAAGCACATCACACAAGCCCAAAGTCAGGGAAGGTCAGGAAGCATGACAACGGCAGAGAACAAGCAAACAGATAAATAAATGATAACACATATAGTTTTTTTTTAATAAAAATGTGAACTATGGATCCTAGAAAGTGATTTTCCTATCAGATTTTCATAAGATAAATGCTAAAAATGGTATTTTTGTATATCTTTGACAAAGTATTTTTGTCAAAGTATATTTTCGACTAAGCAAATATAAATAGGAAAAGTTACAGCAATGTTGCTCTCTGAATTGGCAAATGCAAAATTTCCTCAAGGGAACTAAAGCCATAAATTTAAAACTGTATAACCTTTAATATCAGGAATATGTTATTCATTTTTATTCTTAACTGATGAGTAATGTTCCAATGTTCTTGAAATGGAAGTCAATTAGTTGTACTGCCTTGTTATTATTAAAAATGTGTATTTGATAGTGAAAAATAGGAAAAGTCATAAAAATTACAGACAAATCAGAAGTCTGGAAAGCATCTAAGATCCCTGCTTCCTGTAAATCTTGTTAAAATCTTTCCACCAGACTTTATTTCCAGTTAACTTAAGAAAATCAAGAAACACTGTGTGATTGCCACTTGATGTGTTTTGTCATATCTTTTACAGTCATTGCCGGGAGCTGGGGAGGCATGCTAGGAAAGATAACACCAATTATTTAAGACAGTAGCATATTGAGTGAGATTATTCAACTTTTTAAATTTCAGTCTCACCATGTTCCAATGGACAGGACAAAATGTTCTAGCTGGATGACATTCACAGCCCAGTGTCGACAAATAGTCTCAGAAAATTAAATTCCTGGCTAGTGTTTGCATCTTTATGTTCTGTGATATTTGACTTGAAGAGAAAATAACTTTGCAATGTAGTGACAAATCTGAAGTGACAGAGGTAACATTACTTTTCTTTTTTTTAAGATTTATTTATTTATTTGAGAGAGAGAGAGAGAGAGAGAGAGAGAGAGAGTGTGTGTGTGTGTGTGCGTGCGTGTGTGTGTGTGTGCGTGCACATGTGAGAGGGGGAGGGGACAGAGGGAGACAGAAGGAGAGAGAGCCTCAAGCAGGCTCTATACCCAGCGTGGAGCCCAACACAGGGCTTGATCCCTTTACCCGAAGTAATCTATCTTAACTTCAAAACAATATCCTTAGCATCTTCATCAATTAGCGGGAGGAGTAGTAAATGGACAATTTATATTGATGATGGGTAGTTAATGGTGAAACATTCTAAATTACTTTGTTCAGTGCATTAAGCAATCATCTATTAGGAGGAAAGTTTACTTGCATTTCGTGGATGGGGGAATGGAAAGGAAAAGAAAAAAACTAATAAAGTATAGTCCTTGCCCTTCATGAATTTGTTGGATAGTGAACAGTTCCAGGAATGGATATTAAACATTTATGTGATGTAGGCTGTGATAACAATTATTGAACTGGGTAGAAAATAGCAAAATAAAGAAGAGGGTGACTATCTTCAGAATTATGAAAACAAATTAGAGATACGAGTGAATCCTGTCAAAACAACATTTAAAGGAAAGCAAATTTATTTAAAAATAAAATGGTACTTATAGAAAATTAGGAAAGATTGTTTTATGTAAATATGATAACCGAGTTACACAAATTGTATAGAAGTCAAATAACCTAAAAAATTAAGTTAGATTTGGGACGCCTGGGTGGCTCAGTTGGTTGGGCAGCTGCCTTCGGCTCAGGTCATGATCCCAGCGTCCTGGGATCGAGTCCCATATCAGGCTCCTTGCTCTGCAGGGAGCCTGCTTCTCCGTCTGACTCTGCCTTCCACTCTGTCTGCCTGTGCTCGCTCTCGCTCACTCTCTCTGACAAATAAATAAAATCTTTAAAAAAAAAATTAAGTTAGATTTAAAATAAAACTAATGACAGAAATAACAATATTAACAACTGTAAAAACTCACATTCCCTCAGTATTTGCTCTGTTGTCAGTTATAATGCTAGGCCATTTATATACATTACTCTCCTAATTCTTTTTTATTTTTAGCAAGCAATGACTAATAACTAATGCTTCTTTTAAAAGTTAACCATTTTTTAAGATTCTGGTCTAGTTAACATACAATATACATATTGTATACCTGAAAGTTAGATTACTTTCAGGTTATATACTTTCAGGTATATTACTTGCAGGTATACAATATATGATTCATCAATTCTATACATTACTCAGTGCTCATGATGATAAATGCACTCTTCAACCCCCTCACCTATTTTACCCATCACCCCACCCACATCCCTCTGGTGTTCTCTGTAATTTTAGAGTCTGTTTCTTGGTTTGCCTCTCTTCCCCCTTACCTTTCCAAGTTTGTTCGTTTTGTTTCTCAGATTCCACAGATGAGTGAAATCCTATAGTATTTGTCTTTCTCTGACTGATTTATTTTGCCTGGTATTACTCTTTCCATCCATCTATGTTGTTGCAAATGGCAAGATTTCATAGGTTTTTATACAAATACCACATCTTTATCCAATCATCTATCAATGAACCCTGGCTCTTGTAAATAATTCTGCAGTAAACAAAGGAATGCACATATATTTTCAAATTAGTGTTTTTGTACTTTTTGGCTTAGTACCCAATAGTGGAATTACTGGATCAGATGGTAGTCCTAATTTTAATATTTTGGGGAGGCTCCATACTGCTTTTCATAGTAGCTGCACCAGTTTGCATTTCCACCAACAGTGCATGAATGTTCTTTTTTCTCCTCATCCTCACCAACACTTGTTTCTTGTGTTTTTTGATTTTAGGCATGCTGAGAGTTGTGAGATGATATATCCTTGTGATTTTGATTTGCATTTCCCTGATGATGAGTAATGGTGAGTATCTTTTCATGTGTCAGTTGGCCATCAATATGTCTTCTTTGGAGAAATGTCTGTTCATGTCTTCTGCTGATTTTTTAATTGAAATACTTGGTTTTTGGTGTTGAGCTGTGTAAGTTCTTTATATATTTTAGACATTTACCCTTTATCAAATATATCATTTGCAAATCTCTTCTCCCATTCAATCCAATAGGTTATCTTTTAGTTTTTTTTATTGTCTTCACTGTGCAAAATCTTTTCATTTCGATATAATCCCAAAAGTTTATTCATGTTTGTGTTTCCTTTGCCTCCATAGATAGATCTAGAAAATGTTGCTATGGCTGATGTCAGAGAAATCACTGTCTGTGTTATCTTTTGGATTTTTATGGTTTCAGATCAGATCCAGACTTTAACCCATTTTGAGTTTATTTATGTGTATGGTATAAGAATGTCATTCAGTTTTATTCTTTTGAATGTAGCTGTCCAATTTTCCCAACACCATTTGCTGAAGAGACTATGTTTCCCCATTGCATATTCTTGCCTTTTGTTTGAAGATTAATTGACCTTATAATTGTGGATTTATTTCAAAGATCTCTGTTTTGTTCCACTGATCTCTCTGTATGTTTTTTTGCCAGTATCACATTGCTTTGATTGCTATAGCTTTGTAGTATCTCTTGATATCCACAATTGTGATATCTCCAGTTTTATCTTTTTAAGATTGCTTTGGCTATTTGGAGTTTTTGTGGTTCCATACAAATTTTAGGATGAGTCATTCTAGTTCTATAAAAAATGTTGTTGGTATTTTGATAGGGATTGCATTAAATCTATAGATTGTTTTGAGTAATATGGTCATTTTAATAATATTTGTTCTTTCAATCCATGAACATGGGATATCTTTCCCTTTGTGTTGTTTTCAATTTCTCTCATCAATTTTTATCATTTCAGAGCACAGGCCTTTCACCTCCTTGTTTAAGTTTATTCCTAAATATTTTATTATTTTTGGTGAAATTATAAATGGGTTTGGTTTTTTTAGTTTCTCTTTCTGCTACTTCATTACTACTGTATAGAAATTCAATGGATTTCTGTATCCTGATTTTGTATCTTGTGACCTTATTGAATTCATTTATCAATTTTAGTAGTATTTTGGTGGAATCCTTAGAGTTTTCTATATATAGTGTCATGTCATCTGCAAATAGTGAAAGTTTTACTTCTTCCCTACTGATTTGGATTTCTTTTTTTAAATTATTATTGTTGTTGTTGCCTCATTGCTATGGTTAGGACTTCTGGTACTACATTGAATAAAAGGGGTGAGAGTGGACAACCTTGTCTTGTTCCTGATCGTAGGAGAAAAGCTTCCAGTATTTCCCCATTGAGAATATTGTTAGCTGTGTGTTTTTCAAATATAGCCTTTATTATGTTGAGGTATGTTCCTTCTAAACCTAATTTTTAAAGATCTTTTATCTTGAATTGATGTTGTACTTGTCAAATATTGGGTTTGTTTGTTTGTTTGTTTTTGCATCTATTGAAATGATTATATAGTTTTTATCTTTTCTCTTATTGATGTGATGTATCACCATGACTGATTTATGAACATTGAACCATACTTGTTTCTCAAAAATAAGTCCCACTTGATTGTGGTAAATGATTTTTTAAAAAGATTTTATTTATTTATTTGATAGAGAGAGAGAGATCACAAGTAGGCAGAGAGGCAGGCAGAGAGAGAGGGAGATGAATGTTCCCTGCTAATCAGAGAGCCCGATGAGGGGTTCGATCCAAGGACCGTGAGATCATGACCTGAGCCGAAGGTAGAGGCTTAACATGCTGAGCCACCCAGGCACCCCATGGTAAATGATTTTTTAAAATACATTCACTTTGCTAATAATTTGGGGGGTATTTTTGGACCTCTGTTCATCAGAGATATTGGCCTATAGTTCTCTTTCTCTTTTTCTCTCTCTCTTTTTTAATTGTCTTTACCTGATTTTGGTTTCTGGTCTAATACAATAAGTTTGGAAGCTTTTTTTTCTCTTCCATTTTTTTTTTTTCTGGTTAAAAGCACTTTATTGATTACAATATCAGTTCACAGCAACATTTCACAGAGCTACTGTACAAATAATGAATCATTGTGCAAGAAAGATCCAAGAATACTATTAAGTCATGGTACAAGTCCATAGTTTGGTTTAAAGCTTTTCTAAGAGCTTTAATCTACTACGTTCACCTTGCCCATAGTCATGTTACTGACATTCAAGTAGTTTTAGAGGAATAGGTATTAACTCTTCTTTAATTGTTTGGTATAATTCACTTTTGAAGCTATCTTCTTGGGACTTCTGTTTGTTAGGAGTTTTTTGATTACTGATTCAATTTCATAATGCTAATTGGTCTGTCTAACTTTTTATTTCTTTTTGGTTCAGTTTTAGAAGGTTATATGTTTCTAGGAATTTATTCATTTCCTCTAGGTTGTCCAATTTGTTAGCTTATAATTTTTTTTAATATCCATGTTTGTTGTTATTTCTCTTCTTTTATTTCTGATTTTGTTTGAGTTCTCTCTCTCTCTCTCTCTGTTGAATCTAGCTCAAATTTTATCAATCTTTAAGATATTTTCAAAGTTCCAGCTCCTGGTTTCATTGATCTGTGAATTGTTTTGTTTTGTTTTGTTTTTAATTCAATGTCATTTATTTCTGGTCTAATCTTAATTATTTCTTTCTTTCTACTGGTTTGAGATTTTCTTTTTCTTGGTCCTTTAGGTGTAAGTTTAAGTAGTTCATTTCAGATTTTCTTGCTTCTTGAGGTAGGCCTGTCTTGCTATACACTTTCCTTTTAGAACAGCTTTTGCTGATGCATCCTGAAGATTGTGAACAACCGTGTATGTGTGTGTTTTTATTTATTTGTCAGAGAAGAGAGAGAGCATGAGCAGAAAGAGCAGTAGGCAGAGGTAGGCCTGTCTTGCTATACACTTCCCTTTTAAAACAGCTTTTAAATATATGCTGCGTCCCAAAGATTTTGAACAATTACACTTAAAAAAAAAAAAAAAAAAGAATGTATTTATTTGTCAGAGAAAGAGAGAGAGCATAAGCAGAGAGAGTGGCCGGCAGAGGGGGAATCAGGCTCTCCACTGACCAAGGAGACTGATGCAGGACTTGATCCCAGAACCCTGGCAGACGCTTAACAGACTGAGATACCCAGGGGTCTCTGAACCCTTGTATTTTCATTTTCATTTGTTTCCATGTATTTTTTAAATTCTTCTTTGATTTCTTGTTTGACTCTTTCTTTGTTTAGTATCATGCTATTTAACATCCATGTATTTGTGTTCCTTCCAGATTTTTTCTTGTGGTTGATTTGAAGTTTCATAGCATTGTGGTCAGAAAAAATGCATGGTGTGACTTCAGTCTTTTTTAATTTTGTAAGACTTGTTTTGTGGCCCAGTATGTGATCTTTTCTGGAGAATGTTCCATATGCACTTGAAAAGAATGTGAATTCTGCTGTTTCAGGATGGAATGTTCTGAATATATCTATTAGAGCCATCTGGTCCAAAGTGTCATGCAAAGCCACTGTTTCTTTACTGATTTTCTGTCTGGATGATCTTTCCATTGATTTAAGTGGGGGTGTTAAAGTTCCCTACTATTATTGTATTACTATCAGTTACTTACTTTATGTTTATTATTAGCTCCCTTATGTATTTGTGTGCTCCCATGTTGGGTGCATAAGTATTTATAATTGTTATATGTAATTGTTATATATAATTATATATAATTGTTATTTATAATTGTTATATATCATCTTACTGGGTTCTTCCCTTTATGATTATAGAATTTCCTTCTTTGTCTCTTGTTAGAGCTTTTATTTTGTCCAATGATGGTATTGCTACTTTGGCTTTCTTTCCACTTCCATTTGCATGATAAATGCTTTTCCATCCCATTATTTTCAACTTGCATGTGTCCTTAGGTCTGAAGTGAGTCTCTTGCAGGCAGCATCCAGGTGGGTCTTTTTTTTTTTTAAATTTTTTATTTTTTTATAAACATATATTTTTATCCCTAGGGGTACAGGTCTGTGAATCACCAGGTTTACACACTTCACAGCACATACCCTCCCCAATGTCCATAATCCCACCCCCTTCTCCCAAACCCCCTCCCCCCAGCATCCCTCAGTTTGTTTTGTGAGATTAAGAGTTACTTATGGTTTTTCTCCCTCCCAGGTGGGTCTTTTTTATTACTCATTCCATCACCTTATATCTTTTGATTGGAGCATTTAGTCCATTTCTATTTGAAGTAATTACTGATAGATATGTACTTATTGCCATTTTGTTACTTGTTTTATGGTTGGTTTTATAGTTCTTCTCTGATCCTTTCTTCTCTTGTTCTATTCTTTCATGGTTTGCTAGATTTCTTTAGTGATATACTTGGATTTCTTTCTCTTTGTTGTTTTTTGTTTGTTTGTTTTTTGTTTTTTTGCTTATCTATTACTGGTTTTTGATTTATGGTTACCATTCAGTTTATATATAACATCATATGTATATAGCTGTCTATATTAAGTTGATGGCCATTTAAGTTTGAACTCATTCTTTATTCCTCCTTCCCTCACCCACATTTCAGATATATGATGTGTATATTTTCATATATTTTATTTTGTGAATCCTTTGACTGATTTTTATAGATTCACTTAATTTTACTGCTTTTGTGCTTCCTACTTTTCTCATTTCTGCATATGGTCTTTCCTTCCCACTCAAAGAGCCCCTTTTAATATTTCTTGCAGGGCTGGTTTAGTGGTGGTGAATTCCTTTAACTTTTGCTTGTCTGAGAAACTTTATCTTTCCTTCTGTTCTGAATAACAGCCTTGCTGGATAGAATATTCTTGATTGCAAGTTTTTTTTTTTTTTTTTCCTTTCAGCAGTTTGAATATATCATGTCACTCTCTTCTGGCCTGCCAAGTTACTGCTGAAAAATCAGCTGATAGCTTTATGAGGTTTCCCTTGTATATAACTGTTTTCTTTTTCTCTTGCTGCCTTTAAAATTATGTTTATAACTATTTTTGCCATTTTAATTACCATATGTCCTGGTGTGGACCTCACTGAGTTGATTTTTTTGCTTGATTTCTGTGCCTCCTGGATCTAGATTTCTGTTTCCTTTCTCAGACTTGGGAAGTTTCATTTATTATTTCTTCAAATACATTTTCTGCCCCCCTTTTTTCTCCCCTTTCCTTCTGGGATCCCTATGATACAAGTGTTATTAATCTTAATGGTGTTACTGGGTTCTCTGCCTCTATTTTTATCTCTAATCATCATTTTTTCTTTCTCCTCTTCAGCTTGATTGCTTTCAAAGGCTCTGTCTTCCAGGTCCTGAACCTTTGTCCTGCTTCCTCAACTCTACTATTTGTTCTGTCTAGTGTATTTTTAATTACAGTTTTTGAGTTCTTCTCTGATTGGTTCTTTTTTATGTTTTCTATCTCATTGTTTAGGATGTCACTAACATCATCCACTCTTTTCTCAAGTCCAGTGAGTATCTTTATGACCATTACTTTAGATTCTTTATCAGGCATATTACTTATCACCATTTAATTTAGTTTGCTTGCTATGATTTTGGCCTGTTCTTTCATTTGGGATATATTCCTCTGTCTCCTCATTTTGTCTAACTCTTCGTGTCTGTTTCTATGTGTTAGGAAAGTCAGCTACATCTCCTGCTCTTGAAAGTAGTGGCCTCATGAAGAAGATTATCTATAGTGCCCTGCAGTGCAATGTCCCCTGATCATCAGAATCTGGCACTTCTAAGGTGTCTCCTATGTGTGCTGTGTGCACCCTACTGTTGTGGCTGAGCTGTGTTTGCTTCCAGTCCAGTAATATGCAATAGCTCTCTCTGCCTGTTGTGGGATGAGTTTGATCTCTGTGTTGATAGTGGGCCAGACTAGGGCTGCCTTGGGCTTGAGTTGAGTCAGACTAGGTGTTTTCCAGAGATGCAGTAGCATGTAAATGCAGGTCACTTCCCCTGTGTTGTCTCCTGAGAAGTTTTGTTGGTGTGTGGGGCCTGCAGTCTAACCAGATGTTTGCCCCTAGTCCACTGCTGGGGCTGCAGTGGAACTGGTGTATGTGGTTATCTTCCTTTCTCTCTGGGGTGAAAGTCACTTTGGAGTGGTGCTGACTCTTGTCTGACTGCTGGCACATGCCAGGCTTGTGGCACAGGTTTGGATAGGCTCTAGCCAATGGTTCGATGGGGATGGGGCAGATGTGTAGGAGAACACGGGAACAAGATGCATGGTGCCAGCAAGGTCCATGCTGGTCTGCTGCAGGAGACCTGCAGTTACCTGAGAAAATTTCTCCAAGGCCACCCAGTTTGGAGGGCGTAGGTCCACAGGAAACTTGGGAGGTCAGTTGCATGGTGCCTTCAAAGTCTATTCTGGTTCACTCCAGGAGGGTACCTTCATGTGCCTGGGAAAATTCCATTCAAGGCTAGCCAGGTTGTTGGAGATGGATCTGCAGGAGTGTGCAGGGGTAGGGCTGGAGAGTATTGGCAGTGAGCTGATTCCCACAGATGTTCAAGTATCTAGGCTTGGGGGGGAAGTAGAGGAAGGAAATGGCACCCTTCAGCTCTTTTGTTCTTGGAGAAGTCTCCGAAGAGCCCTGCCTATCTAATACATGATCTGAGATTACCAAATTAGTCTCTTTTCCATATGCCCTAGGTGTTTTTCAGACTGCTGCTTCTGTGCTGTATCTCAGCATGGCTGTTTTGTTATGCTCTTTCTTTCAAGGTGGGAATTCAGTTTCCTATGGCCCTTCAGCTTTCACAGAAATGAACCCACTGATTTTTAAAGTTCCAATTGCTAAGCACTTCTGATAGTAAGAACTCATAAAACCAAGCCAAATGTTATGGGGATTTGTCTTCCCTGTATGGGTCCCTCATGCCTGGGGTGACTTACATGGGGGTCTACTCCTCCCCCTCTTCACATTTATTGTGTCTCTCTCTCCTGTGGACAGTCCAGTGGGTCCATTTAGCTTCTGACTGTGTGTCTACCCTTCTTACCCTCTTTGATATTGCCTCTTTCTCTATATTTAGCTTTGGAGAGTCTGTTCTGCCAGTCTTCAGGTTCACTTCCTTGTTTATTTACACTGATGTGTGTATTAACTAGTTGTATCTGTGGGACAAAGTGAACTTAGGTCCTCTTATTCTGCCATCTTCCCTGAGCTTTCCTGTTCTTTTAATGCTTAAAACTGCCCTATGAATTTAGTGCTATTATAATTACCATTTCACTGGCGGTAAAAACTAAGGTTTGGCATGATCCAGTAACTTCCCCAAGTTTATGAGTATTAAGTTAGTGGGACAAAATTTTGAGTCTGATTCCAGAGTTTGTGTTAAATACCTGAAGAATTAGCTGGAATGCTTTTCACTAGTAAGAAGTAAAAGGCCTCCATTTATGTGATCATAATATTATAATACTTCATAAACAACCAAATAGAATACTATAGGTTTTTGTTTTCTCTATGCAAACACAACAAAACACAAGAATAAACCAAAAAATAAAAAAAAATTAAACATTTGATTGGTCCCAAGACAATAATTCTTTGTGATGGTCCATGTCATCTTAGGGAAAATTAAATGAAGGAGATGAGATTTTCTTTAGACAACTAACGGGAGTTAATAGGATAAGATTCTCTTTAGATAATTAAGTAAAAGGGACATGGCTTTTTTAAAAAAGGTGAAACAAGCTTGTTCTGTGATCTTTCTTGCTACGAAGAAGTTGTTTATGAGTGTCACTTTGCTCCATTTGGATTCTGCCATCTAAGGGTTAAGTTTGATTTCTCCCTGATATTGTATGGAGTTTATAGGGGGTAAATAATCCTGAACCAAGGCATTTGGAAAATAAATGTGAGATTACACAAGATGTATGCTATGACATTACTGCCACTCCAAATTCCCTGAGTGGGTATAATGTCTTGGTGAACTTTTCTTTTATTGTCTGCTCAGGAGAACTACCATGTGAAGTTAATTCAGTCAAGGAAAAGCATTGATAAAATAGATAAAGTCTGGTTTGTGTAGAGAAATTCTAGACTGAGATCTCCTACTTTCTAGTGAGACCCTTCTACGAGAGATTTCACTGTGCTTTGCTGCTAGTGCCCCTTCCCTGATGGATCTATCGCCAAACCTAAAGAATGTTCTAGCTTTCACAGAGATTTTCCCAAGATAAGCCCAGTTCTTGGTACAGCTTCCTGGATGTCGTCTTCTGTAACTGTAAATAAATTGGCCCTGTCAGGACACAGAGGAGCCTCAACGAACTCAAGAAGGTCTCCGGAGGCTCTCTGGGGGCAACTATTATAGTAATTTCAGTAACATTATGGTTTTAAAATGGTTAGATTAAATGATTTTTTTAAGTCTCACTAGCTCTAACATTCTATGAATAAATAGAGTTTGTGGGCAGGCCTGGAAACATGCTCCTCACATTTCTCTGGGAAAATGCATTACAAATCCAAATAGACTCAATTAATGGACTTCTGGAACACAGTTCATTAAAGTTGGGAACAGACTATGTGGGAAAGAAACATATAGGCTTTGGAGGAGAATATATTGGGTCCATGTTTGGCAGAGCCCAGAGGCACTTTGTTACTTCAAATGTTGAAATAAGCACGGGTCCCATTTGTTGGGGCTGAGAGAGCTCCTGAATGCTTTGACCAACTTAGGGGATGGCTTATTTTTTCTCTAACTTGAACCTTCTAGATGGCTGTCTTATTGTTGCAATGACTGTATTCACTCACAAGGAGAGTTATAAAAATAATAGAAACTGGAAAACTGGCTTCATGAGAAAGGACTTAAATAATTTCTCTTATTAAGTATATGATGCTATGAAGGAACTTCAAACATTTTTATTGAACTTGAAAGGATATTGTATAGGTAGATATATAGATAAAGCATATTTTGTACAACAAGTGAGGACACACATTCAGCTAAACATGAATATTCCCAAAGGAAAACTAGGAAATAATTTTTATTATCCTTTAAAGTCTGAAAACCATATGAGTGTGGAATTTTTGATCTACTTTTGTCTTTATTTCCTAAATTTGGGAAATGAGAGTGTGAAATCAATGGTCTAAAAACTAAGAATGACACCAAATCTGGTTATGAAAAACAAGAGCTTTAAATGATGAAGAACTGTAGATTCTCCTTTTAAACTTTTTGGGAATAAATCCCACTCCCCTCTTCCTTTTCTTCCTTCTTCAAATATTATAAGTTGCTAATAGGTGAGGAGAGTCAGATCCCAAAAGTGAAGACAGACAGTATGTGTTATGCGACAGTGATGTCCTGGAACCTAAGAATCTTTAATACTGTTTATAAAACTTTTGAAATTGAGATGGGGAGAGCACCCAGCATGGCCATAAGGTTAACCAACCTCAGAGATAGACTATGATACCAGTAATGTGATAAGCTAATGGTAAGAATGCAGTTGAAAAACCCAGCTGTCATACAATGTATGTTCAATATCCATTAAATGTGCAGCAAGTGGAAGATTCTTTACAACAGGGATTCTTAATTGAGATTGCAAGTAGATGTGGTCATACACCCTGGGGAATAGATTGTTCAGAATCATGAATCATTTGGAGGATCATTTTAACACCATGAACTGAACTTCAGAAATCCCAATATACAACTAGGGCTGTGATTTGATTTTTCTGTCTTCCCTCTCCCCTGTCTCCACATTAAAACAGTAATAATCCTACATGTTAGGATGGGAAAAAGAAATCCTGACAACTAGTGACTAAAATGGAGAAAGAATGTATTTGAGAAGAATAGTTACTGAAAGCAAACTGGTTGGAAAGATTTCCTTTTCTAGATATAAAACTTTGGTCACTCTGGTATCTCTAAAACCTAGTTTCTATACACATACCCTCATCCTAATTTCTTTGTGTTTGTTTCTTGTTTTGTTTTGTTTGTTGTTGCTTTGAGTATGTAACTAAGGTAACAGTCGAATTTTCCCAGTTCTGGGATCATAATAGGACCCTTGATGAAATTTTTATTAATTATCAGAATTTATTCTATCTTGAGGTTCTTTAGATCTGTTTACTGGCAATTTGGAGTAGATAATTTTTTTTAGTAAATCTCTCCTCTACCGGACAAAATACTTTTAATACGAACCATGAAGCTCAGTAAACAATACTAGAGACCAGAAAAGATAATGGCAATTCTTGGTTATTGTACTTCATATTGTACTTCATATATATATTAAGTATATTTAATTATGTCAGCAAAAAATAATACAGAAAGGGAAAATAATGGACTAATATTTTTAATTATATCGGTGCTCTTTTTGGAATAAGAAATAAACACTTTTAACCATATTTTGGCCTATCACAATAATGAATAATAGCATTACATATCTGTTTTAGTCCCTCACTTCTGAAAAATTGAAATAACTTTGTAGACATTATTTTTCTTTGCACATTTATGTTCAATAGACAGAATAGTCAAATTTTTCAGTGATATTTGTTCATAACTCATCAAAATAAATTTTTTATGAATTTTAATTTAAAATATTTCTTTTACATGCAGCAAGTCATACAAATTGTCAGAAAATTACGAGTTTTTAAAACTTTATTTTTAGAACAATTTTAGATGTATAGGAAAATATGAATATGGCACAAAGAGTTCCCTTGTACCCACACCCAATTTCCCCTATTAAAATCATGCATTAGAATGGTATATATATAATGGTATATATATTACAGCTAATGAACTGATATATGTATTATTATTAACTAAACCCCATACTTTATTCAAATTTCATTAGTTTTTTTTTTGTTGTTGTTTTTTTTTTTACCTAATGTTCTTTTTCTGTTAGGAAAAAACTATAAACATAAGAATGCTAGGAAGAGATCCAAAAAAAATTCCATTTCTTAATAAATTCAGGAAATTGCAAAACTATCATGTCTGGTTGGGCCAATTCTAACAACTTTCCAATGATATATTCACTAAAAAATTATAATTTCTATGTATTGCATGGGAAAACTTGAGATCACTTCTGATATAATGTATTTGTACTTTTGAACAGTTAATTTGAAATAAATAATGGTACTCCAGTGATTATCAAATTAAAGAAATAGAAATTGAGTGTTTAGTCTTGAGATGACCACATGACCCTGAGTCTGTGCGTGTTGAGGGCTGTTGGTTTAACTGGGATTTCTCCATATTAACTTCCATGTAGAATATAACGCTTATTCAAAGATAAGTATTAGACATGTGCCAGTTTGTAGCTTATTTATATATTATTAAATTTCAACAGTTCTTTGTTGTTTGAGATTTAGCACTTAGACCAACAACAAAAAGTTGTTTTTTTTTTCAAGGATGAGTATTGTGTCTTTTATGTTGTTTAAAAGCAGACATCCTGTTCATTTATTAATGTCTTTAAATCTTCTGCTGAAAATCCCTGGCTCCTTTACTGACTGCACCCACCACTCCATACTTAGCAACTCACTGGGTACTTCAGTTCCCACAGCACAGAGATGCAAATCTCCACTTCCTTCAACAATTTTCAT
Organism: Mustela nigripes; assembly: GCF_022355385.1. NCBI lineage: Eukaryota > Metazoa > Chordata > Mammalia > Carnivora > Mustelidae > Mustela > Mustela nigripes. The sequence continues at coordinate 31,074,978 of NC_081568.1, forward strand.
AAGAAATCTATTTACTCTAATCTAAGCAAGCATTTCACAAGCTTTTCCCCCAGTTTTATTGAAGTATAATTGACAAATAACATTGTAAGATATTTAAAGTGTAGAATGTAATGGTCTGATATAGGTAAACAATGTGAAAGAGTCCCCCCATTAAGTTAATAACATCCCTCATCTCACATATTTACCTTTTTTGGAGAACATTTAAGTTCTATTCCATTAACAGATTTCAGTTATAAGATAACTGTGTCAACTATAGTCACCATGTTTTACATGAGACCTTAGACCTTACTCATCTTACAGCTGTCAGTTTGTAACCTTTTACAAACTTATTATCTACCAACATCCAGTCTCTGGCAAATGCTGGTCTCTTCTGTTTCTCTGACTTGCCCCCCCGCCACCACCCCCAGTCCTACATTAAAGTTCTCTCTTGGCTTATTTCACTTAGCATAATGCCTTTCAGGTTGATCTGTGTTGTTGCGAATAACAGGATTTCCTTCGTTTTCAAGGTGTTGATATTCTACTGTCAAGTTTTTAAAAATGTGCTGATTACATGGTGTGTTAAGGTCAGGCTCACACGGTTTAGTCTTCTGTTGTCCTGGCTGACACCCATCTTTCTCCTTCCCCTCAGAAGCAACACATAAACTGCTCCTGCTTTTGTCACTGCATGCTCTCCTAGGTGTCTTACCACTTGCTTTTCTCCAACATGGCCAAGATGATCAATGACTTTTTAAATATCAATTCTCCCATCAAAGAAATTCCCATACGGACTGGCAACAGGATGGCACATATCTGTTTCTTTGCATAAATGATCAGGCCATATATAATTTTTTTTTCAAAGAGTAATTAATTTTTTCCCCATAGAAGTCTAGTTTCTAGAATGTCATATATCAGTAGTTGTCATCAGTCAAGTTTGTGATTTTTACCTAGAAAAATGTCAATACTAAGGAGTGAAATGGTTTCTCCCTCCTTTCGAGACTGATTGTAAACCTAATTCTACAGCTTGTCTCACGTGCTTAAAAATCATCTTACTTAAAGCACTGTCATGGGTTTAACCCCTTTATTCACATTTTAGGAAAAGCAAAGGAAAATCAGACATTCTTTTAGAAAGTATTTACATATTTATAAGCAATCATTAATAAATCCTTGGCTGTTTTCTCCTTTTGACTGAATTACATAACTTTCATGTGTCAAACTTGCCCTCCTGCTTATCATTTTCCAAAACTTTAATCATTCCTCTTGCTCTTTTCTTAGCCTTCTTGCATTTACCTTTATTTGTATTAATTTGATTAACTGCGATTAAATAATAATGATATACACAAATATTTTAATATTTCGACTGCTTATAAAATAATGCATCTAATCCTGATCACATTGAATTAGTGGGTTCTAATTCAACGTAAGTCCTTTAAGTGTCTTCCATGCTCCCATTTTGGTTATTTCCCTTATACAACCTATTTCCTGTTTTTGCTGGATACAGAGCAGGGTGTTTTCTATTTTTGTTTTTTATTTTATTGTTCCCTGAGGCTTCCTTAACTGTGTTTTTCTTGGGTAGGCAACATCTTGCCTGTGAATATTTAAAGCATGACTAAAGTATACCCACACGGCACTTGACTTATTAAATGAGATTTTTTTTAAATGAAATATTTGGTTAATAGGAAACAAAGATAGTTTCTAATAAATCAATCCATGGCCTACTATCTAGAATTTTCTCAATGGAATTTAATTCCAGAAATAATCTCTTTTCATATTTGTTATTTAATTTATCACATTGTGGATCTCAAAGGTTGTTGATATTAGTGAGTGAAATGCAATACTCAAGGAAGGAGGTAAATAATGTTATCTGAATGCATTTGATATCTTTCTACTTTACACAAAGCACTTTATTATATTCTCCCAACTGTCATAATAATTCCAACTTAGAGATGAGCAAACTAGGATTTATCAATGATCAAAAGCTTGGCCACGGTGGAATGAATAAGTGGTAGTGTTCTTTTCACCTTCTGTTCAAGTTAATTTTTCCTGATTTTTTGCAAAACCCATAAATTCAGAGGCTTTAGTTTTTTGATATATTTTGGCCCCCAGTTTTTAAGAGAATAATGTGTCAAATATTGTTGTCAAAAAGTTTTTCATATGAAACCAGCTCTATGGAAAGTTTTTTCCCCTTTCCGTTATTCACTTTTGTGATAAGGATAACTGCAACATGTTCTTTCTACACGGTCTTCTTACAACTTCACTTTGACACTGCCTCCATCAAGGAGCGGGGTCTATATTCTCTGCAATGGAATCTGGTTGTCAGTGATAATAACCCTTCATGATTTTTCTGTGCCAAATGATGAAAGGTGATTTTTCTGCCTCGTTCTTTTGGGACATTTGCTCAATTCAGTCACCATTCTGTTAGGAAACTCAAGCAGCTTCAGAGAGTTCCATATCAAGAGACTCCGAAGGTCAAGTCATAACTACACATGACTAAACTCCCAGCCAGTAGCCACCCCCAACTTGCCAGCCATGAAAGGGAGCCATCTTGGAAGTGACGCTATAGTCCCTAGTTGAGCTGATGCCCCATGGAGCAGAAGACAGTCTTCTACACAGACCCATGGTGGAACTGGAGATATGAAAGCTAAATACTACTGTATTTCTAAGCCACTAAGTTGCCTGGTGATTTGTTGTTCAGTAGTAAATAAATAGAACAAGTGTCAATTATTCTTTTTGATTGATGGAAAACTTCTAAAAATCATTTTCATTGCACTATAGTTCTGAAAGTTTCCTTCCATTAAATGAACAATTCAACCTGTAACAGTGACCCAATGAGGCCAACAAACAGCACTTTGATCCTGGCTCTCTCCCTGCCATGCTCATTTATGGAAGCAAGTCAATTTACCTCTTGGAACTTCAGTTTCTATTTCTGTAAAATGAAAGCAGTAACCTTCTCTGGCCACCTGACAGGGTCTGATGTGACTATATAAAGACTTGGCATATAGAGATGTGATCTCAAAAGCTTCATATATGGATAATTTTACTGCAACTCTCTCAATATAAGTGTGTCTCCCAATAATAACTTATTTTTTCTTTTGAGCATAATTAAAGCATGAACTACTCAATTTCCAGCTGCTATGAAAATCTCATGAACATTAGCTACAAAAGGCCAAAAGGCAGGATCTGCAAAGAGAACATGAGAAACAGCACAGATTTATTTCATTTTGCAGGAGTCTGAGAAAATGAACTAACTTAGTCAATACCATCTACCCAGTCCACATGAGGAAAAGGAAAACACAAGGAAACTGTTTTAAGAATTTATTCTAAGATTTATTATCTAATTTTTCACTGTAACAATCACTTTGTTCCCACAACATCCTATTCAAAGACTTTCTGGTGACCTAAATCTGTCATTTTCGCTTAACAGGCCCTTGTTTTCCATCCTGTCCTTGATTTCCAGCTGCTTTTTGTGCTCACTGTTGATTACTGTCAGTGATAATTTGGGGAGGCATGCAACATGTTTCCAAACAAAGGGATGAATGGTCTGGCATTTAAGGAAGGACTTAAAAAAGACATTTCAGTCTGAAACTGTATAAGCTGGAAGGGTGTGTTTTCTTTCTTTTTTTTTTTTTTCTTTTTATACATTTTTTTTTAGAAGGTTTTATTTATTTATTCAACAGACAGAGATCACAAGTAGGCAGAGGCAGGCAGAGAGAGAGGAGAAATCAGGCTCTCTGACGAACAGAGAGCCTGACATGGGGCTCGATCCCAGGACCCTGGGACCATGACCTGAGCCGAAGGCAGAGGCTTTAACCCACTGAGCCACCCAGGTACCCCTGGAAGGGTGTGTTTTCAAAGGCTTAAAGTAATGGATATAAACCGAGAATGGTAAAAATAATCTTGAAAAAGAAGAACAAAGTTGAAGGACTCATACTTCCTGGCTTTAAAACTTATTAGACAGCTATAGCAATAAAAATGGTATGGTACTAGAATAGACATATAGATCAATGGAACAGAATTAGAGTCTAGAAATAAGCCTATATTATGGCAAATGTATTTTCAACAAAGGTGCTAAGACTATTCAGAATAGTCTTTTTAACAAATGGTACTAGTAGGGACAAAGGAATGTTCACATGCAAAAGAGTGAGACTGGAGCTCTCCTTCGCACCATTCTCAAAAATGAGCTCAAGATGGATCATAGGAGCTAGAAAACTCTTAGAAGAAAACAGGAGTAAACCTTAGCAACCTTGAGTAAGGTAATGGTTTTTTTTTTTTTTTTTTTTTTTTGATATTATACCAAAAACACAAGACCTAAAAGAAAAAAAATAGATAAATGGGCTTCATCAAAATAAAACACTTTGGTGCTGTAAATGATACCCACAAGAAATGAAAAGACAAACTGTAGAATGGGAGAAGATATTTGCAAATCATATGTCTGATAAGAGACTTGTATCCACAATATATAAAGGACTCTGACAACTCAATAATATAAGGGCAAACAGTCGAGTTTAAAGTAGGCAAAGAATTTGAATAGACTTTTATCCCAAAAAGATATACCAATGGCCAACGAGAACATGATAAAATGTCTTTAGTCAGTAGGGAAATGCCAATCAAAACCATAGTGAGATGCCATTTTATACTCGCTAGGGTAGCTATAATAATAATAATAAAGATGGAAAAAGTGAGCTTAGTGAGAAAGGGAGGGTGGCAGAGAGCTCTGAGCCCTGACTATCAAGGATGATTTCACAGAGACAGAAGTTCTAGCCAGCCTGCTGAGGCCAATACAAATACCCAGAGTATGAGTCATCAGTCAGATACCCTCCACATGCCCTGTGGTCAGGCAAAAACATGAAAAACCCAGCAGGAATTATCTCTTGACAGTATATTGTGACCTTGCTAAATTTACTTCTTAGCCCTAGTAGTTGGGGGGATGTGGGGACTTTGAAATGCACAGAGTCATGTTACCTGTGAATAAAGATGATTTGCCTTCTTCTTTCTCAATATTTATGTTTCTTTCTTTCTTACTTTTCTTTTCTAAGAATGCACTGCTTAGAAACTCCAGTATGATGTTGAAAAAAAAAAAAAATGTGAGAGGATATTCTTGTCCTGTTCCCAATCTTGACAGGATTGAGTTCTGTCTCTCACTTTCAAGTACAATATTGCTATGAAGTATTTTATACTGTCCTTTACAGATAGAAGTTTCTTGCTGTACTTAGTTTGCTGATTTTATCGTGAATGAAGTTTCATTTTTGTCAGACATTTTTACCTGCATCTCTAAAAATGATATAATTTTTCTATTTTAATTATTAATGTGACAAATTACATTTGTTTTCAGAAACATGCTAAACTAACTTTATATTTCTGCAATAAGCCCCATTGTCTAGATCCAGTTGAAGTCCCAAATCAGTTACTTTGAGTTAATCAAAGTGAAATTATCTTGAATGAGCCTGACTTAATTAGACGAAAACGTGTAACAGGGCCCTCGTGACTCTCTCCTCTGTTGCTGTGTTTGAGGAAGCAAAGCAGCCTATTGTGAGAAGGCCTCTGAAGAGAGTGGCCTCTGGAGAGGACCATGTGGCACAGAACTGGAGGGGCTTCTAAGAACTGAGAGTGTCTCTCAGACAAAAGCCAGCAAGAAAACAGGGGTCTTACTCTAGATGCAACGAAATAAATTTTGCCAACTATACAAATGAGATTGGAGGTAGTTTCTCCCCATTCATTCTATAGATGAAAGTGTAGCCCAGCTGCCCCTTGACTGCGCCCCGGCCTGGTGAGACCTGAAGGCAGACGACCAAGCTCAGGTGGACTACAGTCCTGGCCCACAGTAACTTTGAGATGATCTATGTGTGTATAGTCCCAAGCCACCAAATCTGTGGTATTTTTTATGCCACAAATACAACAGAACAGTGTGGCTAGAGCTTTAGGAATGGGATGATAGGAAGTAGGGGATATGGGAGTGTGGGAGAACAGAACAAGACAGGCCAGAGTGGGGCATGGTCAGATCACGTAATTTTTTCTTCTAACAGGTGAGTGAGAAACCACAGCTGGTTTCTGAGCAGGTGATACGATATGATTCAAGGGAAAATCTAAAAAGATCTCTCTGGCAGTTTTCTAGAGAATGGATTGGAGATGGGCAAGGCAAAAGTCATGGATGGATAGAATACTCGGAATTCTAGTGAGGGATTTAGTTAGGTGGTAACTTTTAAGATAGGACAATGACTGAGAAGGAGGAAAGCTTTGCTGAATGAGTACAGGCTCAGGTGTGGGCATTCAGAGCTTGGACTATTTGGGCTTAATTTCACTGACTGGAGCAACATCATACAAGACAACTATGTTTTCTAATATCAAGAACGGCGAGTCTATATCTCTCAATTGAAATGTCTCTTTCCAAAGGCATCCAGCAACTCTTAAAGAGAGTCTTCTCTGGCACCATCCCCAGCCTCCCCGCAACGACAGTATCAGCCATCTTTCTCTCTTGAAATGGTTCCTTTTTCTTCTACATGATCCATAATGTAGCTTTTCTACCTCTTTCTTCTCTTCCTTATGTCCCTGGCTTTTTTCTGACTCCTCTTCCTGTTCCTATCCTCTAGTTGTGGACAAACATCATCATTTTCCAAACCACCATGGTAGAATTCTGAGGCTCTTCAACTTTTCCCTGTCCCTCAGTTCTTTTTTTTTTTTTTTAAGATTTATTTTTTAATTATTTGACAAAGGGAGAGAGTGAGAGAGTTTGCACAAGCAGAGGGAGCAGCAGACAGAGGGAGTCAGAAGGGAGCCAGCCCAGTGTGGGGCTTGATCTCAGGACCCTGGGATCATGACCCAAGCCGAAGGCAGAAGCATAACAACTGAGCCACTCAGGTGCCCCCTTGCCCCTCAGTTCTGATATCAGTGTTTCCTGATAGTACTTAGACTCACATTTTGCAGTCACATTTTGGAGAGCTATGAGAGATCATAACTCTAGTTCAACAATCCTTATTTACAGATAAAGATTCTGAACCTAGGGGGCAAACCAAGCTTTTACACCCTTTTTTCTTCTTCTTCTTTTTTAACTCTCTGTGGTGATCATTTCAGGCTTGTTTATTAACCTTTATTTTGATTATTGTCATAGATTCCCATAGTATATGCCAATCTTCCCCAAATTCCTCTTTAGTTATTTGCTAGTTAATTATTCTATTAAGATGCTATTAATTCATTTATAAATACTTAAACATTCCTTTTATTCTACCCATTTTCTAAGCTCTGGAGTAAACATGACAGAGTCAGAGTAACCATGCTGCAAAATTTATTTTTCACCTTCTTATACAGGAGACATATGACAAGTAAACAACAACAACAAAATGTATGTGTCCCTTTGTGAGAAAGAGCTATGTTAGGAAATGCTATAAAGAAAACCAAAGCAGGATATAAAATGATACAATGCTGGAGTCCCTATTTGAGGAACATGGGGAACAGCGCAAGAATGAAGTGAGGGACCCACCTAAACAAAGATCTGGAGGAAAAGCACGGCAGGAGTAATGACCTAAGCAGCAAGTACAAAGGCCCTAAGGCAGCTAAGTCTTGATGCATTTGACAAAGAGCAAGAAAGTTATTATGACTGGAGTAGAGGAAGCAAGATGATGGTTCGTAGGAGATAAAGTCAGAGAAGGTGCAAAATGGCCAGGTCACTAGAAGCTGCCCAACCTGTTCAAACGTGTATCCTCGTGTTTCAGTGAATAGAATTCAGTCTCCCTGAATGGGTAACCAAGGCTCTCCATTGGTTATTTTAGTTGAATTTGTCTAACTTTATCTTTCATAGCTCTCTTACCTGAATTCTTTATATTAGTTCAACTAGCCCATTCATTAGACAGTAAATTACTTTGCGTGACCATGCTAGGAGACTGTCCTCCCTCCCCTGTGCAATCTCGGACTATTGAAATTGGCAGGATCTATAGGGTCTAGTTCAAATCTCTTCAAGGAATCCTCCTAATTGGAAAGTATTGCTTGTCACTGCCATTATAAAGTTATATCTTCTTTACATTAGAATGTGTGTGTGTGTGCTGTTTTTTTCTGTAATGTATTCCAAGCTTCTAGAGACTTGCTTATCATAATTTTGTATCTCCTTTGTATTTTGGGTAGAGCCTTATAGAAATTAAAATAAGATTTAAAAGTGACTTGATTAAAGAATCACATGTAATAGCTTTGAAAGAAAAATGATTCCCAGTTTCATTCTTTCACTTTTGCAGGATAAAATGGAATACTGATATAAACATACAATGTAATTTGCTTTTATTTGTTTATTTATTTATTTTTTACTTTCTAATAACATTGTCCAATAATATTGGGATGTTTGTTTATTTACTCACTCATATTTTATTTATTTATTTGACAAATATTTATTGCATATCATGGTAAGAGTTGGGGAAATAAAACAATAAAAAGATCAAAATGGAACTTAAAGTACACAGGATGGTTTATTTTAATAATATACATACACATATACATAACCAATTGTATATGTATTTAGTGATTTTATTTTTTATTTTTTAAAGATTTTATTTATTTATTTGTCAGAGAGAAAGCGAGCGAGATCGAGCACAGGCAGACAGAGTGGAAGGCAGAGTCAGAGGGAGAAGCAGGCTCCCTGCGGAGCAAGGAGCCCGATGTGGGACTCGATCCCAGGACGCTGGGATCATGACCTGAGCCGAAGGCAGCTGCTTAACCAACTGAGCCACCCAGGCGTCCCATATTTAGTGATTTTAAAATCAGAAGAAGTGTAATACAATGGAAAGAGGGAAACGAATGAACATTTAATGAATACCTCCTCATAAAATCATATGTCATCTCATTTCTCACCTCTCACTATAGTACACCATCTTACATCATGAATACATAGATGCACACATGTTTACATTTTTAAACAATTATCTATAAAGTTCCTCCGGTAAGAAAATGTCAGTATATCTCCTAATTATAAACTCTGTTCACACACTTATTCAACAATGAACATTTGTTCAAAGACTTTCCTGCCAGATGTGGTGAAGTGGCCACATCTAATGAATAAGATGGCCAATATCTCTGCTCTCGAGGAGATGATGGTCTTTGAATAGTTGTAACAATTTTAAATTAGAACTATTAATATACTATTTTAATATTAACTAGAATTAATCTTGGCAAAGAAGAGACATTCTTTCTTCTGTGGATATCCGATTCTTGGTTCTGTATTCCCTAAATCAGTGAGTCAGGCTCTGCAGTACCAGGAAGGTCAGTGGGACAGCCATGTCCACCTTGCCTGGATCTCCTAGAGAGCTGCAGAATATGGGTCTTATGTCCGAGATAAAATTTGTCTTCCACACCATTTCATAATAAATGTAATATTAAAATGGAAGATAGGATTTGTATAAATAAATAGGTATTTGCCCACTCCTTTCTTTAAGTGTTGGAAAATTATGTTTATTAAAATGTTTTTGCATGGGGGGGATGGGGGAGGAATACAAGTTGCAATTTGTTTTTATTTATTTATTCTAATTTAAATTTTAGGTAGTTAACATACTTTTAGATTGTTAGTTAGCTGATATTCAACAAATACTGGTTATATTAATGAAAGAATGCCATAGAAATATCAGGAAGAATGGTCTAGTTTTTTCCCAAACGTGATAAATTCTTATATCCTTAAACATTCTTTCAAAGCTTTTCGTTCTAGACTAGACTGTGTAAACTAATCTATCATTTATGAATCTCCTTTCGTAGATAATAGAACTGTAAAAACTGTAGACACCTAACAATAATACACATTTCTTCTGAGACTATTCTCATAGTCTCAAAAGGTTTTATCAGTGTTATTGTTGACAAGGAAATTGTACAGCTTGCTACAAACACACCTTGGAAATTGAAATCGATTTTTCCTCAAGGCTTCTACAAGGTCATCTTTCAAGACCTGCTATAATCTTGATGCTCCCAAAGCAATCCACACAAGTTTTTGCCCACCTTGTCTCTTTTTCTGGTTTTCTTGGTCTTACTCCTTTCTCTTTTCTTTCAAATTGTGTTTTCTTATTTGTCATTTTGTTAAAAGTATGCATACTAACTTTAAAGATCAAACATTATGGAATAAAGAAATATAACCAAAGATATCATTTGCACAAAAACATTATTGGCATTTGATGTGATATTCTTTAATCTCTATCTCTGTATTTCAGTTACCGTTATTTTATGAATACCAATAAACAAAGATCTATGTCACAATTGTAATTACCACGCAGTTCTTCTTTGCATTTTTGTGCATATTTGATCAGTACCCACTTACCACTAAGGACCAAATTTCTGGTTTCAGAAGGAACTCATGATCTTTCCTGAAATAATGGAAGAATTATTATGAAATATTGCTCCCATGACATGATTTTCAAACAATGTTGAACAAATAATGCTTTGATATTTTTAGAGATAGCATTTTCCAGTAGAAAATATTTGGCTAAGTGTGACATACATAACATATATTGGGGTTGAGTGAATTTCTAGAGGTCAATTAAATGCTATGTAATAAAGTTATTTTTACCCTGGGTCCCTGGTTCTTAATCCTGGCTGCAGATAACATACATACCTTGAATTTTGAAAAAATAACCATACTCAGATTGTACCCTGAACCAAGGAGAATGAATCTTTCAATGAAACCAAGGCTTCTGCTGGTTTTAAAAGCTCCTAAGTGGGGGACTCGGGAGTGACTCATTAAGTTGAGCATCTGCCTTCGGCTCAGTTTATGATCGCGGGGTCCTGGGATCGAGTCCCATATCAGGCTCCTTGCTCTGCAGGGAACCTGCTTCTCTCTCTGCCTGCAGCTCCATCTGCTTGTGCTCTCTCTCAATCTGACAAATAACTAAGTAAAATCTTAAAATAAAATAAAATAAAAGTTCCTAAGTGGGGGCACTTGGGTAGTGCAGTCAGTTAAGCACTGACTCTTGGTTCTGGCTCAGGTCATGAGCTCAGGGTTGTGAGACCAAGCTCTCATTCTGGCTTGGAATTCTCTTTCCCTCTTCCTCTGCCCCTCACCCCCACTCTCTCTCTAAGATAAATAAATAAATAAATCTTTTTTTTTTTTTCCCCTAAGAATTAAAAGCTCCTAAATGAATGTGAAAATTGAAGGTTGAGAACCACCAAGTGTGATTCCAAATTTGGATCTGTAGTATACACACTATAAAGCTGGATAAACAATAGCTTTTTTATTTTGGAGAGAATGGAAGTTCATCTTAAAATAGGGGAAATATACATACATGTAGTGTATACACAGAGCTTGTTCATTGACGTTTGTAGAATCTCTTCTTGTGTATGCTGCCGGCCCCTGAGCATTTGCTGAAATTCAAGTTTAATGCTAATGGATGGTTTGAAAAGAACAACTTGGGACACCTGGGTGCCTCAGTGGGTTAAAGCCTCTGCTTTCGGCTTGGGTCATGGTCTCAGGGTCTTGGGACTGAGCGCTGCATCAGGCTCTCTGCTCAGCAGGGAGCCTGCTTCCCTCTCTCTCTGCCTGCCTTTCTGCGTACTTGTGATCTCTGTCTATCAAATAAATAATACAATCTTTTTTAAAAAAAAGAACAACTTACGGCTATTTTTCCTTTCAACTGAGGAAAGCCACCATGGTTTTCCTTGAAGGCTCAAAGTTAGGTTTGTGGATTATTTACCCCAAATGGAACATTTTCATAATGAAGTATTTTGGATTTGCTGAGTTAAAATTATGATAAGGGCTTTCTTTGAGAGAGACCACAGTGTAAGAAGGAGAGGAAAATGGGAAAGAAGGGGGAAAGTTTACTGTCATTTCAAGTGACTGAACTGGACTTTGATATGAATGGTGCCTCAAAGCTGTAGGGGCGATATCATGTTTTCATTTTACCAAGGTACAGAAAGAAATGGAAATATGTCTGCTTGCACAAACCTCAAAGCATACAACTCTAAAAGCATCCAAATAGGGTGACTTCAATTGAAATAAAATCTATAGAAAGCAGTGTTTCCATGGGACACTTAAAAGTTACAGACAAAAGTATCTCACAAGCATGCTGATTTTTTTTTGATATTTCTTTTCTTGTATTTTCCTTAATCACAGATGAAATGAGTGTAAGTTAAAGGCTAAAGGACACCTTTGAACAAAATGGAAAGATTTTGTCTTTGAATTAGTATTTCCTCAATTCTCTGATGCCAGGAACATTTGCGTTTTGAATAGAATTTTAAAACATAATGTAACTTTTGAAAAAGCAATCAAAGTATATCTACTGTAGTTAAGAATATGTCAATAGGTTAAGATACAGAAAATAATCAATATAATTTGATATTTTCAATTATTACTGTACAGGCATGGTTTTTTGAATCTAGTTTAAGAATATTACAGAATATATCTCACACAAAATAATTCAATGGTGTTTTTTGTTCCTTTTCAAATTTCATATGTAGGTATAACAAATTGGAAAAAATTATTTCATAACATTTAATGATGATGAAAAGTGTTCTTTGCATATTTTGTTTTTAAGTTGTTTAAGTTCATAGAGAACCCACATTGCGGCTACAGTCTAATCTATGGTTCTAACAAATATTCCCTGGTTAAGACATTGACTATGTAACATCAGGCAGACCTAAAATTTTATGCAAATTGTGATGAGAAAAATGAACAGGAGAAACCAGACAACTGTGGAAGTTTTCGATATCTAGAAATTTGATAATATCTAATAAATTTGAGATAGTCTATAAATCTTCAGATGAGTATTTCAATTTTTATATTTGTTGAGGTAATCTTCAGGTATAAAGTCATATTTCCTATTCTCCACAGAGGAGAAGATCTTTCATTTACAGCGTTTGCCTTAGACAGCAGCAGTTCACAGTTACGGGGGCTTATTTGCTGGAGCTCTTCAGATTCAGACAGTTAGATGCTCCTAGAGCACTGAGCTCACAAAATGATTCAGAAAACTATCAAAAATAGAAGAAGTAAATGAAAAGATTCAAATAAGCAAAATTTCTAAATTCATCAATCAGAGTTTTAGTCATTTTTCTGGGGAATAAGACAGAGAGTTATGAGGTGGTGGCAGTGGACCAAAAATTGTTCTTTCTTAATCCTAAGAAGGCATACTTATAGCAATTAAAGAATTTAGTTATGAATATGTGATTTTTTTTTTTTACATCACTGCTTTTTGTTTCAGTTTAGTCTAGCCTGACTTCAAAATTATACTGTTTTGGGGGTGGGAGGCATCTAGGTGGCATGGTTGGTTAGACATCTGTTTTCAGCTCAGGTCTCCTGGAATTGAGGCCCACCATTGGGCTCCTTGCTTCACTGGGAGGCTACTTCTCCCTCTCTCTCTGCCTGCTGCTCCCCCTGCTTATGCTCTCTCTAATACATAAATAAAATATTTTTAAAAAATAAAATAAAAAGAATTATACTTCTTTGAAGCAGTTTTAGTTTATGTGAAAGTTTTGTGTTAGAGTTTTTGTTTTGTTTTTGTTTTTTTTTTTTTTTTTTTTATTACATGTGATAGTGAATGGAAGAATCCTATGGAAAAAAAAAGTATCAGGCAAGCCTAATTGAATTTGGTGATGAGGCCATGGAAGTAGAAGCCAGAAGCTCTCAGTTCTAGCTTAAAGTTTGCCTCATTCTCCTTGTGTGGCATGGCAAATCATTCACCTCTCTTTGTGTCTCTTATGTATCAGAAAGAGGGAATAATATTTCCCCATTCACATATAGATTAGCTATTTCTTGAGGATAGAGACCTTGTCATCATCAAGAATTTTTCCCTAGTATTTTTTATAATGCTGACCATTGGTAGTTACTTGAAAAGAATTGGTTTAATGTTTAATATGTGAATGAAATGAATTGAGATGGTAGGTGTATAAATTATTAAAGTTGTAAGTATTAAATAGTTATACCATGGTACTAAAGAAGACATGGAGATGGATTATGGAGACAGCTGTTAGTCCAATTTGGTTACTTTGATCAAATCTGAGAAGGTAACTATATGATTTAGCAGAAATATCACTGCACTGTAGATCAGGAGCTATAGGGTCTAAGAATGGTCTAGAGTCTCATCAAAGTCATGGAGTCTTAAAGTTGAACAGATGGAGATGTTCTCCAACGTCATCTTCTCTCTCTCTCATTTTATGAATGAGAAAGGCAGTGCTCAATTATCCATAGTCTTACAGTTAGTTACTAATACCCAGTTCTCCTGGTTTCCTCTTCAGAGCTCTTCCTTCCACAACTTGGCCAAGTCCTTGACCACACTAGCTGAATGTCTTCTTCTCTAGGAGGTTGAATTAGGTGGTCACTAGAGTTTCTTAGTATTATAATTTCTGGATCATTTAAAGGGTAAAATCTTTTTTGTTGTTTTTGTTGGTTTCTATTTTCCATTTGTATCCCTAGTAAATTAAAACAGCAAAAGATTCTTAAATAATGCTTGTTGTCACCTTGATGACACTCTAAGTTATTTCTAAATAGAATGATGAACCACAGAAGAACAACAACACCACCTCTAAATACATTTAAAATGAAAAATAAAACAGTTTGATTCTGAGACTTCTTTGCCAAGGAATTTGTGTGGCCTTTTCCTCATCCAACTAGTAAAAGGCTTAATCCTGTTTCAAAGCAAAACACTTCCAAAGTTGCCAGCAAATGTGGAGGATACAGTTGGAATCACTCCTGGTAATTTGAACAAATTATTCTGCAAATTTTCAATGCTGTGGAGAAAGAAGATCACAGTAACAAGAATGCGGGTTTTTTTGTTGTTGTTGTTGTTGTTGTTTTTGTTTTTTGTTTTTGGCAAATAGATAAAGTTAGGCAGGGGGATAATGTGATGTTGAAAAGCAGAAGAAGCTATCCCAAAGAGTCACCTGAATTCCTTGGGAGAGCCCAGAAGACTCCAATAGTTGTTTTACTCTGGTAATGATTAAGGGTATTTTGGTTTTGTTGCACTTAGAAAGTTAGGTGTTGAAACAGATTGGCTATCCATTAACATTTTGAAACAGTATATTTTTTCCTGTCTTTCTTGAAAAACAAAACAAAACAAAAAAAAAAAACAACAAAACCCTTCCAAGAGATTTATTGGTTTTTCAATGTTCAGAGCCAACCCGCTTTTTCTGTGAGGGCCTCTGACATATCGTTTACTGGCGTGTATTTAGTGAGAGAGTAGGAGACTTACCTGTTATTTCTTGGTTTCTTATGCATTCAGGCAGTAGGCAAAGTAATGAATGGAAAGATGAGTCTGGATACCTGGGTCTTGCTGTTAAATCTTAACTGGTGGATTGACCAAGAGCCTCCTCTAGGCTGGTTTCTTCACCTATGTGATTCTCAACCTGGAGAGAATCTTTGAGTCTTTTAGAATGTCAAGGGAATCTGAAAACCTTACTGTATTTTAAATAAAGCTTAACTGAAATCAAATATATCCTCTTCAATTTGGGTACAGTGTCTGTGTAAAACCATCTCTTTACTTTTTATGGCAATAACAATAGCATCTTTATGTGGCCCCACCAGTTGTCCTGTGCTGGGCAGCTATTCTGATCAAAAGTCTTTTTGTGCATTAAATCATTTAATTAACAAATACATTTCAGTAGACACAATCTTTTAATTAACAGGTATTTTGGGAAAAGAGGTATTATATTTTTTGAAGGATCAAAGGTGGGAACCTATCCGTTGGGTCATCCCTAAAGTATGTCCTGGTCCAAGATTCTAGGACAGGGATTGGTGAACCTTTTCTGTAAAACGGCCACATGGTATCTCTGGCTTTGTGGGCCAAACAATCTCTGTCACTATTCAGTTTTGCTATTAGAGAATGAAAGCAGTTATAGACAATATATAGGTGAATAGATTTGTCTGTGTTCTCATAAAAACTTTATTTATAAAAATAAGCAGTGGGCTAAATTTGGCCAGCAGACAATACTTTGCTGACCCTTCTATATGGTGATCCCTGAAACTCTGAGACTGCTTAGTCATCAAGCAAAGAGATACAGAGAAAAGGAAAGGTAGGCAGGAAGGAATCTGTTTTGTGTCTCTTAAAGGCTTATGCCCAAGTTTGTTTGTTTGTTTGTTTTTTATTTTTAATGCCAGGTGCATTGATAAAATGACAACAGAGGAATTAAGTTTTTAAATAAAAATTTTAAATTTTTTTCTTTTCAGTTCAGATGGAAGAATGAACAATGGGAGATCATATCAACCTTAGGCATAACCAGACTGGCCAAGACACCCACAGCCTTAGGCCCAAGGGATAGGAATGCTTGCTTATCACCCAAAGAAACCTGTAGGACAAATAGATAACCGGAACTACCCTAGCGATTTCAATCACCAGATGTACCTAATGAATTCTCTAACATAAATAATATAGATGTCTATTTTTTTTTTCCAGATTCTAAGTCTGTTGAGATGAAGAAGACCTCCAGGGAAACCAGATGAAGTAGCACTAGAACACTAGCACGATCTCCTGGTCTCCAATCATTGGTGTTCACCTTCTCAGGAGATATCTGCCCCAAATTCTGCCCTTAAGAACCTTTGTGTGCAAGCCATCAGGGAGTTTGAGACTTAGAGCATCAGTTCCCCCCTCTCCTGGGTGATGCTCAAACAGTGAAGAGCCCATGTTTCTTCACTGCAGATGTTTGGTGTCAGTTTTTATTGACTTGCTGTGAATTGGGCAGACAGACTCTCCTTTGGTTTGGTTACAATGACCGATGCCCTCAAGTTGTCGTATTTGTTCTTAGAGTGTCAAACCTACATTCCTACTAGCCAACATTGAGCACAATAACTAGATGCAGAATAAGTTATAACAGCTTTGTCCCAAAGAACAATGCTGCAGTGCTCCAAGCTCAACTCTTATTTTGAGATTCCTAAATGGGGCAAGTAAAAGACTCAGTACTATGGGCAGAAAACCCCAGAAGATGGTTTTATTCTGTATAGCAGAAGCTCCTAGTTCAGACCAGATAGCCCTGATCTGTTCCTTTATTTTCACTAAAATGTCTCATTTGTAGCTGCAGTCATGGCTGCCTGGGTTAAATATTTTCTGGCCTTTTGAAGCTATTATGGTTTCATGACTAAGGTTTGGATAATGGGATGTAATAGAGGCATTGTGTATGACTTAATGGAAATATTCTGGAGGGGAGGTGGTGTGCTTTTCTTATTCCCTTTTTCCTGTCAGCTAAAATGCAGACACATTGGCTAGAGTTTCAACAGTATATGGATGATGAGGAGAAAGTCACGTGCTGAGAATGACAGAGTTGCACGTTGATAAGAACCTGGAATTCCTGAAGATTTTATGAGAGAGAAAGCAATGTCTAGTTTTTAAAGAACATCAGTAATTTAGATTTTCTTGCTTTGAAACAGAATGCTAACTCAAACATCCACTCGCCCTCAGAAAAGAGGACAGCCCTGGCCTCAATTTAGAAGTTTATGTTCATGTGGACTTGGGAAAGTCCCTACTTCTATTTTGCTTTAATAGCCCTAGGATTTGCACTGTACTTCTAAGTCACTCATTGGTTATGAGACTTTTCAGAAGTTGGTTCTTTGGCTGGAGGTGGAGGCAGGAGGAAGAGGGAGCTGTGGACCCTCTATCATGTTACCTCAGATGCATTCATCTATCTTGTGAAATCCACAAGGTTACATTTGGGTTTACATTCCATTGGTTCTGTGAGATCTCTTACCACATTTGTCTGACCTACTAGTTTTTTTTTAAATAAACTTCATTTTTTTATATGCAGATGTTGGCATTGTTTTCCCATTGGGGAAACCAGGTAAGCATGAGAGATGTGACTATATCACTCACAAACAGGAAGATCTAATTCTCTGGAGTACAAGAAGGGTTACCCACCGCAGACTATGGAATGAATCACTATTTACCTTACAATTTCCAAAACATGAAGGCACGTGGGGACAGAATGAGTTCAAAGGGAGAGAGATTTAAGACTATTGTCCATAGATGTCTTATCAATTCATCCCAACATTTGTGTTTTCATTAAGTATTGATTAAGTACTTCTTATATTCCAGGAACCCTTAGAGAGGCTAAGGAACCAGAGGTAAACAAGATATGCAAATTCACTATTCTCACTTGGGGTATATTCTAATAGGAGTAGACAAAAAATGAAACCATACACTCAAAAACAAGATGATTTTAGGTAATGTATGCAAAGAATAACACAAGGAGTTGTTTGGGATGGTGAAAAATCTAGATTGGGTGCTCTAGATAAACTAGACATCCTTTATTAATAGATGATCTTTGAGCAGAGAAGTGAATGGCAAGAAGCACCCCACCATCTTGAACTTCCAATGCTAAGACTCTAAAGAAAGAGAGATCTTGGAAGGCTAGAGGAGTAGAAAACAGATCAGAATAACTGTGGAGCACTGAGGGAGGAGATAATGGTGGGAATGAAGCTAGAATGGGAGAGGACAATCAGGCTATATAAACCTTGAAGACCACAGAAAGGAATTTGAATTCAAATTCAAAGAACAATGAAAGCTATTAGAACATTTTTAGTGGATGATTGGCACATTGTATTATAAAGTATAATTCTGATGGTTGCATGGAAAATAGAATATAAACAGAATGACTTGAACACTTAAATGTAAAATTAGACATTTCTGAAGTACTGATATAAGTCTATTCATATTAGCCAAGCTAAAGGAACTTTGACTTATTTGCAAAATGTTATTTTTCATGTTAATTCAACTTGAAAATAAAATAGTATAAAATAATGAAGCTCTTAATTCTAAGTAGACAACTGTCTTTATTAACCTAGAAATTAGGATGCATCAGGAAGTACAGGCCTGTTTAGACCAATCACTTCCAGCTCAGGAAAAGTTTACAAGGTTGTTTCTGAATTTGAATGCCATTCAAATGCTTTGGACGACTTGCTGGTTAAAACAAGAGAAATGGCAAATGACATGTGTCAGGTTCCAAGGAAATGAAAATATTTTCTGCAATAAACAGGATGCAATAAATGGTAATAGTAATAAAAATAAATTAAGGGAAAGGTTTTGGTGTGTGTTTGATTTTTGAAAGAAATGGTTCATGATAGGAAACCATGTGCTATATTTCCTTGGCTAGGAAAGAGTGGTCTACCTTGTTCCAAGTAACAAAATATGACCAGATTGCATAAAGGAGAGAGTCCTTAAAACACTGCCCACATTCTCAGAGCAAAATGGAGGTCCCGGAAGACAGAATTATTGAATGTCAGATGATTTCAGGCATCTGCGTGCCATGCATTTTTACCGCTTATTTAATTTCACTAAATCTTAATTGTCCAAATTTGAAATAATGTTGCCTTCTCCATCATACCTCATAGAACTCTTCTACGTATCAGATGAAGTAAAGACATTCTAAAAACCATGTAGCTTCAACAAATATAGCATATTGTTATTATTACCTGTAATAATAGTCATCATCTCCTTGGATTAAAGATCCACGATGACATGAAATTTGTTTTATGACATGTTATTACTATATATTTTAAACATAATACTTAAAAAAGTACTTCCCAGAGACTAGTAGATAGAAATAATAACTAACTAGTATATAGAAATAATACTAACTTGTGGAGTGCCTGGGTGGCTTAGTGGGTTAAAGCCTCTGCCTTCAGCTCAGGTCATGATCCCAGGGTCCTGGGTCCTGGGTCCTCAAGCCCCACATTGAGCCCCGCATCAAGCTCTGCATTGGGCTCCCTGCTCATCGGGGAGCCTGCTTCCTCCTGGCTCTCTGCCTGCTTTTCTGCCTACTTGTGATCTCTGCCTGTCAAATAAATAAGTAAAATCTTAAAAAAAAAAAAAAAAGAAAGAATACTAACTTGCGTATATTGAGCATTTTCTCTGTGCTATGCACTAGGCCAGTTTTCATTATTGCAAGGGCACATTCTCACAGAACTAGCTACTATTGTCCTTCATTATGATGAAATGTAAGAGAGGTTATAGATCTTGTCAGGGTGAAAGCAAGTGGTGGTAGTGAGTAGTGACTCTTGAAGTTAAACCCAAAGTGGTCTGACTCCAGAATTCAGGCCTTAAACAAACTGCCTTCTTGCTTCTCCACTTCCCAATCTTTAATCTGTTACAAAATCATGCAAGTGTTCAGTGGTGATACTTAGAAAAATAACTGTTAGTTCAATATGACAAAACATTCAGAACTGTTGCTGCCTGCGACAAACGTGCCTCAAATCCGGTCCAGGCCTGCAAGAGCCCCGTCATTCTGGGTGGGGGCCAGGCCAGGACATGAGGTGGGATGGGCTGCATGGAGGTTATTGCCAGGGGCCCTGCCTTTGTTTGGGGGTGGTGGGTTCATCAGGCCTATTACATTGTTAAAAATTATTAATTCAAAAACTAACTAACTAAAAGCAGACCTTGCCTTCAATGCAACAGTGATGACTATGTCATGAAGAAGGATTACGACTAACCCCAAATCTAATTCTCTATACTTGATGTCAGCAAAATAAATGAAATTAAAAGAAAGAGAGAGGATTAAATTTGAGTGTTCTCAGTTTGAGAACATTCCTTTAAATAGCCATTTTAGAAGCATCTGAGGGAACAATACTCTCTTTTCCCAAAAGGTGGCACTGTTCTTCTAGCTAAGCCATCTGATCCCCTGCCCTCAGGAAAGGCTTCAGGACTTGAAACAAGTTCCTCTCTTGCTTCTATAGTTTCACCTGATGACTCATCTTGGTTGGAGTCTAGTTGTTAGAGGTTGGAGTGGAGTTTTTTCATTAAATAGAAAACTTGAAGCAAATTATTTTATTGGAGAATCTTGAAGAGAATTTAGGAAACTGCAGAGAAATTTTGGATAATCTGATTTTAAAGTTGGTGTTGGGGGAGATGAATTAGAAGAAGAGAAGACCTGCCTAATGGCCATGGATCAACAGTTTTGGAGAGAGTGAGACCAAAGCTTCTACTAGAATCAATGAAACGTCGGGCATGGTTGCTGATGTGTGTGGTTTTTTCCACCTGGGAATCAGAACTCCTCATTTCTAACTAGTTCTGTGAGTTAGCAAATGATAAACTATCTGGGCTTCGATTTTTTTTTTCTTTAAAATTAAGAGGCTTGACTAGATAATATTTAAGCTTCTCTTTTCAAATCCATATATATATATATATATATATATATATATATATATATGTATTAAGTATATTTATATTTATATATAATATATTCTCTCCATATATATTTATATATAAATATATATAATTTAATATATTTAATATTATTAAATATATTTAATAATATATTTATTTAAATATTTAATATATATTTAATATTTAATTATATTTAATATATTTATATATTTAAATATATTTAATATATTAATATATTTAAATATTTAATATATTTAAATATTTAATATATAGAATATATTTATATATAAATATATATGGAGAGAAAGAAAAAGAAAGAGAGAGAGAGATCTTTGAAGTACTTTGGCATACTGACTTCTGAGCTAGGTTTATATAAAACTGTTCTTTACTTTGCAAATTTTTTGTTGAACTTTGAATACTCTTAAATATAACGGAATGTCATAAGAAGATAAAGGTTTTGCTTTGGAAGTTTATACTGCGCACATCTTCTCTAAGAAGCTTGCTATATATGTGAATTGACTGCATGTTCACCAATCACTTTTTTTCAGACTGGGTTCCCTAGACTCTGATATACCTTACCCCTTCCTTTCCATTTCTGCTCTGTTCACTTGACTCTTCCCTAACATCTTCATATCCCTCCTTAGGATATTGCAAATGTGAATTCTTGCTCAGTCAACTTGCTTAAAAGAAGACGGATGATTAATGGAATCATGGTCCATTTGTTTCACTCTTTAGTTTCATTCTGTGGGATTTTTCTGCCTTGGTGGGGGGGTAAGGAGGCTGAAAGTGAGGGTAAGGGTACAGGATACTTCCTTTTAAACACAGGAAATGTTTTTGTTTTAAATTTTGCAGCTGGTTGCCTCTGGTTGCACCGTTAGTGATTGGCTTACCTAGACTTATGGCTGGGTCTACTGGATGCGAGGGGGGCACACCATGGCTCCACGCTCTTGAAGTTTATCCACAAAACGCCCTATTAGTTCAGTGATGAGAGAGAGAAGACATCATCTAATTACTGTCTTCGGTGGACTTCAGCTTCCAAACCTTTGTATCAAAGAATTCTGGAAAGAAAAAATTGTATTGCTGAATTATAAGAAGGCAATGATTTATACCTTTATTTGACTAATATTCTTACTTGGTTTCCCCACAGAGTTAATGATATTGTTTCTTCAAGTGTTGGGTTGAATACAATGGTATGATTAGGGAAAAGAATCACTTTCATGTCTCACTGATATTAACATGGGAATGAATTCACTTTAACCATGAAATGTTCTGAGGCAAAAGGGCATATTAAGAGAATTAAATTCAACCCTGCCGTGGCCTCTTGTTACTTTTATCCGTTAGTGGTCATTTATCCAGGAGTAGGAACACATATGTCTTACTTACTTCAGGTAGTAAAGAATCAAATTAATGGTTTATAAAATGTCCCAGAAGGTTTTTTGTTTATTTTGTTTTGTTTTGTTTTTAGTTTTAAGATAATTTTTAAAATATGGAATTTGATTCTAGCCCTAATCATCGGTTATTAATTGCTTTTAACTTTCTTTTTTTTGCTTTTAACTTTCTTTTCGAATTTGTATTCTTTCCACATCTTAAAGTCTAATTTCTCAAGGAATGAACTTCAATACACATCACCAGTATCCAAAGACTTTCTTGATATTTAATGATAAGATTCATCTCTCATTTCACACTTAAAACACTATGCATTTTGGACTTCTTACTAAGAAATCTAAGTACTCCTTAATAGTATATGACTATATTTTAAAATGGCCTTCAATGTACATTCAATAACAAATCAAAATCAAATGATTCCAGTGTCAAGGATGTCCCTTTTCATCCTGTTATGTGGTTGATGATTTGAAAGGGAACAATTTATTCTTCTCAGTCAAAGAATATTACATTTACTTTGAGTCCTTAGTGCTTTTTAAAAGCAGACAAAAGTCTGCTAGTGTAGACAAAACCCATTCATTTCCAGGTAAATGCACTACATACTAATTTTTAAAAGCAAGTTGTCCTCTAGACTGTTTTTCTTACAACTTTAAGTACACAAAGTTCACTTTTCAGGGTAATATCACAAAAAAATGAGAAGGATGTGTGAAAAGATTGTTCCCTACATGATACGATGTGCATAAACAGGAACAGACAGATGAAAAGTAGCAAAGGGACACATTTTGTCCTGAGCGGCACTTCTATTTTTTAAGCCTCTCATCCAGATCAGTTGAAGTGTGAGCTATCACAAGCTTTCCCTGGCTCATTCTGGTCGGGAGTCAGCCATAGGCAGGGTCACAGGCTCCAGGTGAAACCGCCATTCATCTTTCCCTTCCCTTCTCTTTGCACCTTTCTGGTGGTCTTCTTCACCACCCTCTTTGCTAACTTCCAGTGTAGTTTGCCCTGGATGAACTTTTCCATTAGAAATAATTTTAGGCTACTAGACCAAAAACAGGGTTCTTTGTTTTAAATTTCATCTGATCTGACTGTGTCTTATAGAGGCAATGCCTTAAAGGTGGAATTTCAAACACCCTGGAGAGGAAGGAGGGGAGATGATTTTAATGTGCAAAGCCTCTCTAGTTCCTGTACTCAAATTATATTGGCAGTCGCCGCAGCAAGCTGATCAATTCCCATAATTTTAATCTCCCAGGTGGTTTGCAGTTTAATTAATTCACGCATTCAATAAATATTTGCTGAATGCTGACAAAAAGTCAGGCACTGTCCCAGTGGTTGGGCCAACAGCAATGAACAAGATAGGTGAGGTGTTTGCCTTTGTGGAATTTATAATCTGACATGGCAGACGTTGATGCATGTGCCAAATATTATACCTGAAGTGGGGCGCCTGGGTGGCTCAGTGGGTTAAAGCCTCTGTTTTCGGTTCAGGTCATGATCCCCGGGTCGTGGGATTGAGCCCCGCATCGGGCTCTCTGCTCAGCAGGGAGCCTGCTTCTCCCCTCCTCCCCCCGCCTGCCTCTCTGCCTACTTGTGATCTCGGTCTGTCAAATAAATAAATAAAATCTTAAAAAAAAAAAAAAAAACAACACTTACCTGATGCATAAAATGAATTGTGAAGGACGGGTTGCTATGGGAACACATGACAGGGAGAGCTAACCCATGTAGGGAGGCAGAGAAAGACTCTAGGATGAATAAGTCACAGACAAGGACTGGCCAGATAAGTTAGCCACCCAACAATGCCCCACATGCCTGCCATCTCATTACCCAAAGATACTTCTCTGCTTTCTGTCAGCCAGTTTCCGTCATTCCCAGACTAATGATGGTTGGCATGGGAATGGGAGAAATCATACCCCTTGCTAAGGACTAACATTTATTCTCACTCTTTATTCTTGATTTGGTTGATTTGGTCTGTGCTTTATTAAAAGGTAGAATCTTAGGGCATTATTTTTAAATATGGTGAATCTTCTGGTTACAGTTTTCATTAGTCTGCCCTGAAATTGAAGTTTTGGGAAATATATAAATACTTAGAATTATAAACGACTGATACACAGTTGGGGCTGAGATAGAAAGAATGCTTTACAAAATACTCAGAATCATTACTTAATACGACTAAATAGTTCTACAACAAAATTCAGAAAAGAAGGGATTTTTAAATGACCTGGTAAGAATTATAACTCACTTTGGATCAGACACACCACAATAAAAAACCACATAGGAAAGAGCATAACCCCCCCCCCCCCCATAAATTCTCTCAAGGACTTTGTGTTTCTCAGAAGTCCAGAATAGTGTTTTAGTAATAGAGGTATTTCGATCATTGTGCTGTTCGGTTTTGCTTTGTAACGAAGTCAATATTTGTTGAACAGACACTTTCTGGATGGCCAAGTTCTAGGCACCCTGCCACACACTAAAAACAAAGAAGGACTTGACACAAAAGCAGTCCTTCTTCTGGGCTGCTGGCAATACATCTTTATTGTTTTTCTCACATTCACAGTGTTTTCAGTGCTCTAAAAACTACT
This sequence comes from Mustela nigripes, assembly GCF_022355385.1. Classification (NCBI taxonomy): domain Eukaryota; kingdom Metazoa; phylum Chordata; class Mammalia; order Carnivora; family Mustelidae; genus Mustela; species Mustela nigripes. The sequence goes on from NC_081568.1 coordinate 31,099,936, forward strand.
AGATACGCTCTTTTATTGCAGAGGCCCTTCAAAACATAATTTGAAAAATATAGCATATAAAATTTTGTCATCTACTTCATCTTAAGTGTGCCATAAAATTCCCTCAGATTCAAATGGGTATGGTTTTCGCTTGACCAATCCAGCCAGCAAGCACTCCACTTCCTTGCCATCATGTGGAAAACATGCATTGTTTTTATAAATATTGATTCTGAGAAGTGGGAAGTAGTCACCGTTGAAAAGAATTGTATCATCCTCAGCATTTATTTAAGTTGTTCAATAATTAAAAATACACAAGCATTCATGTTTAAGAGTCTTTTTAGTACTTGTACAGATTTTGAAGTGCTTATTTACTTAAACAAATAATGTTTTGCCTCTCTTCCCATTAATATAATTAGTTAGATGTTTGTTAAGTGTAAGAAGTATACAGATAACCGACCCATGAAAGCGACCACTGAGAAACTGTAAAAGTGCCCTTGAAACAGAAGCTAGGTTGACTGGAAATGAAAAAGTATGATAGTAAAGATGAACAGAAAACAATGTAGAAGGCAAAGATGAAAAGTGAGAAAAAAAATGATCTATGGTTAATGAAACAGAAGCACTAGAAACAAATCATCAGGAAGCTTGAATCGGCTTGGAAGGGTAGAAGGCAAGAGTAGGTGTTTTGCTTCCGTGCACTGCAAAGCAATACATCAGAATTTGAGACGAACATTGAACACAAGTGTGAATATAATACTTATAATAAAAACTACTAAGATAAGCTGAGACTTTCTGTGGTTCACTGGAAAAGTTAGTTTCTCCATCAAGCATGTATGGATATGGTAGTCTGCCAAATTGGAAAAACAACATAAGACAAGACTGTTATACAAGCTAAAGCTTTGACTATCCTGTTTATAATCAAGCAGGTAATTCAAGCCTTCATGTAAGAAACACAAAACTTTTTTATTCTGGGAAGTGCATTTACATACCCATTTCTGTAAGTTCAAAGCCTGTTCATCATAGTTATTTGCAGTGTTAAAAGGAACTCTTCTGAAAAGCGCTTAATGAGAGGATGATAGTATCTATGTTGTACTCAGTCCTTGTAGATTCTGAGCTGAATGCCAAGCCCACATCAATAGTTGTCAATTACTAAAGGTTTACTTGGTATCTAGAAAGAGGGGCCAAAGAGATAAATGCGAGATCAGAGTGATAGCTTATTCCCATGAGAGAACATTATTTTTGCAATATTAAAAGATCCTCAATGGATCAATATTATTTTCTAGATGTTGAATAGTCTTGGTATATTATGATTTTTAAATCCCAGTACACGTTATAAAAATTGAAAAAAAGGTGAATTTTAAAATTAACTTTTATATTAAAAGCAAATTTTGAACATGTTAATATTGAACACAGTATGAAAATATGGTAAGCTAATGTGAGCTAAATGTCTGATTTATTTGAATATTTATAAGAAAGTATACTTAGAAAAAAATAGGGTGAAGACTTAGGTGCCTCCTTTAATAAAAAGTTTTCTAAATGTGATAAATAAAAACGATTATTAAAAATAAAATAGAGGGGCTCCTGGGTGGCTCAGTGGGTTACAGCCTCTGCCTTTAGCTTGGGTCATGATCCCAGGGTCCTGGGATTGAGCCCCACATCGGGCTCTCTGCTCAGCGGGAAGTCTGCTTCCTCCTCTCTCTCTCTGCCTGCCTCTCTGCCTACTTGTGATCTCTGTCTGTCAAATAAATAAATAAAATCTTAAAAAAAGAGAGAGAAAAAAAATACAGATATTATGTGTATCTGAAATTATGTATGGTGCTTTATGTTGGAGGAGGTAATCAAACAAGCATGACCACATCTTGACCTGAGAGCTGGATCCAGGCAACCAGAGGCTCCTTACCTCCTACCTTTCCAAAATATACATTTTTCCCACTGTTCCCACAGTAGGAGCTGCTCCAAGGATGCTGCCTTGAGTATGGTGTTGTTGAGACCACCTGGACTGAACACATGGCAAAGCCCAGTTAAGGCCCCTGTATGTTTATGATTCCTACCTTTCCAAAATATACATTTTTCCCACTGTTCCCACAGTGGGAGCTGCTCCAAGGATGCTGCCTTGAGTATGGTGTTGTTGAGACCACCTGGACTGAACACATGGCAAAGCCCAGTTAAGGCCCCTGTATGTTTATGATTC